>NW_024870840.1:965000-1560000 GCF_019054845.1 Dipodomys spectabilis
TATATATGTGTGTGTACATTTGTGTAGGAGTTCATATGTATTTCTTTATTAATATTTGTAACTATAGAAAGTTGAAAGATGTAAAAGAACAATAATAACAAACAGAAAAAAATCTACATATTTAAGACAGTGTGGCAGGCAAGTTTCTAGCCATCTCTTTGAGCTCTTAAAATATCTTTGCCAATTGGATTAGGAGAAGGAAGACTCTTACAAGTGCATTTTGCTGATCTGCAAATGTAATGGACTATAGTTTGTTTTGATAACTTTTTTGCTTTTCAATAACTTGGATGTGAAATAGAATGTTATGAAATGTTAATTATTTTAATGAGGTCAAGAAGTGTTTCCTTAAAATAACAGTTTTAATGTTTAACATATGATTGATACTACTTGTACCATTAATGAAATTGTAGATTAAACTATATTAAAACTAAATATTAAAGTTATTTTTTAAAGTAAATCTTAAAAGTACCTGAAACTGACACTCTTAAAACTCTTCAAGCAGAGATTTACACTTTTTACAAGGATCACAATTTATCAAAGAAAAGCCTTAGTTTTTCTGTAAAACATCCTAAATCATGATTTAAAAATAAACAAGTAGTGACCATAGTGCTGATTAAGCTCTAAGAAAGTGTCACTTTAGATACCATATTACTCCTAGGAATCATTGCCAAAATACTTAAGTCAGGAAAATAAAGAAAGTCATTCGTATTCAGAGTCATTTTTTAGAAGCTTCTAATTTAATTTATTATATGCTTCATTGAGAACTATTTCATGGAATTGTGTATGAGTGTATAAGTCTACTTTGAGTGGTAAATTGAAAGGCCTTCAAAAATGAAACATAAATTAATACAACCAGTCTTCAAATTCATTTTTTTTACTTCTTGTGTAAAAGACAGCTCCTAGAAAGTCTTCCATTTCAAGCTTCATTTGTGGAAGTTATGCACTGACAAAAAATATTATACTCAAAATAATATTCTTAAATTTTCAATATTTAAATTCAGTCACAATAATATTATGGTGGTATGTTTTACATATTCATAGTTAAATTATACAGTATAGTTATAAAGTACCATCTAAAGTTTCTGAAAATATAGTGGTAATAATTAATAAAGGTATTTTGATAAAAATATAAGCATATTGTGCATTATGAATCTCATAAACATAAATACAACTCTCTTCCATATACATTCTATCATTGTAATTTACTTAAATAACATTTCAGCTACTCCTAGGCCTTTTCTACATGTTTAATAATATTTGAAATTTTTATCTCTTCAAAAATTAGTTTTCTAAACTTAAATACCTTGGAATAAAATGAATGCAATGGTATATAAGTGGTGATTAGTTGACAAAATTTCAAATGAGTTTATTTGACTGTAAAACTGCTTTTTCCTTACCATTTTAAGTAATCATGTTCAAACAATCAATACGTTTAAACTGTGGGTTTTGTCACTGCGTGGTTTGTTTTAATGAAACACATGAGCACAAGGGCACAGAAGTGCAGTCAAATGACAAATGCCCACCCTTACATAATATTGCTTTGTTTCGTTTTCCACTGTTCAGATTAGACGTTGACATTTATGAAGCATGTTTTTGGTCGAAAGAAAGTTTCAATTCTAAGATTAGAAACCTGTGAGGGATTATGACTGGAAAGTAAACTCTTAAGTACCAGGAACAGAATTCAGATTTCACCTATAGATGACCTGGGCCTGTTTGTTCAGATGACAATTCTAAAAGTATACAGGGAATATTCCCATTTAATACAATTACTTGCTGCAAGCCCTGACCTCAGTGACTGTCACGGACCAGATCTGAATTGGCCCATTCTCTGATATGGTGACATTGCTTCTGTTGCCTCGATTGTGACCTCTGATTTCACCGTCCCCTTGAGAGTTGTATGTAATAAGCGTAACTCCTATTCTTAGCCAGGAAGGTGGGTCTGCTTACACAGATCTGCCAGTCCTCTCAGTAGGAGTTAAATATGCTCTCTCTTCTGTCCTGGCATGTATTGTGCTATCATATATATATATATATATATATATATATATACACACTATGATATGATAGTATATATATATATACTCTCTGAGTATTTTCATAGTACCATTCCACACTTAGCGAAATATGGACAAATCTTTTTCATAAGAAATCTCTGTGATATAATGTTTCTTAGAGCAAATTTCAAAAACATATTGTAGCACATTTGACAAGTTGAGATGAGATGTGGTAATTTTTAAGGTCTTTTCCAAATTTGTTTTCTTTCTTTTTTATTCATCTTTAAGGAATGGCACAAAAGAGCTGCCATTCAACACAGTAGTATATAAACACAATGCGTCTTGATGAGTGTCACCCCTTTCATCATTCACTCTTCTCTCTACATACCACCCCTTGTCTCAATTATCTTGATTTCAAAGAATATGCAGTAAACTTTACGACTGCCTTCTCCTCCCCTTCCTCCCTCCATTCATCTATTCCCTCCCCTATTCCACCTCCCCTTTCCCTGTTTCCTATCATTTATTTTGTTGGTCTTACCTGTATAATTTAGCTTACTTCATAGACATATATGCTACCTTACATTCAAGGATCTGTTGGTTCAGAAGATCCTCACTATTTAGAGTAATCCCTGGTGAATAGTAGACACTCAACAAAAAATTTAAAGTTTACAACAAAGTATATCAAAATTAGAGTACTAATCAATTATGCCATGCAATATTTTGGTATTGATTTTAATATAATTTCATTTTCTATTACAAAAAATATGCTATATGGAATATCTTTTCTGTGATATATCTTATATGTATTATTTGGAACTATTAAATATATAAAGACAAAAATGCTAGTGAAAGTATTTGTTATTGGGTATTTACTAATTGAATGGTTTTATATTTGAATTCTCAGATCTCAAAATGCATAGATCACATAGTACTTTATCCAATAGATGACAGCTTATGGTGACATATTATATGAGAACCTTTGCATTTTTCAACATATCATGATCAAAGTATTATAGACTCTAAAATATAATACAGTGCAATGTAATTTTCAGGCTATTATATCAACTGTCATGGATAAGTAAAGCAGTTGTTTTGTTAAAAACAGTATTTTGTTTTTACCGGTCCTAGAGTTTGAATTCTGCCTGTGCGCTGTCCCTGAACTTTTGTGCTGAAGACTAGCACATTACCACTTGAGCCACAGCTTTTTGTGGTTAATTGAAGTCTCACAAACGTTCTTGCCTGGGTTGTCTTCAAATCAAATTCTCATATTGTACTCACCTGAGTAGCTAGGATTATAGGCATGAGCCTCTGGCACCTGGCTTGAAAAACATTTTTATTCAGTAAATAGCGACTATTATGTCTTCTTACCTGATCCTCTGGAAACTCACTCCCAAGTTTGTGACATTGAATACTAGAAAACTCATGTCCAGCAGGGACATTCAGTTTGGTACCATTTGGCTTTTCTGATTGAACATTCACCATGTCATGAAATTTAAAGTTTTTTTTTTTCTTAAATGGAATCCCCTTTTACATATAAAAATTTTCAGTGTGATTCAACAAAGTGCTAAGTTCTCCAAGTTTCATAGGTGAAGAAATTAGGTTAAGCAAGGCAGTGTTACCTATGCAGTTGTGCAAACCTCCTTCTGAATTGTTACTTTAAGGGAAAGAAATTGAACAAGGTAGAGAATCTCACATTCAATTACAGGTACAATATTTGTAAGACAAAAATATTGTGTAACTTTACAATAAAAATATTTAAAAAATTGTATAGAAGTAAAGCAAGCCGGAATTCCAGAAAAAGTATAAACACGAGTGCTTCAAAGATAAGCCTATTTTTATTGTTATCAATGTAGTTTACATCCAGTAATTTGTAGCCTACCAAAAAAGCTAGGGAAAATAAAATGGTTGGAATCAATATTACAGCACTTATTAAACATTCCGTTCTCTGAATATTGATAGCATCATTAATGGAATGAGCCTTTGAAGAAATGTTTTTACACACTGTAACTAAGCTGCTTTCTATTCTCAAAGATACTACCTGTATTCTTGCCATACTATTCTCACTGAGAAAAACATGCGAGAATAAAATGGGGGAGGGAAAACAATAGATGTAAAATTAGAGAAAATAAAAGATGAATTAAAATTAAGAAACCATTGGAAAATTAAGAGGAATATGAAAGTAAATGCAATAGAAAATAAAAAGTACATAAAGATATTCTCAATATCTCTGGCCATAAAGGAGAGATACAAATCAAAAATGACATTGAGATTCCACATCTCTGTAGCTATAATGATCATCAATATCAAAAGTAGGACAACAGGGGCTGGGAAGGTGGCTCAGTGGTAGAGCGCTTGCCTTGCATGCATGAGGCCCTGGGCTGGATTCCTCAGCACCACACAAGCAGAAAAAGCCAGAAGTGGCGCTGTGGCTCAAATGGTAGAGCACTAGCCTTGAGCTGAAGAGCTGAGGGATAGCATCCAGGACCAGAGTTCAGGCCCCATGACCGACCGACAAAAATTAAAAATCAAAAAAACAAAAAAACGGGCGCCAGTGGCTCAAGCCTGTAATCCTAGCTACTCAGGAGGCTGAGATCTGAGGATTTCGGTTCAAAGCCAGTCCGGGCAATAAAGTCCATGAAACTCTTACCTCCAACTAACCACCAAAAAATAGGACGTGGTGCTGTGGCTCAAGTGGTAGAGTGCTAACCTTGAGCTGAAGAGCTGAGGGACAGTGCTCAGGCCCAGAGTTCAAGACCCACGACCGACAACAACAAAAAGAAAAACAGTTGGACAACAACTACTAGTGAGGTTGCAGGGCAAAGGGAATCCTATAGAGTGTTGGTGGGAATATAAGCTAATTCCTCAAAACAAACCAACAAAAGACAACGTATGATCCATAAATATCTGTCTTGGATATTTATCAGAAAAAGATGTAAGTCAGGATAAAATAAGGGCACATGCATAGAGTACTGTTCACAATAACCAAGTTATGGCAACAAATCTCATATCCTAAAATGGATGGACTGAATCAAGAAACAGAGTCTATGTATCATCTATCTATCTATCTATCTATCTATCTATCTATCTATCTATCTATCTATCTACCATTATTGTTTATCTATTTCTATCGTATCTCTCTCTATCTCTATCTTTATCTATATAATAGTGTCTTACCAAGTAAGAATAAGACCATAGGTTTACTCTGATGGCAAAGATAGCTACAAAGTGTCTAATGAGTGGGCAGCATACACTGCATGAATACACTGGACAAAGAGATGACTCCTGAGTTAGATGAATTGGGTGAATTAAAACTGGACAGTGAGAGATTTTATCATACTGCTCAGAGTGGCATGCAATTTGAAATTTATGAATAATTTATTTCTAGAATTTTCCACTTTTGGAACACCATTAACACCAGATAATTGGAACTAAAGTGTGGTGGAGACTATTGTCTGGTGGTAGCAAGGAGATTCCTAGGGAATTATATTTCCAGCATACGAAGAAATGTTCACTCAGGTTCCTGGAAGAACCAGTGAGAAGGCCCTCTTGTTTGCCTTTCTTATCTGGCCAAGGATGTTGGACATTTAAGAAGAGGAAATTAAGAAGGAGGGAAAGTAAGAGAGGGGGTAAACTTGATGAGGAGATATGGTCTACATGTATGAAAATACCACACTGAAACCTCAAATATACACTAATAAAATAGAAAAACCTTTCTGATTTAAGAATTTAAATTCACACCTCTACAATTTTCCACTAAAACAGATGTAAACATTAACTGAAACAATAAGAAAATAAACACCTCAAAGTAAAAGTCAACAGAAAAATGAATGCCAAGATAGTGAGTTTATCTGATACATCCTGTAAAATACCTATCTTTCATATGATGGTAAATATAATGCTGCAACAAAAATATAATAAATTGGTAAAATTTCAAACATGAAATAAATGAGAAATATAACGGATATTGCAAACTCAACTGGCAGCATAAAAGAAAATTAGGCAGATAAAAATAAAGAACTTGGTCTACTAATATTATATGTTATATATGCAAAAGCAACACATTGTGTCCCTACCTAATGTTGCAATCTTGTTATTTTCCCAGGACTTAACTGACTTAAAGTACTGGCATTTTCCTGCAGAGATTTAAGAAATGTTTCCTGACTTTTGCCAAGGAACTAAAAATAAATATATCCTAACATAAACAAACAACCATCTTTGACCCTATGAGCATAAAGGCTTCTCAGCTACAGTCTTAAATAGCCTAAACTCTCTAGGCTTCTTAGCTTTAGCATATGTGATTAGCAAGAAAGAATGAACTTCTTTTAGATACAGGAGATGGTTTCTGTCTTGTCACAGACTACCTGGATAAATCACTTAGATTTTATATCTCATTTTCTCATTTCAAAAAAGAAAACATTTGTATACTTTGACTTTATTTTGGGAAAAGGATACACTAATTTGTGACAATCTCTATAGTAAATATACAAAATCAAGTTCCTCAGCATAGTACTTGTATTTAAACAGTTTGATAAGATGCTCTTGGAATCCAAGATACATACATACATATATACATATATGCATATGTTTGTGTATGTATGCCTGCCTGTATGTGCATTTTATGTGCTAGTTTGGGGGTTTGAATTCAGAGCCTACCCAATGTCCTTGAGCTTTTTCACTCAAGGCTAATGCTCCACCACTTGAGCCATAGTTCCACTTTCAGGTTTCCTGGATAAGGATAAGAGTCTCACAGTCTTTCTTGCCCAGGTTGGCTAATCATGATCCACACTCCTCAGCCTCCTGAATACAGGATAACAGGCATAGGTCACCAGTACCTGGCCTCCAAAGTATATTCTTAAAATGAGTAGCTGTTGCAAAAAAAAATGATGTCATTTGTTGAACAAATGGAATATCATAAAGGGATTTTATGTATATCACTGTATATTTATGACATCCTTGAGAGAAAAATGTAATTATTATCATTTTTTTTTAGAATGAAACTGGGGTCTTGAATTTATGTAAAAGAATAACTAGAGTTTGAACCTACACCGTCTCTTTGACTCTGAAGCCCATAATGTTTCTACTTCACCAAGAAGCTGTATTTTCCCATGAACTACCCTTTAATGTATTTCTGAACATGGAAGCAAATGACCTTTCATAATGTTCTTAATATATCAACTGCAGTAAATAACACAGAATTTCTTTTTCTCCTGTGGATAGCTTTTGGAAAATATGAAATAATTTTGAAATACAATTTTCTGTATTTTGTCTCAGAGGATTTTGTCCACTTTTTCTAAACATATTCAGATATTAAATTATGGGAATGACAAAACACAATAAACAATCTAGCCATAGGAAACTACATGTGAACTCGTTAGAAACCACAACTCTGTACTTTTCCTATGGCATGTACTTTCGGAAGAAGATATTTTTTCATACATTTGGGAGAATATCTATATCTGTGACTATTCAGAGCATATGCTTTGCCAATATTTAGTACAAACTACAATGTATTTTGGCTACATATGTTTCCATGTTTCAAAAGTATTATGAAGCAGAATGTTTTTTACCTAAAGATAGAACATTTTTGCCCTTTTTGTTTTTTTCCTCTTAAAACTCACATATAAATGCCTCAATGTGGTGGGGGTTTTTTTGGTTTGTTTTCTTTATAAATTAGGAAAATAATTTTGTTACATATAGAATATTCAAGAATGTAGACAATAAATGTTCTATAAAATTTTGGTTAGATTAATTTTATAATGTTAGTATGGGAACATAATCCATGGAAATCAAGTATTTTTTAAATTCAAAATTGCCTTAGAATTAGTGATTGAAGACAATTCTCTATGACTGTGACCTGAGTATGGATCCCTAGCTCCACATTAAAAAAATATACCTATACACTAGCTAACCTTAAAAGAGTTGCTAGTGTAATATATTGTTTTCCTCCAATGAAAAGAGTGTGTTTGTTTACAGAGAAATACAAAAGATATTAATTCCCTAAGCATGGAGTTTCTCATCTATGTACCATAGCTCCTTTACTCAGCTTTGGAAAAATGAGTGTGTAACCTTTCAATGAATCATTCTTGCTTTATGGAACCCTTTGAAATCTAATGTACATTTGTTCCCATCATTTTATTGATTCATTTTTTGGAAAGGTATTAATATCCAATAGTTAAGTAATTATCACCTATGAAGTGGTTTTTAGCACACTATTCTAATACTATAATAATGTTTCTAACTTTATCCCCCAGTGGCTGCTTTTAAAATAGGCATTATGTGAATCAGCACAGACAAATCTTATCCTGGGAAGATTTATAATAATGAATGTTTTGAATATGTAGAACATACAGAAAAGACTACATGAATTTTCTGACATAGAAGAGTTAATTTGAACAGATATGTGAAAGTTGAGATTGATAAGAAATTATGATTTATAACTATAATCCTAGCTATTTAGGATATAGAGAACAGGAAGATTGCAGTTCGAGGTCAGCCTAGGTAAAACATTTTCAAGACTTCATTTCAACCAATAAAAAGCCAGGCATGATGGTACATACCTGTCATCCCAGTGTATGGAAGGCAAACATAAGAGGATCATGGTCTAAACTCGCCCAGACAAAAGGTGAGACCCTATTTGAAAATCATAGAATAAAAAATAGCAGTATGTGTGGATCAAATGGTGGTGCACCTACTTATCAAGGACAAGATCCTGAATGCAACCGCCAGTGCTACCAAAAAGATTCATTCTTTGTTGAAAACTCCAAGTTCAAGTTTAATTTACAAAATAACAATATGTGAATTTTGTAGCATGAGTCACCTCTATATATTTCACGGAATTGAAAAGAACCAACAGAAACAACAAATGCCAAAATAATGCAAATAATTTAAATACTACAACTAGTAAGTGTGAATAATGAGACAGCTGTAAGCTTTCATTTTGGAGGAAATGCTTAGAAATGATTACAACAGAAGATGAGAAAGAACTAAATATAAGCAAAAGCTGAATTAGTCTTATTAAAGAAAAAATAAGTAGGTTTCTCTTTTTAGCAAAAATATTTCAGATAGGTCATCTTGAATGCTATAAAATAGAAAATTCATAGAGATGAAAATAAGTTGGAAAAATAAAGCATACACTAACAATAAAAAGAATATCAATATGTTAACTATGATGGAACTGGGTTGAGTCTAGATTCTTTTTTCAGTCGTGGGACTTGAACTCTGGGTCTGGGCACTGTCCCTCAGCTCTTCAGCTCAAGGCTAGCGCTCTACCAGTTGAGCCACAGCGCCACTTCTTGTTTTTTTGGTGGTTTACTGGAGATAAGAATCTCACGGACTTTCCTGCCCAGGCTGGCATTGAACTGTGATCCTCAGATCTCAGCCCCCTAAGTAGCTAGGATTATAGGTATGAGCCACCAATGCACAGCAAATCTAGATTTTCTATGAGTCTTTCCTTAACGAAAAGGAAAGAAAAGTTGATCAGTTCAGATTCTGTTAGTTTAAAAGGTACGTTATGATTTTTAGTCTAAAGGCTAAATGAATAGAGTTAATGACTATTACATGACTTTAAACATAATAATTGATCCCTAGACCCTTCCCCTTTCTCTGCTTCTTAGCAGAGTAGTAGACTTCATTTCTTAGAGATAATGAAGGTTCTGTCCACATCTCCTGCTTCTCTGATGTTCTGCCCTAGCTGTTGGGATCAAGAGATTATAGACTAAACTCTGAAACCATAAGGCAAAAATCAATTGTTTTTCTCATTTAAGTTGTTTTTTGTCACCTATTCATGTGCAGCAATGCGAAAACTAGAGAAAATTGATACTGAGAGAAAAACCTTCACTATAACTAAAGGTCTAAAGTTCTTTAGAGCTAGTTTCTAGAAGGAATTGGGAAAGGTATAAGGATGTGAGCTAGAGGGATCCTAGAATGGTGAATATTCACCTTAGTAATTCTAGTGGTAGCTCCTGAGACTGAACTATAGAAATGCTAACAGCAATGACTGTGATCAGGAGATTTGAGACAGGATTAAGGAATTAATTAGAAATTGGACTAGTAGTCATTCATGCACATGCTAGCAAAGAACTTAGCTATATTTTATCTATGTCATAACCCTTGGAAAGAGGATGACACTAAAGATAATAGTTGAAAAGTCCTAGTGATTCTTATCTCCAATTAATCACCAAAAAGTCTGAGTAAATTATGGCTCAATTGGTAGAGCACAAGCCTCAAGAGAAAAAGTGGCCAGGTGCTAAGTTCAAGCCCAATACTGGAACTAAATTAATTAATTAATTAAAAAGAGATGACTCTAAAGGAAATGCTCTAATTAATTTGGTAAAGGACGAAATTTAGAGACAGTTCAATATTCAGCTGGTTGAATAGTTTTTATTAATACCTTTTAGCCAAGTTTACAGCTCCACAAATGAGCAGAAGCTCTGTGTGGTGTGGCAGAATTTGGTGACAAGAAATCCTGGCAAGACCAGCCCTGGCAAATCCTATCTCCAAAAGAAAATGCAAACATGTTCAAGATATGTCTCTGATGATAGGGCACCAGCATAGTTTGCCAGGGGTTCAATCCAAATCCCCAGAACCATGAATAAGAAAATACTGAGACAGAGACAGAGACAGAGACAGAGAGATGAAAAGGGGAAGGGAGGGAGAAGGGAAGGAAGAAAAGGAGGGAGGGAAGAAGGGAGGGAAGGAAGGGCTGAGGTAGGGAAGAAAAAAAGAATAGAAAGACTTAGAAAACTTCCCATTTATTGAAAAACTCACATAAATGAGAGGCTAAGCTATTGAAGAGGTTAGTGTCAGTGAAAAGAAGCCAAGTCTGTCACTGGGACAATAGGAAAGTTGTCTGTTTCTGCTTGTCTCAGACATACACTAGTTATTGCAAACAAGGGAAACCATGGGACCCATGTTTTTGGGGCCTGGCTTACTTCACTTAATATAATTTTTTTCCAAGTCTTTCCATTTCTTAACAAATGGGGCAATATCATTCTTTCTGATGGAGGCATAGAATTCCATTGTGTTTATATACTACATTTTCTTGAGCCATTCATGTACTGAGGGGCATCTGGGTTGGTTCCATATCTTAGCTATGGTAAATAATGCTGCAATAAACATCGTTGTGCTGGTAGTTTTAGTGGTCTTGTTTGTGATCATTCGGGTAAATGCCCAAAGAAGTTATGTTGAAAAATGAACTTTACAACTTTGTCAGGGGGGAGGAGAGGGGGGAGATGGGAAGGGATGGGAAGGAGGCAGCAACGACACTTGATAAGAAATAGAAATGTACTCATTACCTTGCTCATGTAATTGTAACCCCTCTGTAAGGTATTTTCACAATAAATAAAAAATAAAAAAGGAAGTTATCTGCCTTGGGGAAATCCTCTGGAATTAGCTAGACCAACCAATAGAAGAACCTCTGAATAGACAGTTGGAGACTAGGAAAGTGCAAACATCTAAAAGACTTTCCTTTGTAGAGGCAGGGCCTCCAGGCCATCCTGGTCACACACCAGATTGCCTGGGAAGTTATTTCCCAGAATTCCTCTCACTGGCTTCAGCTTTCCTGGGGATGAGCAGACACTGCAGCCACTATCCAAGAGGGTCTACTTACCGCCATAGCTGGCAAAAGACCTTTTTTAAAATAATGCTAGATTTTCAGGCTTGAAAAATAAGAGTTACAGGGTCATGAAGACTCAAAGGGAAGTCTTAGAGAAGACCAGGCAATGTGTGACAGGGTCAGAATCAAAGAGAATCAAATGTAGTCCCAGGGAGGAGGATGTTGAGGGTGACTGAAGTCAAAACAACTTCAAAGATGCTTGGATGTTGGAGAAACCAGGAACTGAGAGTATTTGCCCAGGGTACCTACAGGCAATGAGTGTACCCAGACTGAGTGAGAGAGGTCATGCAGGCAGTCAACAGCAAGCGTAATGGCACAGCTTCCTCAACCCTTTGGATTTCACATCATACGCACCACACTTTCTGGATGCCAGACATTGAGCTGGAGAAGTGAACCTATCTCAATATTGCTTGGTAATTTCTTATTTTCCTGTTCCACTGGAGCATATGATCAACATCGTATATGTGGAAAATATGTAGGCTGCTTGTTTTTACAGGGGCTCACAGACTTGTCTCTCATAGTAGACTTCAAACTTGGTGTTTTGAAGAATGTTGAAAGTTGATTGGACTTGGGGAATACTTGGAATGAACTGAATTCATTCTGGACTATGAGACCACCGTGAGTCTTTGGAGGATCTAGGCAGAATATTATGTTTTGAATATGAAATACCCTCACATGCTTCTGTATTCAATTCTGGGTCTCCAGGTAGAAGTGCCATTTGGAGAGGTGGTAGAATCTTGAAGAAGCAGTGCCTAGTTGAAGAGAGGGCTTGTCCCACAGGGGCAAGTCTTTGAAGGGGTGCACTCTTTTCATCTGCACTCATCATCTGCTTTCTTTTCCTTTTCCTTCCTGTCAAAAATGAGGTGAAGAAATGTCTCTATCACAGGTTCCTTCTGCCAGATTATTATGCCCAGGCATTTGTGACAACTATCTATGGAGTGAACACTCTGAATCCAAGAGCCAAAGTGTATCTTTCCTATTTTAAGTTGCTCGTGTCAGAAGCCAAGCAGGATGGCACATACCTGCAATTGTAATAACTCGAGACAAACATAGGGGGATTAATAATAATAACAACAACAAAATGAAACAAATAAAACAACAAAATTGATAATAACAATAACAAAAGCAAAAAGACAAGTGACATGTCTCAATCAAGAGTGAAAAGCACAGTATATTCAATCTTCAGTGCCACCAAGATTTTTAAAAATTCAAATGTGTCTTATTTTCATGTCAGGAATTTTGTCACAATGATGAGAAAATGCTTTTAATACTTATAAAGTAGTATGACACAACTGCAAAAATAATATGAATAGAAATGGTGTACCAAGGAGAGGAGAAATGTCCAACTCTATACTAGAAGATTTTTAACACCATTTCTTCCAGTAATTTATAGAATAAAATTTAAAAAGGATATCATCTGATAAATGGGCTTAAACACATGCTATCTCGTACATAAAAGTAACACTTATCAAAATTCAACTTACCCTGGCCACAAATCATGTCTCCAAAATTTTTCTGTAGTGAATCCAATGGTATAAGTGAATGATATTAAGATAACTGGGAAAAATCTCATTCAGATGGAAATAAACAACACACTTGCGGGGCGGGGAAACATAAGTAAAAGAAAGCAGACTGAATTTTAAACATTAACTATGCGGTAGCAAAAATAATTATGTTTTAAAAGAACAATAGTGAAATCGAAAAAATATAGCATCAGTAAAGCTAAAATTATTTTGTCAGGAATCTGAAGTGTACAACTGCACAAAAAAAATGGATGGGAATGGTATTTATGTGGTTTCTGTGACCATATTATTTTGCTAGTCAAGGTATTCACATCATCCCTCTCCATTATTTTGTTGAGTGGACCCAAGTTTGGATGGCCCATCATATTAACACTCCCTGGGGGAGTTTAGGTTAGACAGAGGACTATTTTCCAAGGATAATTAAATTGAGAGGTGAAACAGGAGAGAATCATGTCAAAAGAACCTCCTTCATGGTTATTAGTAACCAATTGCTTATTAGAAATAAAGGCAATTAGGACCATATACTTGTCTTATCTCTTAGAAATTGATTTTTCTTTTATGGAAGAAATACAAAACTCCTTATATATTATGAAACAACATACTTTTTTTTTAAAGTATCTGTTCCAAATTTAGGATTTTTGTAAGGAGGACTGCAACATTCACCTTCACAAAACTGCTTGGCCTCGGTTTGGGGTTAATACTGTACTGTTTTCCTTAAGCCAGTGATTGCTGAGAATCTTGAGCTAACTGAAGTTTAGAGACCCATACAGGTAGCTTCTCCCATACAGGTGAAGTGAATCCTAGCCTGTGCCAAATGAGATCGTATTAAGAAAAATGCCATTTTCCTTAAAAAAAAAATTATAAGAATATTACATCAGTTATTAGATTCTGTACTACATTTATTTCATAGTACTGTCATATTTATTGGAAGATGAGAAGGGTAAGACAAAGAAAAGGAAAATCATTTGTATAACATCACAAACTTTTGCATGTAAAATCTATCTTACTAAGTCCTTTCCCAGGCAGCTCCAAAAGGGATGAGATATAGCACCTACTTTTATGGACTATGGAAAATCAGTGTTGTGCCAGATTCGTACGATTTAATAGAGAATGATTTTAAGCCTTATGATGACCGAGTAGTTCTAAAACCAATATCCTGTGAACACGTAAGCTATTTAGCATTACTTAGAAATGAATGCATTCCAGGGTAGAGGCAGGATCAGTATTACTGATTTCTCTTTTTGCGTCAGGCTCTGATGAAGCTTGGAACAGCACTGGTACTACCTCTGTCTGTATTCACTTTGGTATTCTGTTCCTCATGGATTTTGATTTGATAACATTGCAGTCAATTAGGAGACTTAGCCTCCTCCCTGGGTCTTTTGCCGGTTCTTCAGTTTTGTTCCTAAAGCAAGTGACTCACTTGTCTCACTCAGCCTTGGTGATAGCAAGGATGGAAGATATGTCCATTTACATAGAATTTGAATAACCAAGGATGGTATTTTTTTTCCTGAATTATGTGGCTGTCATTAGAAAATGTGAAGTACTGTTTGTATTACACGAGGAAGATATTTGCTAAGAGATATAGCTCAAACCAAATTAAAAAAAAAAAACAAAACATGGTAACAGATACTATCTTTACAGATACTATCTTTTTAAGTGTAACTTTGCACAACAGAGGACATTATAATTGCAAGATAAAAGTTACATACACTTTATGAAGGGATTTTCCTGTTATTCCAGAGGGATTCAGTGAAACCTAGCAATTTTATATTGAAAATAAGCTTCCACAATCCAAATATTTTAAAGATAATTTGCTTAGCTTAGCTTTTATTTTGCTTTCATAATGGTCATTCATGTCTCTTATGTACTATTCCTCCCCAAAAAGACCTTGTCTTAAAAAGAAAAAAAATCAAATGTTAAAACTAGTCAAACTTTTCATTCTATTACTTTGTTTACCCTCACTGCCACAAAATATACTGAAATATGTAAAGAAATGATTAATGCTGAAATTAGCCTTTGACCTTGCATCTAGCTTTTGGCTGTAGTCCCAAATTTTCTGTTTTTAAACTTTTGTACTGACAATCCTCTTTTCCCCCATGAAGTCATTTTTCCTCAGTGGTCAATTACACATAGACTTAAGTGTATTTTTTAAAGAATAGGGATGTTGCTTGTCACACACAAATGGCTCTCAGAGAGTTATTGGTTTCCTGCCAGGCCTGTCAACTTTCCAGCAGTAGATTGGACTGGTTAAGGAAGAAGCCATAAACAGCCTATCAACAAGTATTTATATAGACGTTAATAAAATTAAAATTCTCTTGGCATCACATTTTTGCCAAATTCCAATTCTAGTTGACTTTTTATTTGTGATGCAATAGCTTTTTTTTAATAAACACACTTAGACCACGTATATTTTATAATTAAATTTTTAGTATTTCCAGCCTCACCGTTATTCAGAATTTAAAAGCAGATTTCCCATAATGTAAAGACACATTTTGCTTAGCCACAAGCATGTCCTTCCAAAGCTTTTCATAAAGAAATGAACTCATTTCTATCCACGAAACCAAAAATACTTTAAAATTATATTACTAAGAAAAGCCATTAGGGAAAAAGGAAATAGTCCTGGGAAAGTTAGCATATGTATTAAAAATATAAATACTTAGCTTATTTTTGGTGTAACTTAAATGATAATTAAATCTTAATCACCCATTTATGAAATATTATGCTACATTAAAATTTAGTAAAGCGATTTATTTGAAGCATATGGGTTCAGTGAATACTTTTAGTTTGCTTTTCATCAAAAAAGAATAATATTTTCATTAATTTTAAAATTATTTCATTTTTTGGTGAACTTCTTAAACTGACTTCCTCTAAGATGATGTACATCTTAGGAGTAATCTTTTTGGTTCTGTATTTCAATTTGCTGTGTTCAATTTTCCATGTTTATCCAATCTAATTATGACTTTGAAAGCTAAAACTTCTATTATAAGTAAATTAATCACCAGGCCTGGTGGCTCATGCCTGTAATCTTAGCTACTCAAGAGGCTGAAATATGAAGATCACAGTTCAAAGCCAGCCTGGGCAGGTAAGTCCATGAGACACTTATCTCCAGTTAACCAGCAGAAAACCAGAAATGGCACTGTGGCTCAAAGTGATAAAGTGCTAATCTTTCAGCAAAAGAGTTCAAGGACAATGCCCAGACCTCGAGTTCAAGCCCCAAAACTGACACCCCCCCCCAAAAAAAGTAAGTTGACTATGTTTAGAAATGTTATTGCCCATAATACATAGTTGTCTACGTGCTAAAAATCTCTACTACCTAGCCCTACTTTTCAAAGAATACAAAGAGATTTAATCAACTGTGACCCTACATTCCACCAATATCTTCTAAGCACCATTGTGTTATCAAGAACTAATATTAAGCCTGGGGCTGCTAGTAGTTCACACCAATAACTCCAGCTACTTTGGGGAAGCTGAGACATTAAGGATCATGAAGAGGTATGCTAGTCATTTTTATATCACTATGACAAAAATTGCTGAGTTAATTATTTCAAAGGATGGAGGATGCGTAGACTTCAGTCTGTTCATTTGGGGATGAAGTCAGGCAAAACATCATGGAGGGAAGCATGAGGTAGAAAAGAGCAGCTCACCTTCTGGCAAGCAGGAAGCAGAAAGAACAAATAGGCATAGTGACAAGATACTCACTTCAAGAGCCCACAGTAACTATTTCCCTGTTCTGATTCCAACTCCTACGGATAGTCTATTCCGTTTGAATATATTAATGGAGCAGTCCAATAATGACGTTAGAGCCCTCATAAACCAGCCAGCTATCAACAATGCTGCATTGAGGAGAAGCCTTCGACCTGTATCTTTGGGGAACATTCTAGATTGAAACTATGAATAAAAGGCGTCAGATTGCCGGGCGCTGGTGGCTCACGCCTGTAATCCTAGCTACTCAGGAGGCTGAGATCTGAGGATCGCGGTTCAAAGCCAGCCCGGGCAGGAAAGACCGTGAGACTCCTATCTCCAATAAACCACCAGAAAACTGGAAGTGGCGCTGTAGCTCAAGTGGTAGAGCGCTCGCCTTGAGCTGAAGAGCTGAGGGACAGCGCCCAGGCCCAGAGTTCAAGCTCCACGACCGACAAAAAATAAATAAATAAATAAAATAAAAGGCGTCAGATGCTTGCCTCAGAAAGAGAGAACAAGGAGAACTGAATACAAACAGGAACCATCGTACAGAGAGTGAGACTAAGAATAAGATGAAGCCAGGGTAGAAGCCCAGAGAAAAACCTTGGTATAAAAGGAATAGCAAAGAAAGAGGGGATCTTGAAAGAAAGATTGGAGGAAAGCAGAAGACGGGAAAACAAAGCCCAGAGATAAACAAGGTTCTCAAGCAGGAAAGGATAACGTTATACAAAACGCTATAGAATTCAGTAAAATAATAACCTCAAAAAAATCTTGAAAGTTCTATGACTTATGTACAGGTCCAATGAAAAGACATCATGAGGATGCCACATGGCAAAGATTGGACATATTGGATTTGACATTAGTCAAGGAAGTCAACAGAGACAGCTTTGCTTACTATTAAGAAGTTTGTCTGCTTAAGAAAGGGAATACAAGACAGTAGCTGGATGAAGAGTTAAAAATCATCCCCAGAATTACTGTAAATGTGGAAGAAAAGGAAACACTGATAGCAAGACATTCTAGATGATATGAGAAGACTGGGAGAACATTGAGGATCTCAGACTTAGACATGGAGAGCTCTTGTGACAGGTAATAAAGGTACCTGCACATGTCCTATACAAAATTGCTCATTCCTGTTCATATTGAACTTGAATTAAAATGGTGTGGAATAGATGAGGGGGAACAGATTAGAGGGAAAGAGGGGGCATCTAGGAGGTAAACCAGATCTGTTTTCTTTGTAAGTAATGAGTAACCAGGGCTAGCTACAGAAAGTCTGTCGGTAGCTTGGAAATTGAGGAGGCAAATCAGATTTTAGGGACATGAGGATAATAAGTACAAGGTGTGTTTCTGAAGTTCAGATAAAATTGTGAGATACTTTCAGGAGTAAGAAGTTGACAATAACTAATTCTCTATTAAAGAAGCCCTATCTGTCTAGCCAAGTATCATGAGAAACAAGCACAGTACCCGCTATAAAATAGAGGTACTTCAATACATGTAAAATCAGGAGTGCCAATGTCTAGATACTATATAAATTGAAAGGAGGTACTCCAAATCTGATGTCTGAAAGAGCTGCAGAGAAAAGTGTTTTATGAATATCTCTGAAGAAAATGGCCTATGGAAATGAATGCAGTAGAAAAGTCAACAGGGAATAAGTATGTGCATTTCAGACCTTATTAGGGAGTATAATTTCTATTTAGCAAGATCAGATTATGGTAAATTAATGAGGGAATGAAAAGTGTAAAAAAACTGAATCCATTTCTCTTTAAAGAACTACATTGTAAATGTGAACATATTGGAAGAGTCTAGAATTCATCACTGAAATTGTATGTCCTATATAACATAAAGTTGGGTCATACAGATCCATAAATTATAAAAACAAGGTCCCATACAGTTTGGAAAATATTTAGCATCTGTGTACATTTGCATGCCTAAAAGAAAAGGATTTACTTTTTTTTTTTGTCTGTTGTGGAGCTCGAACTCTGGGCCTAGGCACTGTCCCTCAGCTCTTCAGCTCAAGGTGAACACTATCACTTTAGATACAGCACTACTTCCTGTTTTCTGGTGGTTAATTGGAGATAAGAGTCTCATTAACTTTCCTACTTCAGGCTGGCTTTGAACCGTGATCCTCAGATCTCAGCCTCCTGAGTAGCTAGGATTACAGGTGTGAGCCACTGGCACCTGGCTAAGATTTACTTTTAAAAAGTACAGTAGAAACAAAAATCAATCAATAGGGAAGGGAATATACTTATACTAGAAATAGCAGAGAAAGAACTTATGCTTAGTTTAAAACAAAATGAAGGCTGGGGTCCAGTGACTCCTGCCTATAATGCTAGCCACTCATCCTGCTGAGATCTGAGGCTCAGGGGTCTAAAATAGTCTGGAGAGACAAATGTGAGAAACTCCTATCCCCAACAAAGAGCCAGAAAGTGGAGGTCATAGCTCAAGTGGTAGAATGCTGGCCATTAAGAAGGAAAAAACAATAATAACAAGGTGGATTGCATCTGAATTCAAGTCTCACCTACACAAAGGAAGAAAGAAAGGTTAAGAAAAGAAAAGGAAGGAAAGTTAAGAAATGAAAAAGGGAAGGAAAAAGAAAAGAGAAAGAAAATCTTAAGAAGCAAAAAAAGAACATGCTGAAATTGAAACGTGTCTGGACCTGGGCGTTAGTACTAGTGGGAAGACAGATAAATGGAGAGGAGGAAGAAGGGGGAATTTGGTCAGAATAATCTGCATATACCTGTGGAAATGGAGCAAGGGACTTTGATGACACACTGTATGAGAAAGAAAAAGGAAAGAGAAGGATGGAAGATATGACTGATTACAATGTATTATATAAATGAATAGACGTGAACACAATCACCTTTTACAATGAATTAATGCTCAGAGTCTATGTCAGGTTGCAGAGATATGTAAAATAAGAAGTCTTACAAAATTATTTTCTTATAAATAAATAATTTGTATTTATAAATAAAGAAGCATATACAAAGAATACTATAACAAAGATAGCAAAAGTCATTTGCCAGATGCTATTGGCTTACCTTGTAATGCTGGTTATTTAGGATCTGAGGTTCACAGAAAGCTCAATGCCAGCCCAGGCAGAAAAGTCTGTGAGACTCTACCTCCAATAGCTGGAAGTGGAGCTGTGACTTAAGAGGCAGAGCTTTGGCCTTGAGCAAAAAAGCTAAGGGATAGTGCCTAGGCCTTGTTTAAGCACTAATATTGGCATGTCACACACACACAAACACACTCAAACACATAAAACTTTTTTCTCAGGTTCCTGATTGAGAAAATAAAGCAAGAATAGAGAAGTAGGAAAGGACATAGGTAAAGGCTTTATCAGTCTTCAGACCAAATGATGCTTTCTTTACTACTGAAAGGAGAGCTTTACTAAATAGGCTGACTAAATGAATACCTAACAAATAATCCAGGTCTTCATTATTCTCTCTACACACCAATCTATGCTTTTGGAATAAAATGATTAATATTAATTGGATCATTGGAGTGAAATCTTTCCTCTTTACTTTGGGAATTGTTCAGAACATTGTCTGTGTTCTGATGTAAAAGCCACTTAAGGTTTATGAGGTGTTATTGTAGACTTGAAGAAAACATTCAAAATACATTTAAAAAGTGTTTTAAAAAGTAACTGTTGCGGGCTGGGAAGGTGGCTCAGTGGTAGAGCACTTGCCTTGCATGCTCGAGGCCCTGGGTTCGATTCCTCAGCACCACATAAGCAAAAAGAAAAAAGCCGGAAGTGGCGCTGTGGCTCAAGTGGTAGAGCACTAGCCTTGAGCTGAAGAGCTGAGGGACAGCGCCCAGGCCCAGAGTTCAGGCCCCACGACTGGACCCAAAAAAAAAAAAAAAAAAAAGTAACTGTTGCTAGAATATGCCACTATTTAAAAACAAAGGCAGAGATGATTTTTAACTAAAGTACACTTGTCATAAAGGTATATTCGATATATTAAACATAGGTAAATCTCTAACCTGGGTCTCTATTGATCATCAGAGTCTTTATACTTTGAAGATTTAATTTCATTTTTCCTTCATTAAAAATTATATATGTGTGTGTGCGTGAGTATATAATTTAACTTTTCCCATCTTCTATGTTTTCCATACCTATGTCTTTGTAATACTTTCATGTCATTAAAATGAATCATAAGCAATGTTCCCTGAAATATGACATATATGATTACCAGGTATTAGGCATGTATGAGAACTTAACAGTGACACAGAAAGAAACTTATTATTTAATGTACACTAGTAATAAACTATACCTTATATAACATATATATATATATATACTTTTCATATTAGAATAATGCTACTGTCTATAAAAATAACTAAATTTCCTAATTGAAAACTAAAGTCCTAGCATTCTTAAATGATAGATATATTGAATCACTTCCTTCATTTTTCAAATTAGGGGGGGTTTAAGCTCAAGTAGAAAATGTAATTTTAGGTGACTGACAATATTTTTCCTACAGACGATTTAGTCACTATGATTTAGTCAGTTTCTTAGGATGAAATTTTTATCCTCAGTGGAATTGTCTGTGAAGATTTGCTCTCTTCAAATAACAGATATACCATACTGCTTCCCCAGCTAAGGAAGAAGACTTAATTCACAAGGACACCTCTGCAAATGAAAGATTAGAACGGAGAAGAGAATACACATACCAATGGCTTCACACACAAGTTGGGATTCATGGAACAACTAGTTCCAGAAATATGAAATGGTGAGGTCATTTCCTTTAAATTAGATTTTTGTATTGTAAACATATCTTGAAAAGTGAAACCTAGGTTAATTGTGCTAAAACAAACAAGACTTTATAGCCAAAGGCAAACACACCACGTTGCCAGGTTATAAAAGGGCCTTTCTCATAGAATCAATTTAATTGTTCTTTGTATTTTCACCATGAAATATTTGAGAAGAGCTCAATTCTGTAATGCATAAAATGAAAAGATGAGCTATACAAATCATTCTGATTTATAAAGTAAAAGTATGATAACTATACAATTTTTCTAAATGTATATATATGTATTATATTTTATATTTTAGTTTTTGTTATTTATAAATTTAACAGGTAAAATTCTAGATTAATCCATTTATATATGATGAATTTTATCCATTTAAATCCTCTTAAAAGATGGGACTAATATGAAAGCAAAAATGAAAATGGAATTAAATATTTTATAGTCTGAATTATATCCTATTTTATTGTGAAAAGGAATGTAGAAACAAAGTATGTGAGAATTTTTACTTTTATATATAGTTTTTATTTGTATTCAAGTCAATGCAAATACAATTTTTATGTGTGTACTTAGCAATTTTGCTTAAAAGTCAAAGAGCATTTTTAGAACTATAAATAAATATTGTAGAGTTCATCACTACCCACCTATATTAAGCCATTGGGTCTTCTGCAAAAACCAAAAGTATAGATGTAGCATAATATAAAAAAGAACAAATATTTTCAGTATCAATTTTAGATATACTCAAACATTTAGTAACATCACTTACTAAGAATTCTTTATTTGAATTAATGGAACAATAATCATTTGTTCATGTGATTTCTATGTTGAAAACATAATAGCAGGGCAGGGTATGTGGCGTAGTAGTAGAATACATGCTTAGTGACAGAGATATAGAATGCATGAAGCCCTGGGTTCAATTCCTCAATACCACATAAACAGAAAAAGCCAGAAGTAGTGCTGTGGCTCAGGTGGTAGCGTGCTAGCAAAAGCAGTCAGAGACAGCACCTAGGCTCTGAGTTCAAGCCCCAGGACTGGGGGAAAAAAGGGGAAAAATGTATAAAATATTAAGGAATAGATTTTAATATCTTAAGAAAAACTGTTTTCAAAAGGCAGATGTTTTTTAAAAGTCAAATGTCAGCCAGAGGCGGGAACCTACTCAAGAGGCTGAGATCTGAGGATTAAGGTTCAAAGCCAACCTGGGAAGAAAAGTCTGTGAGACTCTTAGCTCCAGTAAACTGCTCAGAAAAGGCCAGATGTGGTGCTAAGGCTCAAGTAGTAGAGTGCTAGTATGGATTACAAAGAAGCTCAGGGACAGCCCCAGGACTGGGGGTGGGGGTGGGGGGCAGGAAGTAAAATGTCACTATACTGTCACTATAGGAGCTCATTACATTCATTAAATGCAATAAATACCCTAGAGCTATTTTTTAATAAGAAGCTTTATATTTCTCAAATGACAACATATATGCAGAAGCAAAATATTCAAGATTTCTCCTATTTACTAACCATAATTGTTACATCTTGCAGCTTTTTTCCTTTGATATGGTTATATTTCAAAACGAAGGTGGCATTGCTGGTGCTGGTGGCTCACTCATATAATCCTAGCTACTCTGGAGGCTGAGATCTGAGGATACAGTTTCAAAGCCAGCCTACATGGGAAAGTCCATGAGACTTTATCTACTATTAAGCATCAAAAAAGATGGGAAGGGATGGGAAGGGGAAACAAAGGAGGAGGCAACAATGCTTGATAAGAAATGTACTCATTACCTTACCCACGTAACTGTAACCCTTCTGTATGGTATTTTCACAATTAAAAAAAAAGCCTGGAGTGGCACTGTGGATCAAGTGGGAGAGAATTAGTCTTGAGCCAAAAATCTCAAGGACAGTGCCCAGGCCCAGTATTTAAGGCCCAGGACCAGTACTTAATAAAAGGGGCAGGGGGAGGATTGTACCAAACTGTTATTTTATGTAATTTGGATAACTATGGAAAGATGTGAATTTGTGTTTAACCTTATGTATAACCTAATTTATAAAGAAGTATAGTTTCCACTCTATACATAGTCCTAACTCCAAGTTTGTTTCCTTTGGACATTTCTTTCATATTCCTTCACATTTACATTATAATATTTCCTTTTTTCATTGTGTAGCGATCACTTCTTGCCTGAGTTAGATCCAGATGTACTAAATGGTAGAAGAGTTCAACTTGTGGTAAGAAATATGTTTAAAGCTATTGAAAAATGTTGTAGACATCAGTGCTCAATAACTAGCTCTTTAAAATACATCCACATTAGTTTGAACCATGGAAATATCACAACTCTATCTTTATTGGGTAATTTAACAAATATCATGCATTAAAATAATAATACCATGTCTTCACTTATACTAGAACTTTACAATTTAAAGTTGTGCTTAAAACATTAATTTTATTTGACATGTAAAACTAATAGCGTACTACCATTTTCAAATGATGTCAGTCTGGATGGGAAGTTGTTTAAGGATTGTTTTTATAATTTTTGAGAGAAGAATATGTAGACTATAATTTCAGAAAACAGCCACATATCCTCCCAAATTGTCAAATCAAAAAAAATATTTATATTAAGAAGTAAATTTGAGATCACCATTCCAAGAAATATAGGATGTCAGGGCTGACTGGAGCCTCACAGAAAGTATTTTGCAA
This sequence comes from Dipodomys spectabilis, assembly GCF_019054845.1. Classification (NCBI taxonomy): domain Eukaryota; kingdom Metazoa; phylum Chordata; class Mammalia; order Rodentia; family Heteromyidae; genus Dipodomys; species Dipodomys spectabilis. Next base: position 989,229 of record NW_024870840.1, read on the forward strand.
GGTGTTAGAAAATAAAAGTACAATTTTCCCCATTTATTCCAAGAAAGTGGGCTTGGGTATTTTCCCAGCTGGGACCAGATCCTAACTAAAGGAGAAAAATGAACACAAATGACTGCAATTTCTGCTGGTTTAAGATGCTTAAGGATATACAAATATCCATGATAAAAGGATAAATGTTATGTCCATTCTGGGGCTTGAACTCAGAGTCCCTGAGCTATTTCATTCAAGGGTGAACTTTACCACTTGAGAAACAGCTCCAGTTCCAACTTTTGGTGGTGAATAGGAGCTGGATCTCACATTCTATCCTGCCTAAACTAGCTTCAAACCTCAATCCTCAGATCTCAGTCTCCCGAGTAGCAAGGAAGGATTATAGATGTGAGCCACTGACTTCAGCAAAAAACAACATTTTCATGGAATAAAAATGATCAAAGTCAGCAAAGCTGGATCTGCCAATGAAGAAAGTGTAAATTCTAGAAATAAAAATTATCATTTAAATGTAAAGTATATACAAGAGTTAGTGGCCTACAGAAGAACTACAAGTCGGTTTTCAGCTGACATGTTCATATCAGAAACAATTTAAAGACAATGAAGTTCTTAACCACAAAGATAAATATGAATACCATTAAAATACTGTTTACTAAAGCACAATAAAGAGAAAAGAATACGATATTCAGGAAGCTAAACCATTTCAAATGATTATGGAAACAGATTATCATTTTTATTGCATTTCAAAATATATCAGAATACAAGTCAAGGATACAGACAGTTGTACTCTGGTTGAATTAAATGTATTTACCCAAACGCATCAGTCTCATTTCAGGTTATTCAGAAAATATCTTCTGAGATTTTGACACTTGAACATTTTACAGTAAGCTTCCTTTGTTTTGTTTTCTTTTGCTTTGCTTTGTTTTTGTTTTTTTGACAGTCATGATGGTGCTTGAACTCAGGGCCTGGGCACTGTCCTTGAGCTTTTTCACTCAAGGCTAGCACTCTACCAACAAGCCACAGTGCCACTTCCAGTTTTCTGGTGGTTAATTGAGGTATTTCTGCTTGGTCTGACTGATCTCAGCCTCCCAAGTAGCTAGAATTACAAGTATGAGCCATTGGTGAGGGGCTAAGCCTCTAATTTCTAAGTAGAAGTTTACTCTAAAATAATATGCTATTAGGTATAGATTTGAGAACATATAAAACAATAGCTATCATAATATTATTAACATTGTCAAGTTCTGTACATGATACATAAACATATTTCTGTGCTTTCATGTGATAGAGTATTCAGTAGAATTTCTTGCAACAACTTCACCACAAAGAAATGAGCAATTGACTGCAATATTTACAATGGCTATGAGATCACTAGGTTAAAAAAAATCATCATCTTCATTATAAACTTTTCTTTTTTCTCATTACTTGTGGTTGAACTGGAAGTCTTAAGCTTGCCAGGCAGGGGTAGGAGAAATAAAGGAAGAAAGGGGAGGGGGAGAGAGAGGGAGGGAAAGTGGGAGGGAAAGAAGGAGGGGAATGGGAAGGAAGAAGAAGGGAAAGGAAGTGAGGAAAGGAAGGAAGGAAGAGAGGGAGGGAGGGAGGGAGGGAAGGAGAAAGGAATGAAACCAAATGTCATATTGAGTATTTGGCAGACAGTTTTTCTTGTCAGTAATATCATATACAATATGATATAAAAACTATTTACCAGCATTTACATTATACTTGATGTTATAAGTAATGTATAGATGATTTAAAATGGAAAAGAGGATTGTGTGCTATATAAGAAGATACTATGTGATTTTGCAAAAGGGACTTTAATATCCTCGGTGTCCATGGAGTAACTAGAGTCCAATGATACAAAGGAACAATGGTTCATTTTTGTATGATTATGTCTGTCAACTTTTAAGCAGTATGGCAAGTACTTGAGAGAAACAAATTACAGCAAGAAAGATTTATTTCATCTCATTGTTTCAAAGACTTCATTCCTAGGTCATTTGGTCCGGTGTTCCTGGGCTTGTGATGAGGAAATCAATCATTGCAAAGGAAAGCTGTGAACATGATATATGGTAGTCAGGAAACACAGAGAAAGAAGTGGCCCAGGAAAACATTCAGCCCCCAAATACATGCCCTGAATGGAACACTTCATCCAACTAGTGTCTCCAAAACTTTCCACCACTCTAATAATGCCATCAGTCTTGAATCTGTCTGTGGATTAATCTGTTGATTTGGTTAGTACCTTCATTATCCAAGCACTTCTAAAGACTGGATCTACCAGCTGGGGACCAGCCATTCAACACATGGGCCATTTGGTTGGACACTTCATATTCCACCCATCACCATGATATAGAAGACAAGATAATATTTTCTTTATCAATTAACCATATGAGAAGAATGATGCTACCTTGAAAGCTAATATTTTCAGTAATAGAATATGAATGTGATGCTGTATGGCTATACCAGATGAACTGATAGACATAGAATTCATCCATTTATAAAATGTCGAATGTATGTTATGATCTGAAGTTGATAGGGTCCCAGAAGCCCCATGGGTTGTAGCCTTGGCTACCAAAGGATAGGCTCTGAGGAACTGATTGGATACTGAGGACTGTGACCTTGCCACTGGATCAGCCCCTTAATGGATCCCTCATACTGGGAAATCTGGTGAAGTGGTGGAGATAAAGAAATGGTGCCTAGTTGGAGCAAGTGAACCAATAGAAGTATGCTCTGGAAGTACGTAATTATCATCCTATTTGAGGAAGGATAGATGGGCTTTCTATTTTCTAATAAGTGTAGTGATATTATGCCGTCAGTTTGGAGTGAATATATCTCATTCCTTGAATTCTAAAGAGTATAATTATACTTTCCTTAATGAGCATAGGGTTTCCTATGTAGTTAAGTATTGTGCATATTACTTGTCTAGTTTCATGTAAATTGAAGCATTGCTTTAATCTTGTCTTTATTTTTAATGTCTTAACATTCTGATGGGAATATATTACACATTTAATATTTTGGCAATTCACATAAACTTCAGAAGAATCTGTCAGGTTTATTATAAAAATAACCTGTAAACTGGAAGCCAATTTTTATCTTATTTTAGACAGTTCTCTAATAGTGTATTTTGACAGTACAATTATAGCATTTGATAAATTCCATTTTAAAAAATACCATTATGACTAGACACTAGTGGCTTATGCCTATAATCCTAGCTAATCAGGAAGTTGAGATCTGGGGATCACTGTCAGAAGCCAGCCTAGGCAGGAAAATCCATGAAACTCTTACATCTAATTAACCAACCCAAAAGCCTGAAGTGGACCTATGGTTCAAGTGGTAAAGCACTAGCTTTGAGCACAAAAACTCAAGGACATACTCAGACGCTGAGTTCAAGCCCTAGGACCACACACACACACACACACACACACACACAATTTTTTTTAAAGTTTTTCTTCTGAATTCATTGATAACAACACTTATTTAAAAATGATAAATAGCCAAGCATCAAGCCTATAATCCTAGCTACTTAACATGAAGGACTTCACTTTAGTGTTAGCCAAGGCAGAAAACCCTAAGACTCTATCTCTTTTTCACTATCCAAATGCCAGACTGCAGGTCTGATTCAAGTGATAGAGTACCTGCTCTAAGCATAAACGCAGAGTAGTAGCATAAGATACTCAGTTCAAACCTCAGAACAGGAAACAAAGTATAAATAAGTATGAACTGATACAATTCGTATTATAATTAGCTTAATACGGCCATTTCACCGTGTATTCATAGTTCAAATACTCTATATGTTCAGAATGAATCTATTTTTCACTCATTAAAATAATAAATAATTGTGGTGAATACAAATTAATTTATCCATTCCTTTGTAGGAGAGTAGGGAGAAGGTGGGAAGAGAAACGTAAAGAATAAATATCTGAATTTCAAATAGGTTACCTTTTAGGCTCTGGGTCCTTGAGTCTTTGTAGCTCATCACATGGACATAGCTTTGTAACCACAGTGGTAGCTTGTGTCTTTCCTTTGCTGTATTTAAATTTTCTTCACATCAAACATTTAGGGAAATGTTTTTTCACAGGATTTCAAGCATGCTGTGGTTTGGGTTAAATCCCAATCACTTAGAGGCAGCATTGCTTTCCATAATGACATTTTCTCCCACTTGAAAACTGAACTCTGATAAATCCTCACATAATAATATTAGACATTCTGTAAAACAAGATTATTTTGTAGGTAAGAAGTGATTTTTTTGACTCTTGTGCTCTGTCTATGATAATGATGAAAGCACAGACATAATTTCAGATGAAATAAATTATTTAATCCATGTCCTAAGCAATATATCTTAAATTTCTAAGCATTTAACATTATTTCCAAATTAGACCTCCAGTATAATATTTTTAGACTGACAATGGTTATAAGGAAAAGGTGGCGATCATCTGTCACTTTAGAGTACACAAATGTGGAATAAAATGCATTTCAAGGAATTTTGTTAATAAGACTAATACTAACAAGTGGTAAATATAAATATGACAGAAAATCTAGTCTGACATTTCTAACATTCAATGAAGAATTAAATAATATACTCAGTAAGTAAGTGATGCTAAGCTGTTTAAAGTTTCACCAGCTGCTTTTAAGATTGATTTTCATCAAAATTACAGTACTAAAATGTTTTCTTTTGTTGTACGGACTCAAATAGCAAACCTCAATTTTAAAATCGGCTCTTATTTGCAAAAAATGCTTTGACATAGTGCATTTGTTCTGCCTGGGCAGCAGTAAAGGATTGTGGTATCATTTTGAAGAAGGTTGTTTGACAGAGCCTGTTTGTTTATTTGGGGGTAATGTGAGCTGCATTCAGAAAATGCCATATTTTGTTTCATGATTGTATACATTCTCTCCCATTGCTCCCAGGCAAGACTTGTAAGCAGAGAAGACATGGATTTAGACTTTTTTTCCATGACCAGTGGAAGTGCTTTGTCTGTGAAAAGAGAGAAAAAAAGTCAGGCACACAAACACTCAGCGGGATCTTCAAGTAAGTTGTGGTTTCCTTCAGAATTAATTTAGAAATCACAAATGAATTGATGAACCTCAATGCTAGCAGACATTCTTCTGCAGATAGGGGGTAGGATACCAACCACCAGCCCTGCCCCAAAATGTGGATTCAGCTTCTCAAAGCTATTTTTTTTCTCTTTCTTTAATTGTCTTCTTCTTTGATATGAGAAAATTAAATTATTTCTAAAATTAACAGCATTAGTTTTTATTCAATTATATTCTGCGATTCAATGTTCCTCCCTTGCCCCCTCCCCCCACCTCACCCTGTGGATCATATTGAATTCTTTGATCATTAGTTTCTAAAAGAATATTTAAGTAAAGTTTTTAAAGTTGAGTTTAGATATTAAGCTAGCATTGTTTGGCTTTTTTGTCATTAAGGATGTTGGAGGTAAATTTGTCTTTCAAGGAAAAAATATCAAAATCTTGTAGAACTTTTGGTAGTGTGATATCACATTGAGAAATCATGATTTTAAAAGCTACTGGTATTGGAAAGATGACAGCTTCATTCTGTTTCTCCATGGTGACTTCATTTTCATAAACCTGCCACATACATCTACTACTTTAAGGAGAGAAAAGTTTTCTTTTGTGTGTGGATACACACACACACACACACACACACACACACATGCTTCTATGAAATTTCATTACAAATTATAAACTAAATATAAACATTTAAAATGCATCTTTCAGCAATTTATGGGAATTAAATCACATTTTCTTCAAAATTTCATTTTGTTTCCTCTCTAGAATTTTGAAATATCTCCCAGTAACTTACTGCACATTAGTGTAAGAAGTGTCTAAATATATTTCGTTGAATCTCTCAATTATAATGACACTCAAAGTCAACATATGGGCACTTTTTATCATCATTTACGTACTGTTGAAAAATATTCAATTCACTGACATTATAGTTACACTGTACAAAATCAATTTTTTGATTGAATATGAAAAGTTTAGTAATCTAAAGATGCTTTCCATACAATTCACAGAGCACTGGGGTTATGTTATAGTACGAGCATTTATATCCATTGTTATATGCAACTCTGCTATGATCAATTTAGTTGGCTCTTTAGATACTAATTTTAATTGATTTATCTTAAATACTTCTTAGGCTTTAAAAATCTTGATATACTTGAGTTTTTCTTGCTTGATTGTAGAGTCCAATTAATTTTAAGTTTACTTAACTAAATAAATTTATGTTTAGTATAATTTTTGGAATATTGATATAATGGTTTATATATATACTTCACTTACTATAATTTTTCCAAGTCCTTCCATTTCCTAACATTTTCCCAACATATATTCCATGCCATTAGCAATTAATTTGTATTAGCCATACTAATAAATAATGTTATCTGTTTTATGTATTGCATGTGATAAACACATTAATCACTTTGAAGAATTTTAGATAAAAATTAACAAACCAGAAACAAAAAATAAAAGACTGTCTTTTGATCAGTGGTCAAGGGCTTGCTTAGCATGCACAAGGCCCCCCAACACCACAAAACAAGTGAATGAAAAGTCTCTGTGAAGTTGAGTTTTCAACATAAGTAGCTCAATAAATCAACAACTATCTGGTAAAAGACACGTTTTATTTTCTACTTAAATGACACTGAATCATATAGTTTAAAGTGTATGAGATCATTAGAAAGAGTTCGTTTCACCGGATGCCAGTGGCTCAGGCCTGTAATCCTAGCGACTCTGGAGGCTGAGATATGAGGTTCGCGGTTCAAAATTCTGGGCAGGAAAGTCGTGAAACTTATATCCAATTAACCACCAGACAACCGGAAGTGGTGTTGTGGCTTAAGTAGTAGAGCATTCGCCTTGAGCTGAATTGCTCAAGGACAGCCCAGCGCCCCAGCCTTAGAGTTCAAGCCCCACAACCAACAACAACAACAAAAAAAAACAAAACACGCAAAAAGAAAACAAGCTCATTTCTAGTTAATTCTCTAAGAAACTAAAATGCCATTCTCACTATATGTAATTTCAGTTAGTCATCACTAAAACTTCATTGCAAATACCACTGATCTCTAAAATTTTACTGTGACAATTTAAGACAAACCACTTTAGAAAAATAGTTTTTCTTATATAACAACATGATTATGCATAAAATACTACTACATTATGGTAGTCACTTACATAGCCTTATATAATGGTAAAGAGTATGAGCTGACATGAATCATGACTCATTACTTTAAAAAAGAAATGATTTTATATATATATATACACTTAGACATATACATATATATACATACCTTGGCTGGCATTTGTGGCTCACAAGTAAAATACCAACTTCTGAGATCTGGAGGCTCTGGCAAGAGATTTTGCTAGATTCCATCTGTACAAGCAAGAGTTGGAGGCATGGCTCCAAATGACAGAGCACCTGGGTAGGAAATAAGTGGCCATGAATTCAAACCCATGTACTGAGAAAATGAATACATACATTGTAAAGTTGTTGTTTGATTCAAATGCAGATCAGCTGAGTAAAAAGCATGCCAGCTAACTGGTTCAACTTGTAAGAAACCTTCCCTCTAAAATACTGGGCTTATCCTATAAGTGTATAGAAATCTTTTAACCTTCAAAGGTTTGAGATCCTAGACTCCCATGGCTGTAGGCCAACCACTTACAGCTTTGAAATTTTGAAAGCTTTTTCCTCTAGTTTCTCTCTCTCAAAACTTGTCACCTTGTTAAAGCTAAAATATTTCTTTTTGCTTCACAAGCCAAAACTAGAGACTAGTTTATGAGATGCAGCTGTAAAATTCCTTGTGAGCCTTTGAACTTTTCTAGATATTTCTCTTTAAATGTTCCTATAATATTGAAACATGTATTCTTTATAATCAGATAAAGTCAAATTTAAAATCCCAGTTCCACCATCACATATTGGTTTTATGACCTTGCGTAAATTATTTAACCTCTAGGGATGAGTTTATTATCTCCACAAAAAAATGGGAATGATAATAATGTTTATCTCATAGGTATTAGTGAGGAGGAAATGAGTAAAAATATAAGTATAGAGAGCCTGTGATACATTATCTAGAATATTGTAACTTTAAATACTAGTACATGTTGTTTTCATTTTTGTTGTATGTTTTATGTTCCTGTGGCATATTTTAAAACAATCACAAACAGAATTGCCTTCCTTTTCTCTGTGTCAATAAAGCAAGAACCAACATATTTTTAGAGCACCAACCATCTATCTTTCCATAGAGAATTTCCTAAAGTTGATGTCTTTTTCCTTTTAGTTCCCATTAACTCCAGTATAAGCTGGTCTTTTTTTTTTTTTGAGATTTTTTTATTGTGAAAATACCGTATAGAGGGGTTACAATTACATGGGCAAGATAGTGAGTACATTTCTTATCAAGCATTGTTGCCTCCTCCTTTGTTTCCCCTCCCCATCCCTTCCCATCTTTTTCTAACATATCACATGGTTTACAAAGCAATGGAAAAAGGTTTTATTCCTATCAATGCTTAAGTGAAATTTCCTCATTTATGTAATATTTAAGAAAAAGAGTTTATATTACTAAATGATTTTTGCATTCATAATTACTTTTCCACTTAATAACTCAAAGTATGAGTTTTTGCGGAGAAATTAATAACTTTGCAAATCATATTGATCTTTTGAGTTTATGATTGTTTTTAGCAGTTACTCTAGACATAGCTCAAGAATTTAACAAATCTGCCTTCCACACACACACATTAGGAAAGGAATGTAACTAGAATCTTTTGTCTTTCATTCCAAATCCAGTAATACATTGCCTTTTGTCTTCTAATCGTAATTTAGTAAAACATGAAGTTTTGTCATTAATTCATTCAAGAGATAGTTATTGAAAGCTCATTGCTCATTTGTACAATTAAGATTTAAGTAAAAAATGGTACCTGATAAAATGTGGATGTATATTTGTGAGACATTGGGCAATTTGTCTTGACCAAAGGTTCTACCTACTGAAGTAATGTAAAATAATGTTGGAATGACTAGTTTTAGATACTTTAATAACTACAAAACTACCTAATAATTTCCTAATAATAATTAGTAAGTAGCAAAGATGTCTAAAAATGACTACATGATTTAAACACCTTAAGATTAGCTGAAGTAAAGAAATCTAAATCTGTTTTGACATGATACACTGCCTCTCATATATTACCAGAATAATTTTCAGGGTGAATATTGGTTATCAAAAGTACAAAATTTTATCAGGTGTTGTACCCAATATTTTATACACATTGAGAAACATAGTGGTAATTAAAACAAAAGTAGATTTTAAAAAAATGTCTGCTGGGTTCCTTTGAAGTGTAAGAGAATATTCTAGTAATATAAACTCAAAATTTCAAAGCAATAATTATCTGTACACTGAATCTACTTGTATGTCTAGCTATGCTTACATATATATGCATAGATACCTAAATATCCACTTTTGTTCTTAACCACTTTTGTTCAATAATTTCAGAATTAAATATCATTGTATATGTCTTCAGTTTTTATAAGAAACACACATCTCATGACTATATCCCTAGCTACTTGGGAGGTAGAGATCATGAAGGTCATGACTCAAAGCCAGCCCAGGCACAAAGTTTGTGAAGCCTCATATCAAACAGTAAAAATGCTAGGCCTGGTGTCTCTGTTTGCCATTACAGCTATATGGGAAGCATGAATAGGAGGATTATTGTCAAGGGTGGCCTGAATATTTTGTTATCTCCTATTAAAACAAAGCAAGCTGGGGACATAGCTTAGGTGGCACAGTCTGATAGGTGCAAAGCCCTGAGCTTAAAGCCAATCACCACATGTTTTGAAACATCATACATGATAATAGGAAGCAATTGTATGTTTAAGTGTGCTACAAATAATTAGGGGGAAAAAAGATTTACATGTTCTCAACACATACCAAACCACTTCATTAAGAGAATCTAGATGAGTATATAAACCACTACTCCATACTCCTAAGTCATGTACTCATATGATTTTGTTTTCTAATAGACATTGTATTCTGTAACACAAGTAAAACCATTTCTATTAACTCTCTATGGACTTCCTTCCAAACTGTGTATATGATATTAGACTGATAAATGGTTGCAGATGTTAAAGTAAGACTGTCATACATTAGAAATAACACACTTATGATGAAATTCAGTAACATTTTCCAGGAGATCAGGGAATTTAATATATGTATGTTTTTATAGTACATATATATATATATATATATATATATATATACGTGTATAATATGAAAAAGGGGGGAGAGAGGAAGGAAGGAAGGAAGGAAGGAAGGAAGACAAGGAAGGAGGAAGGAGGAAAGGAGAGGAGAAAAAAAGGAAGGGAAGGGAAATAAAGGAAAGGAAAAGGAAAGAAGAAGGATAACATCATCCTTTAGATGGATTAAAGAGAAGAGACAGAGTATCTTGATATTATTTTACTCCCTAATGGAAGGCAGGGTGTGCTAAAGAGGGCTAGAAAATTTGAGATATATTCAATAATAAGTTTCATAGTTTCTAAGAGTATTTGATGCCCCAAATCCTGGTATTTACAAGCATTAAAAAGTATGATCTATCCAAACATAAGAATTTCATTCTAAGTAAGTTTTTCAAACAACACAGGCATGAGATACAAGTTTGCATATATCCAAGCTATGCAAGCCAATCCTGGTATTTGCTTCCTAAATATCCTATATTTATTCAAGTGCTTTATGATTGCAATATATACACTAACAATTTGTACATTTGTATTGTTAATTATGTGTACATATAAAAATAACTTCAGTCAAATGCATTCATTTTTTTCTTCTTTAGAAAGATTTACAGCTGGATGTATATTAAGTTCTAAAATGTGTCTGAATGAAACAGAAAAAAAACCATAATATCTTCATAGCAAGTAAAATGCCCTCAGCAAACCCCCTCCCACCACACACACACTCTGAATGGAATTGTCAAACAGTATTCATATTGTTCCATCATTACTAATATTGGAGTTTTTGTTGTTGCTTGTTTTGCCAGTCCTGGTGATTGAATTCTGATCTTGGGTGCTATCCTTGAGCTCGTATTTGCTTAAGGCTAGCACTCTACTACTTAGTCACAATACCACTTCTGGCTTTTTCTGTGATTAATCAGAGGTAAGAATTTTCTACCAGGACTTTACTGCCTGGGCTGACTTCGAACTGTGATCCTCATATCACCTTCCTGAGTAGCTAGGATTATAGGTATGAACCACCAGGACCCAGCTAATTGCTAATTTTGTTGATTTTTAAAATGTTACTTCCAGCCCATTAAAGCATGCACCAATTGAAGAATACTATAAAGTAAGGAATGACTAGCAAAATTTAATATAGATCTCATGGGAATACTGACATCCAGAGAAGTAAAATATTACTAATGTGCCAATTTCATTTTTAAGCTCAGTGAAACTATAAACACAGTAAGAATACATATATATAATATTTACAAACTGGGCACGCTAACACATCATATGTATTTCCCTCTGCACCAGCCTGTCTGTGATCTTTGTTAAACCAGTTGCAACTACTATGTAAATTCAGGAGATCAAAAGCAATTTGGCTTAAATACAGAAAATTGGGAGCAAACTCAATTTAAATGTGAAATCCTTTTCTCATATGCATGATCTTTGTGAAGTTAAGTATTTAAGTATGCTTTGTCCATTAGGGAAATATTGCAGTAAGAATTGATATATGTGTGTGTGTGTGTGTGTGTGTGTGTGTGTGTGTGTGTGTGTGTGTGTGCATATATATTTGTATAAATGAGACTCATGAAAACAGAGAGAAACCATAAAACATGACAGAAATCAAAGAACGCATATAGCTTTCAATTAAATAATTCTACAACTAAAGCTACAATTCTCACATGGTAACTTCCCAACTAAAAAAAGTAACAGAAGTGATTGCTTCTGATGTTTCATGAAAATTGTGTTCATCACTACAATTTTTCCTCTTTATAAGAATATGTCTAAATGACTCTGACTTCAAACATTGTTTAAATGGGTTCTAATTACATCAGCGAAGTATAATTAATGTAAGGGAAGAAAATAGAATATTTTCTCTAAATGTTTTCTGGTTGTAGAATCAAAAAATTTTACCATTTGTGAGAAATAGCTGGTATTTTTATAAAATCAAGTTGAATTTTAGAAAGCTAAAAACTGTACACATCTACTGAAATATATTGGTTCAATAGTATTCTACCATACTTAGTACATGACATGTACATGTCCCAATGTATGTTCAAAGAAAAAACAAAAATATTTTCTATTGAAAAGGCACTCCACATTTCATATAATGACAATGAAAAATGACTTAAATGTGAATTTCTTAGAAATTGAATATAAATTATAAAGAAATAAGAGAACTAGGTAATACTTATAAATATAAAGTAATTTAATAAATAAGTTATACTGAAAGTAATTATTAAAGTTTATGATGTTTTATGCATGTATAGGCTATTGTAATGGGAAAAAGGATAATACAATAGATAATTATCCTCTTTAAGTGTCTTAAGTGTCAGGTTTTGACTTTACGGGAATATATGAAACGAAGATGGCTTTGTGTATTTTTTTTATTTAAATCTGATTCACAGTTGTATAGAATATTCATTAGAAAACCTAAACTTATTTAAAGAAAAGAAGGTGAGTTTGTAGTTAATTTTATTATGCTAATGGACCATGAGTCTACAAGCTTTCTCCCTGTTTCCTTTTGGCATATATCATCCTTAAAATATCCCTTATTTTTTTCAATAAAAACTATTTGAACAACGCTATTTGCTACTGGTCCCTTAAACTCCATAACTTAAATTTACAAATAAATGATTTCCTCTTGAATATTAAAAATGTTTTACACTTTAAGTAAGTATGTTATACTTAATCATTTTCATGCTTATATGCTTTTCAAAGTAGACTAATGCTATATTTTACTTGTACCTGAGCCCTGAGAAAATCCAAATTGGTATATAATTCTGATGCAGTATCCTCAAATATTATCTTAAAGAAAGTGGCACATAGAATTCTCTATTGTTCAATATCTATTTTGCAATGCTCATAGAAGACACTGCTGTTAACATTTCTAATGTATATATTTATGTGAGAGCTAATTCCATTCAATGACTATTATTCATTGAACAATTGTAGAATTTCTAGCAACAATTTTACAATATACTGAGGGATACACAGAGAGCTAATGAGGTAAGTAATTGAAAGATATGTCTTATTTATTTAATTAGTTGGTTATTATTTATTTTAATTTTTTGATGTCAGTCTGGGGCTTAAACTCAGGGTCAGGGTGCTTTCTCTGAGCTTTTTTGCTCAAGGCTAAAGCTCAACCACTGGAGCCATAGATTCACTTCTGGCTTTTTGGTAGTCAATTGGAAATAAGAGCCCCTTGGACTTATCTGCCTGGACTGATTTCAGTGAACCTCAGATCTCTTAGTCTTTTAAGCGAAGCTGATTCCAGGAGTGGCTAGGATTACAGGAGTGACCCACTGGTGCCTGGCTTATAAAGGTTTTTTGGATTTTTTGTTTTGTTTTGTTTTTTTGTTCAGTTGTAGTGCTTGCACTCAGGGCCTAGGAGCTGTTCCTGGGCTTTTACTCTCAAAGCTAGCATTCTTACCACTTTGAGCCACAGGGGCACTTCTAGTTTTCTGATTGTTAATTGGAGATAAGAGTCTCACAGACTTTCCTGCCCAGGCTGGCTTTGAACTGCGATTTTTGGATCTCAGTCTCTTGATTAGCTAGGATTACAGGTGTGAGCCACCAGTGCCTGGCTTTAGAAAGGCTTTAGATGAAATAATTACTAGATTAAAAAATTGTGTTTAAGATTATAAGAGAGAGGAAGAGAGAGGAGAAATGAGAGATACATGAAAGGAAATTTAGAAATATTTTCTCTTCTGTTTTTTTGGAGGGGCTGGGGCCTTTAAAATTGATACCTTGTATTCATTTTTAGTTTTAGAGACCAAGCTTTTATGTAAGACTGTATTAAATAAGATATTGTTTTCTATAAGAAAATTTCTAGTCATGCAAAGCCACAAACATTTTTTTCCTGCAGAACTGCAAATTGAACCCAAAGCTTCAAGTTTGTGGGTCAAGTGCTCTACCATTTTTTTTCACTCCAGCTTTTTTATTGTTACTGTGTTAAGAGAGTCTGGATGACTTTGACTTAGGTGGTATCAAAAATCTCTACCCTCTTTTCTCCATCTCCTGAGTAGCCAGGATGAGAAGCATGCATGTCTAGGCTCAACATTACACCAAATTTTAAATGTGTTATTTTTTTTCTTGGCTTAGGGCAAATAATTCATGTCATAATAATATGTCATTGCTCAATTTTCCTCAGGTTTAAACTAAGAGTTGTGATCTATTTTTTGCAAAATTGTAAGAGCACTGAAAGCAACAATGAATGTAAAATGGAAATCTCCATTTAGACTGAACAAACTCTGGGGTTCCTCCTATCCCTTTGTCATGATAGTGTCAGTGAATTTATGTGAGTGAAATGACATTGGCACAGAATTGAAGATTAAATGGATAATAAGAACATATGAGCAATATACAGAGTATTCTTTGAGCAGATTTAATTAATAAAAATTATGGTTTTAACAATAGATTGTGATATATATTCACGTAACTGTATGGGTATATGTACATTATATGCATATATGTATATACTATAATATTTTAATTACATGGCACATTTGCAAGAGGCAGTCTATCTTCAAAATCTTCTACAAAAACAATCGCTTAATATTTGCTATGATTATTGCAATTCAAAATACACTTTTAATTCTCTCACATTATAGAAGTCAAAATTAACTTCCATATTTTCCAATAAAAATTAAAACTTCAGCCAGGATCCAGTAAGTCAGCATCCAGTGGCTCATGCCTGTAATCCTAGCTACTCAGGGGGCTAATATCTGAGGATCATGGTTCGAAGTCAGCTGGGCCAGGAAAGTCCATGAGATTCTTATTTCCATAAAACTCTTAGCTCCAATTAACTAAAATAATGATAATGATAATGATAATAATAACAACCAAAAGTGAAGCTATGACTCAACTGACAGTAGAGGCCTAAGGCTTGAGCAAAATAGCTCAGAAACTGCTCCCAGACTGTGTATTTAAGCCCCAGGACCAGCACCAAAAAAAAAAAGTGGAAACTTCAATCCACTGTAAAAATCATATTTTTCTTGAGATTAAAAAAGACAAAAGATTGTTGTCAAGACAAATAATAACTGGGTTGCCTCCTCTTTATCTGAAGTATTCAATTTGATAGAATACAGCAGTAAAAAAAATGTATGTCAAAATCTCGTTGGATTATTATATTGGCTTTGGTTAACAAAAGTTAATCTCTAACAATGTGGAATGTGAACTTTAAGACTGTATTATATAATTGTTTAAACTATTAAGTATTATTTTTCTTAGTCTGAAATTATTGGTCAAGGACTTCAAATATATATGTGTATACATACATATATATATATCCATTTATATGTATGTATATATGTATCTATAACTTTAATAAACAAACCTTAACCATTCTACCCTTAAAATATTCTAGTGATTAAAACTGAACAATATATATTAATTGCAGTCACACTAAGGGCACATTAACATGGCTTGTAGAGTCACGTAATAAATAGTTGTTGATTTAATGTCCTTTAATAAAGTGATACTGTCCATTTCAAAGATCTGAGACATTTTAATGAAACAACCATGATTTTAGACACAGTTAAATACAAAAGTTATTAGTAAGTACAGAAAAATGTTTACAGATTTAAAACAGTAGTTAGCTTTAACAACAACTGACTTGCAGGGGACAATTTTTTGTCTGTATATATGAGAGAACTAGTTGTACATATGCCAGCTACATTTATTTAAAAAATAAAATTAACATTTATGAGGATAGCATACATGCATGCTCTATTGATAATAGATTAAATCATCATGTTTCTAACTGTAGTGATATTTATTACTTCTTACCCCTTTCCTTCATGACCATTTTCTTTTTAAAATGAAGTGTTTTATTTTGACTTTTTAAAAACTTTTCAGTTATTGTTATTGTTGCTTTCAAACCAATTTCTTACACTAGCTAATGTGGTGCAAAAATAAATGGGTATGGTCAAATGTGAAATGCATTTGTCAAATGAATGAAACTCAAGTGTAATAATATAATAAATCCTCAGGCTAGTCATGTTTATTGTTGCCAAATGTCTCCCTGCTAAGAACTAATAAGCATGAAAAGGGATAATGAAAGTTTCCATGAAAATTTTTTGGGAAGTCTATCCACAAGTCTTCACTATCTGGGAATGTGGAAATAAGTATTTGTTTTATACAAGTTCCATATGAGGATTGCAAAGATGGAATTTAGAGAACAGAGTCACATGGAAAGCAACAACAGTATGACAGTTACTAATATTATTTTGGCTCACAGAAAAAAAATGACAAGATAGTTCCATTGAAAGAAAGGAATAGAACAGTGCCTGACATATAACAGTAACTAAACAAATACATGATGAATGACTATGGGAATAAAAAAGAATAGTACAAACTAAGACGTTCAAAGACAGCAAGTGACCTTGAAAATTCAATTTGGGTTTTAAACATTTACATTATAAAGAATGTAATAGAATTTCTTTAAAATACATGTTTTTGCTAAAATTTTACTTGGTCAAAATTAACTGACAAGGAACAAAAAGAGAGGGGATAATTAGAAGTTGAAATGCAGTGATTTCTCACAAGTAGGCTATTTAAAATAAATATACAAATCAAGCTAGGATAAAATACTTTAATTTATGCCATTGTTCCTTCATTACATAATTGTGAACACTTAGTTGTTTGTACAGTGAAATGGGATAGAAACCTGAAAGAAAATCTTTAAAACAAAAATATTGGAAGAATTTGCAACAGACCTTTCCCAAATTGACAAGGGGGATGTTTAAGAGGTGACTTTTAGAATTCTTGTTAGAACCAATAGTGTGTATTAGAAAATAAGTGGCCTTGATGCTTTATTGATTATTTATTGTTAAATTTCACTCCTGGAAAACTGAGTTATGCTTATGATCATTTAGTCAACTTAGGAGTTCAAATGCTCAGAAACTGTGTATCATCAAGAACTCAGAAAGCCACAATAGTTTCATGTAATTTTCAGCAGAAAGTCACATTAGAGAAGGGCAGCATAGTTTAAAACAAACAACAAAATATATTTTGATTTATGCAACCCAAACAAGTCACAAAAACAATGCTGAAGAGTATTCATTGTACAAACCACAGAATTTATAGGAACAAGATAGTATTTTTAGCAGAAAACTCTTTAAGACATACTCTAGGTTCTCGTCTGTACAAATGGAGCCGCAGGTATATTAACTAATCAGTAGAAGTGTGCTACAAATAATAAAAACTGGGAGAATAATTGCCTCAAGGAGTCTAGATCAAATATAAATGGTAGCTATTATACAAGGTCAAAAAAGACAAAATACAAGAGTAAAAAATCTGTATAATGTCTAACAAAATGAATTCCCAATTCTATATGGTATGTTTTAGCTTTTATGCTCATTAGGAGTTTTTTTCAAAATAAATGTGCGTCATCAGGTATGTTATGCATGTTAGGTGTTTTTTTAATAAGCACAGTTGACAATATTAAAATCAAAACTAAATTAAAAATAGACATCTCAATTATTAACACTGATAACAAATATCGTGAATATTGTAGGATAAAGTAAAACACAACTATTTTTTCTCATTTATTTGCCTCATAAATGCTCATAACTACATTTGTCACTATTCAATTTCAATTTCAATTGCATGGTGACAACTATCACTTTTAATATTTTTATTTTTATTAATATATTTATTTTTGTTAATATTTTTATAGCTTACAAGAAGCTTTTACTAATGAAGGTAAAAATCTCATGACCAAACAAAATTACACTGAGAAAATCTAAATATAGAGAATCAACAGCCTATGAGTTATTTTATTTTTGCTCTTAGTGTTAGATTTAAAATTATCCACATGATGTTCATTCTAAGTGGTGTTTCTGATTTAAGGTTGAATATAACAATGGTCTTATAAAGTGACTGCTTTTTAAATATTGTGCTATCTACCTCAACCCCAAACTTGCTCAATGCAACTAATTCATAGCACTTAAATTGATGTAAACGCTTTGCTGCTAAAAATTTGTTCTGGTCACTTTCATTAAAATGTTGAATTTTTTTCCTCCATGCTTTACTTATTCTGTATCTGCTGCTAAGTAATACAATATGGGAAGCCCTTTGAAATACTTTTTATATACAGACACATAGTGTTGGGTATATTGATGAAAATCCAGTGACGTATTACCATACATCATGAGATTTCTATTTTGACCTGTTTAACAGTTTTTTTATACATACCAGGAGAGTCATGCAAGTCATTCAAAGCATTTTGCATATTAAATTACTTATCAAAACATAGCCTATATAGACCTTGACATTTGCTAAAGGACCAAGGACTTAAAGAGGTAAAAAAAAAATGTTTTTAAAGGACCAGAACAAATCTTGAGCAGAACATAGATTATATGGGGAACAAGTGACTTCTTAGAAAAAGGTGCATAGTTATACTTTCAGCACAAATGGATGAGTCCAATTGGTTGATTTCTGTAATCACCTGCAAATAGACAGCAGATTGTTGTTTTGTAAAAAAAAAAAAATCTATAATGATGCTGCAGGAAGAAAAAAAGCACTTGCTGTCAAAGTTCTTTGACTGTAATTTTTCTGTTTAAGGAACCCATCAGTAGGTTTAACATTAATATCACTTTTTTTTGTAGTCAGAGTCTCTTGCTATTTTATTTTCATGTGGGTAATTTTACAATGATTATACATTGACTGTATCAAATTGCTTTTTATTTTCTTTTTTCATTTCTATAATAATCATAAGACAAAGTAATGACTTTTCAACGAATGCCAATATGTGATTCTTTCATAGACATGTTGTTGTACTTCTGAATTGGTTTTCTAGGTCTAGTGATTTGAGAGTTTATATGATAATAAAGACTTTCACTAAGGCAATGAGAGAATATGCTATATTGATTACTGATCAAAATTATTCATTTACACATAACAATATAATTCAAGGTTTGAGTCAAAACTAAATTTGGTTCTAGCCAAAGCACTATATATACTGAATAATCACTTATGTGTTTGCTATCTCAAAGACTAATTTCCTACAGAATTTTAATTTCACTGAAAATGTACCTCAAAATTACCATTAAGCTGTCTTGTAACATCATATAATTTTAAAATATATAATTATTATTTATCGAAGAAACGATACTAGACAAGGAAAAAAATTACACACTGCCTTTATAAGTGTAGGTACATAATGTGGATAAGTACAAGCAGATTTGAGGATTTCTCAGCAGTTCCAAATTAACCAAACTATAAACTGTAATTAGGGGGGAGAAATGTACTATATAGTGAATTTCTAGTTAGTGGGAAGGTCTGTCAGAATGCAGAAACAAGATTAAAAATTAGAGTTTGATGTTTGTTTAATTTTCAGGCTGTTTAAGGAAGCTCAACCTATTTAATTTCAAATAATTATTTTAAAAATATGTGAATTTATCTTTGAATATTTCATTACTTTGTCCAGAAAGTGTTTCCCCACACACATTATTTGTCATCTCTGATCAAAAACTTATATTAAGAACAAAGTCTTTAAGTAATACATTTTATATTGATAGTTTTATTAACAATATTAACCAGTAATGAACTATTATTGAATGAACATTAAATGCATACATACTTATTTCTACTTATTACCTTGAATAATGCTTGCAACCCCCCATTGATTTAGCTTTCTCTGGTGAAATAAAATATTTGTACTAGCCATTGTGAAAATCTACTTGTTCTTACTAATCTCTTTTCATGTTAAATAAGTATATACTAATCATAAAGGTATAAGAACAGATCTTTATATTTCTGAGACATTCTGCTCTTCCATCCTCAGTTCTAGTATTCACCCATGTACTATATTCTCATAAAAAGTATACTTCACCCATGTACTATATAGAAAATATACTTGCTACCCAAGTACATTTGTTCATCAATGAATTTTAACTACTGGAGTGAGGTGACAATTTGTTGTTGTTGTTGTTTAAAGGACCAAACAAGCCATTCCATGCTATTATTTGGGAGGAAAAAATGAAATAATTCTTTTTCAATATATTAATAGTCAGAGGAAGATGAACTTTCAGGAAGCTTCATTAATGATTCTTAGGCCACTAACTCTAACATCTAGTTCTTGCTTTATGTCCAGTTATATTCCTGTTGCTTTTAGGAGTTCTTGCAGCTTTGCAGTTCCCTTCACTAAGAGTGGCTCAATGCAGAATACGTCTGGCCACAGGGGGAATCCAAAGCTGTTATTTGTCTAGGTTGTTAGCTTTTCTACTGGCATTACATACAGGTATTCCATGGCATAGATTTCCAAACTCCTCTTTTCTCTATCCAAATCCTATACAGGCATTGTCCTGTAGCCATGGACAGCTTCCTTTTTCTTTCCTACATGCCCATTCCTAAAGTAGTAGCTTTCAACTTTCTATCCTACATTTCAATAATGATTTCTTTGTAGACGAAATGATACTCACGAACTCCTTTGGCTTTGTTTTCCTAATCCGTTTTAAGACTGAAAGCCAATGCAATATTCTGTTTATGCAGAGATTTTAGACAGAAAACAAACTCTTACAACCCATATGCATCATTATGTTAAACCAAATTTCAAAATCACAGACAAGTTTCACAGACAAATGGTTTAGTGTTTGCTTGCTCTTCTATTTGGATTCATTTTTAATATTTAAACTTTAGATCGACATACATTAAAGAGACTTTTTTTTCTTCTCTGAGCTGAAACACAAAATCCTCATATTGAAGAGTCATGTGGTTTGAACCTTTGCCTGAAGCCAGTTCTAGGGAAGACCCAGAATGCCTCACTCTACTGCTTTTCAGACCACTTCCCTACAGACCCAGCACTGTACTCTTGATTCATCCTTAGGAAATTTGAAGCAGATGAGAATAATTTTTTAGTAGTAATTTTGATATGGTGTCTTGCAGTCTTGATATGCAAAATATCACTAGCTACTAATAGTTTTTGCTTTTTTCTATGGATAATTTCTAACTTCATTGATAATAAACTCATTTCTTCCCCTTTTATACTAAAAAAACTCACATTTCACTATCTTTGTGATACAACTAGAAAGGCAATCTTTACAGCAATCCATAATGCACTTACATCATAATTCTCTTCATTCATAAAACTAAGGCTCTGAAAGACCTGCATAGTGCATTCTACGTCTAAAGTATTTTTTTTCATTTTACCCAAATTATTTTTCTTTGAAGACTTTAATTGAATGATAAACAAAATTGAACATATCCTTTTTTTTTTTTGGGTCTGGTCGTGGGTCCTGAACTCTGGGCCTGGGCGCTGTCCCTCAGCTCTTCAGCTCAAGGCTAGCACTCTATCACTTGAGCCACAGCGCCACTTCCGGCTTTTTTCTTTTTGCTTATGTGGTGCTGAGGAATTGAACCCAGGGCCTCAGGAGGCATGCAAGGCAAGCTTGAGCCACCTTCCCAGCCCCAACATATCCTTTTTTTAAACTAAACAATCATAAAAAATTTAACCTATTGAAAAGATACATATAAACATATTAAAATGTTTTATCATTTGATAGTCTTGATAGCATCCACATTTTGATCTGGAGAAAAACAGAAGCTGTTATATCTAGTTGATTTTATAATCAACTTGTTTTGTTCCACCTATATATACCAATCTTTGATTATATTATTTTGCACACAAAAAATTCAACAAAGACACCTATGTAAATGCAGAGATAGAATTTTCAAATGCAAGCTGTTGACTTAAGTATATTTCTTGCTCTAAAATAAAATTTTACTTGGGTCATATTAAGTGAAAGTGTACATTTGATATCACTGTCTAGGTCATTCAATTAAAGGAGTACTTACACCAATGATAACAGATACAAGACCTTCTAAAAGAGAACGCATATCATTCCGTGACAATCCTGTACAGCTCAGTGGTGGATGGGGAGGTGGCAAAAAGAAGTCGAAAACTTCCAACTAGTTCTTCAAGCCTCAGCATTCAAAACAGATGGCAAAATGGTTTATTCAAAAGAAATCTGTGGATGTCTGGTCATGTTACCAACTGGATACAAGATTTTTGAGTACTGTATTTAATCTGTTGAGTTTTACATATTTCATAATTTTGATGTCTGGTGCAAGCATATTATTCCTCATCTATAAAGTGGGCTTTGCAATTCTTCCTGTTTTCCTATGGAATGACCTCCAGAAAATTCTTGAAATACTGAAATAGAATTTTTATAGAGAGCTTCTCACTTAGTTTATAGGTTCATGACACATGGGTTCAAGGTAATTCTAGTTATCAATAAATATTTCAATCCTATTCACAGACACAATAGAATATAACTATTTTGCTGGCATTATTTAACATAATAGACAAGAATGATTAATACATTCATAAACTTGGATTTACCTGGGCTATTTACTTAGGTAATAGATGAATAATAGCTATTTCTCTTTCTTCTTCTTCCACTTCCTTCTCCTCCTCCTCCTCCTCCTCCTTCTTTTCTTCTTCTTCTTTCTACTTTCTTCTTTCTTCTTCTTCCAATCCTGAGGCTTGAACTCAAGGCCTGGGCACTGTCCCTGAGCTTCTTTTGCTCAAAGCTAGCACTCTACCACTTGAGCCACAGTGCCGGCTTCTGGCTTTTCCTGTTTATTTGGTACTGAGGAATTGAACCCAGGGCTTTATGCATGCTAGGCCAGCACTCTACCACTAAGACACATTCCCAGCTCATAGCTAGCTATTTTTAAGTTAAATTAATATATAAGGGAAATCAAAATAAACTTGAAAATAGCCTTTGCATTTAAAATTTTAAATCTGATTTGGAATTTTTATAAGAGAATGTAGATTCAGTGTAAGATAAAGACAAATTCAAGTTTAAATAATTATCAGCTTAATAAGTTGAATATTTATCTGTAATTTTTCATCAAAATGTCTATTATCCTTCAAAAATGTAGATGCTATGTTGTGGAATATGCATACATCCTGGGTGTGCAACTATTGCAACTGCATTTTAATTTATATGAATATGCATTATAAAAAATGTAGATGCTAAATTTGGTGCACTAGCATTATACCACTGATTAAAACAGATTTAATCATTTTAAATGTTGTTAAGCTGAGAACTTAATTCTGGGCTCAATTCTGTTATTTTCTAATAGTGGTCTGATTTTTAAAATTGCAGACCAGTTTTGGGAAAGTCTTATTTTTGTTGGATCAGTTTTTCTTTTGTATTTGGAAAATGCAAATGTGCAGTATACTGCATTTAACTTAATGCTCGAAGGATATGTGGGTCTCCAAAATCTGGAACCTTTTTCACAAAACTAAATTCATAGTTCTCTAGTGATTTTCCTTAGCTGAGTTGCTATGTAATAGGATCCAGTGAACTTTAGATATTCCTTTTGTTTTCCCTCCACTTGACAAATATTTCATCTAGAGATGACTGAACAGATTTAAGAGTTTCATTTTTTCTATGTTTGGCCCCCATCTGCTTTTGGAGTCCTATTGCATTTCAAACCTGCATATCTCTTTTTAACTTAATTGAGATAGAATTGGTAATGAGCCTTGAGTTGTCAATCTATAATGAAAATATAAGATTCAAATGTTCCAACATAGAAATTGAGTTGCATGTGTAAAAGTTTTATGAACACAGTTATGTCATTTTTCACTAACAACATCCACAAATCAACATTATGTAATATTTTATGTCAGCTATTTTCAGCTCTGTAGTAGAAAACCATATTACAGATGATATTGACAGGATTTCATAGTTCATGCACTCAAATCATTGAAGTAGAAAGGCCAGTATCAGGATTGAGATACTTATGATTAAACTCTTAGTGTGTAAAACTAACTTTATAGTTTTCTTATGCTGTAATCTGTGTAATCATTTCATAATATTGTGAAGAAGAAAAATGGAGTTGATTCTCCTAAACTTAAAAATGTTAACTAATATATGCCTGAATAAAACAGTACCCTAACTATGGTTTGAATTGAAAGTTCTTTTTGGTGATGTTTATTGTTTCCAGCCTTAAGAGAATCATCTCAAGAATTATTCCATGCTGAGGTCAATCATTTTGTAGTGCTAATATATTCTAGTTTATGAAACAGAAAAACTTAATTGATCTTTAAAAAAAATGAATAAAACAAAATAATTTGAACCAAGAAATGTATATTCTCTCTTTTTTTTTACTTGAGGGAACATTTTAAGGATTAGCTGTATGTAGGATTTAAGAAGGTGAAAATATGGAGCCTTTCTTGTCATTTCGTTGACGTGAAATTTATATTGACAATGATGACCTAGGCAATTGGGCAATTCAAATGCCTGACCCCAAATAACTTCTTGTTCTTCTCTAAACACTGTGTTCTATTTCCAATTCCTTTCTAACTCAGTTATCACTTTTGTGTCTCCTATCCACCCCAGGGTCATAAACTGCTACCATTAGTCTTTTTTATTAACAATAGCAAAGTGAGTCAATAATCACACATGCACAAAATAATAATACATTTTTATAGAAGTGCTAGAATTGCTGTCTGGAAACTGCAGAAAAGTTTGATATGAGGATCAGTTATATTGTTCTACCACCATCTTTGTGCACATAGTGTGTATGCGCATATGCACATATGGTGTGTTGCAAAGTATTTTGCCATCCACTATAAGATGGAATTCTGTTTTCTTGTTGTGTTTGCAAGTTAGAAATCCACCTCTCTCATTTGAAAGACAGAATGACATACCAAAGACATTGTGTTAGAAACTGTTGTTTATGATAAAATCTATTGTCCTCATAATATTTTTATTTACCTAGATGGAACTGCTTTTTCATTAATGAGTGTGAAATTTAGAGAAATGCTTATGAGCAGATAAAGAAATATAATTTATATTTGGGATAAATATTGCACCAATCACTAACAAAATTTGGTTATAGAGCACTTTGAAATTGGTTATGATGTTGACATATATAATATATATTATATATGTGTGTACATATACAATATATATATACAATGTATATATGAACACATGTATTCACTCAAATTTTCAAAGACAGCATGAAAAAATAATGTAAATTACAATTTTATGTGGGTTATGTTAAGATAATAATATTTAGTTTATTTTTACTTTCTTAAATGTGAGTACCAGAAAGTTTTGTATTACATATATAATTAAATAGTACATATTTCACTTTAGTAGCATGGATTAAAGGGTGTTATATAAATAGACTCATGTTGAGTTTTGATTCAGGAAATAAATAATGAGATAATAGGAAGAATAGATGTTATAATACCCAAAATATACTTTGTTAAAGAATTTCTTTATTAAAGTACTTTAATAAATAAAATAGTTCATTAAGAAAGAAAACTTGGATTCTGCCAGACATCCTGGCTTTGTTGAAATGAAAGGCCGAGATCACACTTGTGGTTGGAGACTTTAAGGGATCTGAATTTAGCTTTGACATAGTGGAACTCAACTCTCGACTTCTACACTTACTTAAATTTAGTTTATTTTAATCAGATAGTCTGATGAAGTCATATTGAAGTCCTTCATCTGAATTGCATCAAAGAAAGGATTAGCACTCACCTTATAATCTTTATCATCTCAAGCTATACATGGGTATGGCATGAACTGTGTGATATAAATGTATTCTTGTAAGAATTCATGTTAAATATTATACATAGCATCCTAATGCATCATAAATCTAGTTTAAATTTAATGTATATAGCCTAAAAGATAACTGCATAAATGAATATAATACATTTGAAATGACCATAAATTTAACGTCTTAATTTCTGAGCAAGCTTTGATCAACATGTCCTTTGTGTGAACTTCCAGCTAGCCATCCCCTTCCCAAGTGTATTTCTTATCCCTGTTTTTAGGTGCCAGAATTTTTCTCAAACCAAAAAGTAGAGTAAAACTTTGCATCCTTATAATAATATAGCAAAGCTATCATGAGGCATGTCATGATACATAGCTAGCCGTGCTAGCTCTTTAGGTCAGGAAAACAAGTACATTCTAAGAGATGTCTCTAGTAGATCTGGAATTGCCACTTGTAGGACAGAATAAAGAGGCCTGGTTAAACTCAGTAAAGAAATACACGTGGAATATCAGAAAGACACACAGATAGAGAAAGAGATACACCATTAATAATGCCCGCTGGGTCAGCACCGTTAATAATGCCAGCAAGGTCAGTGTAGGTAAAGCCTTCTCAGTACCTGCTTGCCATCTTCTCTTTAGGTTAATAGTTAGTCAAAGTGCTACAGGGAAATCCTTTCTATGAAATTTTGAGAAACATGAGCCAAATCAGGAAATAACAGTATTCTGTGGCTTATATTTGCCACTACTGAGAGAATAGTATCCTCTTTAACACTCCCATGTTTTAGATTTTTTTTAATTTTAATTTTACTGTCAAGGTGATGTACAGAAGGGTTACAATTACATAAGTGAGGTAGTGATTATACTTGTTGAACTTGTTACCCCCTCCCTCATCCCCCCTTTTTCTTTCCTCCCCCCAAGTTGTACATAATTTCCAATATATCGTTTTGTGAGTATCACTGTTGCATAGGTTCCCATTTTGTCCTTTGTCATACCATTTTGTTGTTCCCCTTCCCTTCTCTAGTTCAGATAAACATATATACAATACCCAGGGTGCCAAAATTAAGTACAGTGACAGCAGGGGATAAACCATAGGAGGGGTAAACACAAAAGAAAAATAAATCACATAGTTTATGGAGAAAAACAACGACAATGAAAAACCTCTATGTCCATGTCTTGGAGTTTAGCATCATCTTATATGGCCATATATACAAAACTATTGAGTTATTCTGCTCATCTGCTAAGATTATCCTAGATGTATACTGTTTATTTATTACAAATAAGGGAAAACATGGGACCTATGTTTCTTTGAGTCTAGCTTATTTAATATGATTTTCTTCCAAGTCCTTCCATTTCCTTACAAATGGGGCATTGTCATTCTTTCTGATGGTTGTGCTGGTAGCTTTAGTGTGGCCTTGTTTGTGGGCATTTGGGTAAATGCCCAAAAGTAGGTCATAGGGGAGCTTTATGTGTCACGTTTTAAGGAACCTCCATACTGCTTTCCAGAGTGATTGAACAAGTTTACACTCCCACCAAAAGTGTAGTAATGCTCCCTTTTGGCTGCATCACCTCCAGCATCTATTGTTACTAGATTTCATGATCATAGCCATCCTAACTGGGGTGAGGTGGAATCTCAATGTTGTTTTGATTATAATCATCTCATTCACATTGCAAAAATCTGAGGCAAGAAACCACTGCAAGTCCATAAGTTTTCCTTATGGAAGCCTGATTTCTTTGCCAGCAGGAAGCAGTTAAATAAAGTTTTTAAACACAGGTGTTTTTTTGGAATTTTGTATTTTTCCTACAAATGCTGTTATAGAAACTTTTAAAATTGGTTTAGATCATCCTGTATAATTGAACTATATAGTGAGAAATATATGTATGCATACATAATTTTAGTTTCTTATAGCCATCTTATATGAAGAAATAGGTAACATTCATTTAATATTTTATGAAATAAAGTGATAACTTTATTTATCAAAGAGAGTTTTAAGGATATTTTCTTAAAAGGAAAAAAAGCTGCTAAATTGGCCTTGAATACTATACAACCTTGAGACAAAGTATAAGGAGATTGTAGATTATTGTGTATTATATAAATGTGTAACTATTAGTGAATGTTTAACAATATATTTATCAAAGGAAATATAACCCTATCATCTTAAATCTGGATATGGGTTTGAGATTTCCACTCTTTTACTGGATTCAAGATTTCTCTACCAATGTTCATGAATCAACAGAAGGTTACTAGAAGACATAGTAAGGCTGGGTCTGTTTCTCATCTCTTCATTGTTCAGATTCAGTCAAACCATGGATTTTCTCTGAACTTCAAAATGAAACCAATGTTGAAAATAACTCAATATGATACAGAGAACCCAGAAAGAAATCAACAGCAATTGCATTCTGCTAGCTACATGTTTTAGTAGGAAGCATATGGAAAAAAGTGAAAAGAACATGGTTCTGGTAATGTTACTGTCCTGTGTTATAATCCTCACTTTAATGAATCATCTTAAACAAAATGACAAACTCTCTAAAACTGTTTGTTTGACATTATACTAAGAGTGTAATGTATCACTTAAAGGATGCTAGAAAGTCAAGTGGTAAAGTGTATGAGAAGTCAGCCACAGGCTGAATATCTTAGGGATATGTCATAAACACTCAATAAATAGTAACTTGACACAGTAAACCTTTCAAGAACAATCTTCCAAAATTTAACCAAAATATTTTTCAGCAGATTAAAACTAGATTGATTCTGCATATCTTATTTAAGAACTGTTACCCTGTGATGGGGAAACAAGTTTTGGAACTGACTTTCAGATTTTTTTATGAGAATGACTGTAGAATTCAATGATTCAAGTAAATAAGGCTTGAGAATCCACCATTTAAGTGTTTTTATACTTCAGAAATTAAAAGATACGCATTTCTGATAGTATCCTAACTTGTTTTTACTAGTGGGAACTAAGAGATATGTTTCTAGAGTATGGTTGGGAACATTAGAACCAAAGCTCTGTAGATAATAAATATACTGTGTTCCAAAATATGCCCACCAAATATTTCTACCACCAGTGTCCCAAAGAGTATGATAGCTAACTGATTTGTCTGGCTCAGATCCTCTGACTTTTATCTCCTTTCAAATGGAAATATTGGCTCATCTTGGTAAGCACCTGATGAAAAAGACTCATCCCTCAGTCTTATTTTTTTTTCTTAATTTTTGTTCAATGTTTAAGTTTTTCAGTTTTCTTCTCCATTGTGAACAAAACAAAAAGTAACACTTATTATTTTCGTTTTTTGTGTTTTTTTGGGTCCGGTCGTGGGGCCTAAACTCTGGGCCTGGGCGCTGTCCCTCAGCTCTTCAGCTCAAGGTTAGCACTCTACCACTTGAGCCACAGCGCCACTTCCGGCTTTTTTCTTTTTTGCTTATGTGGTGCTGAGGAATCGAACCCAGGGCCTCAGGCATGCAAGGCAAGCGCTCTACCACTGAGTCATGTTCCCAGCCCACACTTATTATTTTCATAAATTTATTGCCCTCACTCAATCATCAATACTATAAGGAACTTTTATTCTAATATGTCAAATGGATTAAAAAAATTTGTTGATAAAAGAAAAAAAATTGTATGGGGCTGGGAAGGTGGCTCAGTGGTAGAGCACTTGCCTTGCATGCTCGAGGCCCTGGGTTCGATTCCTCAGCACCACATAAGAAAAAAGCCGGAAGTGGCACTGTGGCTCAAGTGGTAGAGTGCTAGCCTTGAGCTGAAGAGCTGAGGCACAGCGCCCAGGCCCAGAGTTCTGACCCCACAACCGGACCCAAAAAAAAAAAATTGTGGATGGGGATGATTAGTTTCAAATGAGAATGGACAGACAAAAGCTGCAGCTGGAATAAATACCTGAAACTAGATAAAAGTGGCATATCCAAAGAATCGAGAGTAAAATTAAAGATTGGATGACTGGGCATGGCTGGGAGCTTGGTGAGAAGGATAGAGAATGAGTGAGAAATATGGCTGGGAATTAGAATCAGAGAGAGTACCTTGTGGTCCATCCATTCTGTAAAGTTTAGGTCCTTTGTGGAGCCTCTCAGTAGTACTTCTCAAAACCAGTAACTTTTCAAAACTCAGTTGATGTTATTAGCAAGTGACTGTGAAGATAGTTTTGAAATAAAACTAGATATGGAAGAAAATATTAATTTACCTCAAATCTGAAATTATAATGATAAAATCGTATATACTGATGTTTCATACTTATTGGGTATATGGATTCATTTGATTTTGCATTGTAGGATAATGCAAATGACCTGAAGAGAACTTACCTTTAAGAATTTGTTGAGAGTTGATTTTCTATACATGCTGTTGTATATTGAATCAAGTAAGTTGCTTCCAGGTTTATGTAATATCATTATCATTGTAATAACATTCTTATCAGGAATAGCAGCATAGATAGTGATTTCCAAAACAAGACTTTATAGGATGTGGTCCCCAGACACTCAATAATAGCATGCTGATTCTTGTAAGCCAAGTAATGACTGAAAGAAGCTAGAACTTGCAACATTATTTGCAAGAATGGGAGGGATGTCTTAGCCTACTACAAGCAATTACAGAAACTTTTTAATTGGTTGGCTTAAACAGCATAGGTTATTTATTTCTCATTGTTGGAATGAGGCTGGACTGAGAATTAGGATAGAAGTGAGATTGTGTTCTTGTGTAGGCCCCTCTTGCTGGTTTTCTGGCTATTCTTTGAATGTGCTGAAAGGAGATCTCCTATCTCTTTCCCACCTTTCAAGGACACTAATCCCATTAAGAAGCCTACATCAATGAGACCTAATCTAACCTTAATTTCCCGCTAAAGGCCACCCTCACCTGCCATTGTGTTGTGATTCATGTTCCTTCAAAACTTGAATGTGTCTGTACAAGAGAGGTACCTTCAGCCCATAGCAACCTTTAAAAACCATAAAATGGAATTAATACCTATATTACCAATAAAAGACCATAGTGTCTTTTTTTCATACAGTTTTACAGTGACATTTTAACCATAGAAACTGAGTGTGTAAAAGGTAACTATTTGTTGTAGGTTATATTGATAGGTAATGTCAAAGATAGGAATATACCCATAGTTGTCTTGGGCTCAAAAGTCTGAAAATATATGTTAAATATGCAACAGGAGAGGGAAATAGAGGAAAGCAAAGGAAGGTCTGATGTTGTCCAAGAAGCATTGTACTCATTACCTGACTTAGGCAATTGTAACCCCTTGGTATAACTCCTTAATAATAGCAATTAAAAACTGAAAGAAAATATATGTTAGAGAAAAATATTTGTATGTATAATTTAACTGAATAATAATCAAGGGCAAGTACACTTACCTCAAATTAGTACACAGACTTTAGGGACTAGCATCCTCAGGGAGATTTGTTCCCATTTATTATTATTTTTTCTTCTCTCTCAATTTTCTTACTAATCAGAATTTGTTTTGTGTTTTCTTAATATTGATATCTTGAAATTTTCTTTTTGTTTTGAAGCCACTTTTCATTTCTTGACATATTAATTTATTCTTCCTATCTCCATAACCTTATTAAATGCTTTTCCAGTATAAAATTTTAAAATCATAACAATGTGTTTATGATTAGGTACTAGCTGCAGTGTGTTTGATATATTAACTCTCTTCACATTAATTCTCATTCCTTTGAGATATGTAAGGTTTCTGATCCTCAGTGTACAAATAATACTAAACCTTACATTGTAACATCCTTTACCAACCATCCAAGAGCTAATAGGTGGTAGAGATAGACTTAAACTCTGTGAATTTAAATATCTATTCTGCATGTATCAAAAGATGTAGTAGAAATGTATGAAATCTGTAATTCTGATAAGTTGTTTGTGAAATTTATGAAGTTTATCAAATTTCCTGTAAATAGAAACTCTACAATAAGAAGAAGAACAAAGAAGAAGAAGAAGAAGAAGAAGAAGAAGAAGAAGAAGAAGAAGAAGAAGAAGAAGAAGAAGAAGAAGAAGAAGAAGAAGAAGAAGAAGAAGAAGAAGAAGGAAGAAGAAGAACTAATAGTAACAAAAAAAAGGCAGAGCAGAATGATGGAATAATTATTTAACAGAAGACACTAGGTGTATGTTACTTAATTTCATCTCAAGACAAAATATACTAAATTTATTTCTCTTTAGGGAAAATGAATGCTAGATTGGAAAATGATAGTATTGTAACTTTATTTTTGTATTAATTTTTAACTATACAATTGTACTCTATTTTTGGTATTTTCATAGACATAGTATATTTTGATCATATTCATCTGTTCTATTATTCTTTCTTACTTTTTTAATCTTGTGAAGGAAACAAGATATATATATATATATATATATATATAGTGAACATACACATATAGTATATTTTGATCATATTCACCTGTTTTATTATTCTTTCTTACATTTTTTAATCTTGTGAAGGAAACAAGATATATATATAGTATACATATACAAATAGCATATTTTGATCATATTCATCTGCTATTATTCTTTCTTACTCTTTTTTTAAATCTTGTGAAGGAAAACAGAGATGTGAATTATTTTAAGCTTGAAAATGCCATTTGGATGCTTCTATTTGAAAGACTTTCATGGAATTTACATCTGTAAATTTACAACTCTTGTCCAATAAGCAAGCAGTTTTTTGAATAAGTGCACTTTAATTATAGAAAACTTTCATGATTAAAAAACCTTGTCTTTAACATGAAAAACCCATTTTCTGATGCAATCCATCTATTTCCAACTCTGTGTCTAAACTATGTAAACTTCCTTGTTCTTATATATTTTTTCTTAGCTAAAAATCATTCTTCATATGATATAATTTCCAAATTCTTTTTGATTCAGACACTAAATACTAGAAACGTTCAACTGTTATTTTTTCTCAGTCAAAATAATATCTAAGCTAGTCATGGTGGTATACACCTGTAATTCTAGCACCTGGGAGGCTGAAGCAAAAGGTCACAAGTTCAATACCAGCCTGAGTTATACTGAATTGAAGTTGAAGTTAAGTCTGAGATAAAAGGGGGTGGGCAAAAGGAAAGTTTTACAAAAAAAGCCCTGACCAGTTTTCAAATCTTCTGCACAGTACAGTGTATAGTAAGTCATATTTTTCACACTAACTTCTCATCTATGTTAATATCGTGAAAGCTAAACTTGCCTAAGCTTCCTTATCTATGAAAACAGTAGACTCCAGTATCATTAAATCAAAGCACTCACAGCTCTGTGCCCCCTCCCCAGAATACTTTGCAAACTTAATTTATAGCCTCGTGTTTGTCTCCATTAATTATTCCCTTCATTCTACCTTTTCTAAATGAATTGAAGTCAATGTTGTTGTTTTAATTTTAACTAGTCCTCCTAAAAAGACTTAATTTGTAAATGCAAATGTGACTTTTTTAATACAAAATTTCCACACCAGTATTGTGTGAAGATATTGAATAGAGTAAAAGTCTACTTTTAATGAATAATACTTGATGACAGTTTTGTTTAATGATTTGGAGGATCCCACTGTTACTTCTGTTGCTTTACTACAGAGATATCCTTACAGTCTAAATAGCTTGTCTCATTTGTGATACAGCCCGCAGCTAGAGAGATACCCAGAGAAGCTGAGATAGCTTAAAGAAGACATGATCCACATGTCTTCTTTATTCCATAAAGAAATAGAATTGCTTTAATGAAGTTTCTTCCTTTAATTTATTTCCCAAGATTTACATTTCTTTGTAGATTGTAAGGCAGTATTCAGACTTTTATTAGCATTAGAAAGAATGCAAGATTAAAGGGCAGTCTTTCTCAAAATACAATAATGAGTTACTTAGATTTTTGCTTAATTCAATTCAATTATTGAGCAATCCCTAATGCAGAGACAGAATAACTCTACCTCTCTCCCTAAAAGTAGCACATATGAATCAAATACTGTATGAAATAAAGAATTTCAGGAACATCAATCAGAAATGCACATTATAAGGAATTATTTAGATTCCTTACAACTTACTCCATTAAAGAGGGTTTTCTCCAAAACAAAGTCCTCTCAAACTGAATATCCACTTGAACTCCTTAGCTTACTATAATTATTGTGTGTTGCACATGTGTTTGCACCCCCTCAAAGCCGCAATAAATGAATTGTATAAATGACATTGTTTCTTTCTCTTTATCTTAAAAAAAATCACACTTTACTGTTGTCAGAGTAACAGCTAGTATTTTAATTGCTTAATATATCCGAACTTCATTTTTTTTAAGTTACATTTTCATGAAGTTTTGTGATTTCTTTTTAGAGCCACTGTGAAGGTAAGAGTGTTGAATGTCTCTCTGACTATGTAACAAGTGTCCTTTCCAAACATCTGCCCTTGAGAATCTAAAAAGATGGGATCTGAGAAGTGATAGTCCCCTCAACAAGACTTGTTTTCTTGGTAGAAGCCTTCGAATGCGGTGGGTGCCAACAAGGTGGAGGTAGTTGTGTCCCCGTTTTGTGGGATCAAACACACAAATATTCAGTGAGAGTGAAGGAATTTTTATTTTGGAGCAAGATCTTAGAAGAGAGAGGAATGTGGAGGGCATTTAAGACACCCTCTAGGAGCCCTTCCAGTCACACTGATACCTGGCATCCAACTCACCCCCACCCTGCCACACACGCGCAGACACATACATACACACACACACACACACACACACACACACACACACACACTGAACTATTTGCTTTTGAGGACAGGTAGCTAAAGTGAACGCGCGCGCGCGCGCACACACACACACACACACACACACACTAGGGCGTTATTGTTAAAAAAAAAAAAAAAAAGGAGTTTCCTGACTTACTCTTCGAAATCCGCAACGATTTGTGATATGGATTAATTCTGATTCCCAACCTGTCAAACAAAAAGGCCACTGTGCTTGACCAAGGGAAGAGTTAGACGATCTATTTGCCAACATCAATATTTGGATGGAAAGCTTAAAATATGTTGTTTTTCCAAGAGTTAGCCTTTAAAAGGAAGCAAGCACCACTGATGAAATATTAGAGCGAATCGGTTAACCACTAGCTTCTTTTCTACGTTCGCGCAGCCTCTTTCAAGCTTGCATTAGAAGCGAAACTTCGTGTTCTCTTTGCTCGGATTCCTCCACATAGCACCCTTAAACACAGGAGTCTCTCGCTGAGAGTCCCTTTATCCCGCGTGTTGAGCTCACCTCTGAGGGCGTTTGGACACCCAGCCCCAACCCAGATTCCCTGCCCAGCGGGTCTCGCGGCTCCAAGCGGCTGGCAACCTAGAGAGGGGCGCGCCAGGTGATGGTGCAACCAAGCCAAGGGCCGCACCTTCTTGCCACACGGAAGCTGGTTCTGAACTCAGACTGTCCCGAAGCAATAGGAGAGATGACTAATTGGGCCTGTCACAGGGTGCTTTAAGTTCGGTTTGCCGCGCTGGGTCGTGCACCCTGCTGGGCTTGCTACTGGTAAGCACAATGCTTTGTGTCCCACCAGTCACTTTGCAAGTGAAATTCGCTTAGCATACCTCACATCCGGAATCCACTTAGCTAAGCCCGGCCAGCGAAGTGGGCATATTAATCTTTTCTCAAAAGTTCTTCAATGATTTTTTTTTTGGAAATAGTTGTTGCACTCCTCTCTTCTCCCTGTAAAATAATCCTTCATGAAATAATTATGTTTGTG
This sequence comes from Dipodomys spectabilis, assembly GCF_019054845.1. Taxonomy (NCBI): domain Eukaryota; kingdom Metazoa; phylum Chordata; class Mammalia; order Rodentia; family Heteromyidae; genus Dipodomys; species Dipodomys spectabilis. Next base: position 1,024,605 of record NW_024870840.1, read on the forward strand.
ATTTTTCTACTTCCTGTTGAATTTATAAGGTACCCAAGCAAAGGATTTAAGGGAAATTTGGATAGTTTTCAAACCTACGACGAACACCAAGACAGCTCAAAAACTCGATCCTGTCTTTTCCAGTTAGAGGGTGATGGAGGAGGGTGAGGCACCTAGGTGAGGAAATATGGACTCTCTCTGGTCTTTTGAGACTGCCCTGATTTGGTCTCCTGGTCCTACCTTAGTCGGGTTTGTTTGCATAGCCAAAGACTGTATCTTTAAAGCTGAACAATTCGAGTCCAAAGAAGAAATATCTGTCACTTTGCCTTCTTGCCCACTCTGGTATTTTCTTTGAAGAAGTCTCGAAATGCAAAAGCTGAAGTCAGAATACACAGGCACATCTTTAAGCAGCTCTGTCTTTGAGAGAGGTAAATCAGTGCGGGGGCGAGGAGGGAGTGGATACATTCAAATATACAAAGTTTTAACATTCACTTAGCAGATAGAATATTGGTGCTTTGAATAAATGATTAATAGTGAGATCTGGATTTAAGAACTGAATATGGTTTAGATTACTTATGGACCATCTAAAGGTATGTGTCATGGAAGAACAATGCTTGAAACTCCTCTAAAACAGTGAAAATAGCCTTAGATATAAGTAAAACTTATTACATTATTATAGATAATTATTTTTATATTTGCAATAAAATACATTTTGATGACTTAAATGATACCTATAGAAATTGTCAAATAAGTCAAAAGAAATATGTGTACACAGGCAAATAATGACCTTAGATATTTTCACTTAAACCCTATATATTGAAGATCCAAAGTCAAATCTAAAGTCCACTAAGTGAAAAAAAAAGTTACTGTACTAAGTCTGTAACTCAAAAACACTTGTATCTATTTGGGGGGGGGGGGAACACATTTAGAGGTTTTGAGATATCAAAACAGTATCAAGGTAAACTTAATCTATTACATTTGTGACAGGACTGGTTCACTTAATATTGAAGTGATTGTTTTTGGAAAGACCGTCTTTACAAATATTAACCAATATTAACCAAGTCATACATTTATCTGCCTGTAGATGATGTTGGCTTGAATATATATATATTAATCTCAAATATTTCTAATCCCAAAGATATATATTATATATACACATGTGTGTGTGTGTGTGATCCTTCTGAACTGCTTCAGTAAAAATATAGTTCTGTATGTACTCTGTCTGCAGAGCCATGAGATGTTCAAGATGAAGCCAGGGAGGGAAAGCCCCAGCAGAGCACACACAAACACGAGGCTACCTGGCTCTTTGCCATGATACATGACTTTCAATTATTTTAGTGCTTTTTCATGAGAGTTTCCCTCTACCAGTTCCTCCTCCCCTCACCAGATCGCTGCTGCCTTTCTACATTGGCAGACTTTTCCTATGTCACCATGCATTTTTCCCTTCTAGATTTTCTTATAATAAGTTTTGAACTCCCTCTGGAAAAAAAAGCACTAAATCTAGAATACTTTGTTGGTATTTTTACTCACACTGTGTAAGTTGAGAGGGAAAGAAGCTAGAGTGTCTTACACATTCTTGCTACTACTTTTCCTGAGGTATATATTTAGAAATAGAAATCTTTTTATTAACCCAAATACATTTGCCAAAATGAAAGGAGTAGTGAAAGCACATTCTAGCCCATGAGAATTTTTTTCCATGTAAAATGAGTCTAGATGCCCTAGACTGTTCATCTCTTACCTGAATTTTACTTTTCAATGAGGGAAAGTAGTCAAATAGTCAAAATAGTCAAATAGCCGTTTCAATTGATGTTTCAAATAGTTTTAACTTATTGAATTATTTTAATGTTGTGCTGTAAAGAGAACTAAGTAAAAAAAATTTTAAACACCCTAAATCACTGTTTTGGGAAACTAGCACCAAACCCAAACCACCCTTGTAGGAATAATGTTAGATGAAACTTCCAAGGAGAGTAGCAGTCATCTTCACAAAATAGCCTTTCCACTCTCAGCATCTGATGGTGCCAGAGGAATGATCTATTTCACTCCAGCACCTCTAAATTGCTAAAGGAAAAAGCAGAAGAGACCTAAACTGACATAGGTCTCCTTAGCCTTCACCCTTCACTCTTTCATTTCTCCCTGATGCACTCCACAGGCGCGGCTCATCACTTTCATCAAGATGCGAAGAGACACATCAGAGCTCTCAGAGATTCCAAAGTGCGGAACCCAAGGGTGTCCTAAATGTGTTTAGGCTTTACAAAATGGCTCCCCACCTTTGCTACTCCCCTGCCTTCACTTGGACTGCCGACTGTAGGTGCTAGCGACCATAACTAAAAAATTCAAATAGGAAGAAGGCAAACCACAATAGGAGACAGACCAACTTATTGTATGTACAACTATTGGCTGAAGTACAAGGCAAGCTGAATCCTGGGTTTTGATTCCAAGTATGAAAATAATTGAACGTGACTCTGAAAGATGAAATTGAAAGAAGGAGCAAAGAAGGAACTGATAACCTCTAGCTGACCAGATGATCCTGCAGAGATGAAATCCCAACTAGAAGCTTTTTTTTCCTTGCCAGAGAATCACCCTTCAGGAATACTGACCTCTGTGTGGAAGTGATGGATTGGTTAGAATCAGAGGAGGAAGCAAGACAAGGCCCATATGAAGCCAGTTTTAAAAACCTGGCAAGGAGCTAAGCCCCATAATGGATCTGCGCAGGGTAGCTGAAAGCAGTTATCAAAGTGTTATGGTTGATTATCAAGGTTACCCCCAAACCATCCAGCAGAAAAGGCACAGGTAGATAGATCCCAGGAAAGGCGAGATGCTTTCCAATTTGAGGTTCTCTCTCCTTTCTCTGACTTTCAGAAATCATTTATTTCTGTTTTAATGAGTCTTATTTTTAACTTACTCTTAATGTTCCAATGACTAGAGCTGTGTCATTACTATAAACTCTATCTCAACCTCTCAAAGTCCTTTTAATGCAGCTCTTGGCAACCAAAGTCCTAACTTCTTGCCAAAAACTGCAGATTAAACATTTGCTATGGGAGCCTGCCATTAGCTGTTCCCTCTGTTATGGGCACATGTGGTTACATGTCACAAAGCACAAGAGATTCCATGTAAATAGATTTGCATTTCCAGGGGGCTTCAGGATATTAAGTGGGGCTGGTGACACCTTGCACCTCATCCCTTACAACCACTACCATCAAAATTGAGTTGGGTTAATGGAGTGGAAATGGACTTGTAAGGCAGCTGCTTTCCTGGGCTACCTTGCCGTTTCCTCTGAGTTGTGTCTTTATTGGCATACAAGTACTCTAGAGCTTGCATCATATGTCTTTCATTTAAAAGACACCGAATGTTTTTCAAGGAATTTACGGCTCTTAAAACGCGTATTTATAAACAAGCGGACAGAACTCTACGACATAACTTAGTTTGTAAGGAGGAATTCTTTATATGACTCCACTCAGCAAAAGGGAATTCTTGCTGCTGTGAATTTTTAGGAAAAAAGAATTAAATGACTATTTCTCTTGCCATTTCCCGTGTCTATTAGAGAAGGTCAGAATTTCAGAATACCTGAACAACACGGATACAAAGGATGGTGGGAGAATGTTGAAAGTCACCAACCCATTCACGAATTGAGGGTCAAAGTCCACACCCGAAGTACCCACACAGCTTTGCTCAGGTGTCAGCTGGAAAGTGTGTAAGCATCCCAGCTCAGCGAGAGTATTTTACCGACCGCGTGTCCCTGGCCTTTTACGAGGTGGAAGAAGAAGACTGTCCACGAAGAACAGAGGTTATCTGTTTCCTTTTTCAAGGAGCCCCCGGGCTTTCTTGGGGGATAGTTCCCCCCCCCCATACACGCACATCCCCAATACTTCACCCTCCCCCACCCTGCGCCCTCTTGAGATGTGACAATTATCTATTGAGGTAAACTGCCCTGCTCCCGTCAATAAAACAGCACAACCAATTCAAAGGCAGGAACAACTTCATCTCTCCCGGGCTTGAGTACGCAATCAAGGCCACGCCAAGCAAGACTCCACCACGGGGAGCGAGCTGGCGCCCCTTTTCGGGAGAACGGTCTCGGGTGGCTCTGGGACCGCTAACCCGGCTGTTATGCGCTGGCCCTTCCGCTTGGTTCCACTCGTGGGAAACGCGTTTTCCTGTCGGGCCCCGCCTTTAGGGCAGTGCTAAGTTGCGGCTCTTGGGGGGTGTGTAGCGCCTCGGGAATTGTTTTTTTTTTTTTTTTTTTTTTCTTCCTAGGCTGCGTCCAGGTTGGGTCTCAAAGAGAAATATCCTCCCTCCGTGGGGAGCGGATCAGCCCCAAGATCCCGAAAAGCAAGGCGCATTCCCGAACCCAGTTGGATGCCTGCCTGTGTTAGGCTTGGCTTTTCCATCTCCCAAATCTGGGGTACCCGGCGTGTCAGCGATCGCGGTGTAATTGCCAGGAGGCTGCAGCCCCCTTCCACCCCGCCCCCCCGCGCAGGGATTTCTCCCTTCTGGCTTTGTCAGCACACACACGCCGAGACCTCCCGGGCACACAACCTGTGGGGTTTTCATCAGATCCGTCGGTTAAGGGGCTCATTGCCAAGGACTGCCTATTTTTATTATTAGTATTTCTTTTATTTATTTTGCGCGCCCAAGGCAATGAACGCTTTTCGCTTATGAGCCAGCGTCTCCTTGGAAGCCGGAGGTCACCCTAAACCCTGAGACACTTCTAATTCCAAAGGTCCTGCACCACCCGCCCGGCCCTGCCTGGCCTGCCCGTCCCCTGCGGGCGAGGTCCTGGCCCCCGCGCCCAGTGCTCCCCGACACTTCATCGCCACTCTCCCCAAGTACAACTATTTCCCCTTTACCAAGCATGCCGAAGGCCCAACCTCTCTCCTCCCTTAACCCGCCGGTGCAAGGAATGTTCCTCTGGGTCTTTTTTTTTGGGGGGGGGGGGCACTTGTTTCAACAGATTTATTTTATAAAAATAATATGGGTCTGATGATCACAATCGGGGCCCAAGGGGAAAGGTGGAGAGGCGATGGGGAAATCGTCTGGTAAGTGGAATAATCGAATCGCTCCCTTGGCTCTCGTTCTGTTTATTCCCTTTCCCATCCATCCATCGCTATGCATTCTCGAGAGAAAGGAAAAGGCCCTGGGCCTCTTTAGAAGCTGACATGGCGCGGACGCCCTAGCTCGTCCGGCTTAGAAGCCCTGAGCGGTCTCTTTATAAAGCCTCGCCATTCTCCTTCACAATGCTTGGATCGGGCTCCTTTTGGGGCTTGAGATGAATGTGGATCTTCCCCGTAAACCATCTACAGATGAAATAAAAGCCTTTTACAGCAATACTTCCTTTCAAGTTCTTAAGATACCTCTGTAAATCTTTCTGGTGGTGGGTGGCTGGATGGGGGGGGTTGGACATGGGGTGTGGGGCGGGTGGTCCGGGCGGGCGCACAGCGTGGGGCCGGGGGGGGGGGAGTGAAGGGTTCACTGCGGTGCGATCTCACCCAACGTCTTCCAAAATGCCAGTCCGCGGTTGAGGCGACAATGTTTCTGGGTGGCAGGGGCCTGGTCTCTGCTGGCATTTGCTTGAATTGGAACTGTCCGTGCAACCTAGGCCTGGACGCACCCCCCGCCAGGGTAAGTGGGGGAAGATGGAGGTGGGGTAGGGTGGGGGCGGAGGGGGGGGGAACCCTGGGGTGGAGTTTAGTCGACTGCCTATTTTCATATTCATTAGAACTGGGAGGTTGCCCGAGGAGCCCAGCTGAGTTTCAAGATATAAAGGCAACTTCGGGTGCCCCCTTTTTTTCCAGCCGGGACGTATTAAAGGGCTCAGAGCCGGCAGTTCCCGGCGTCGCCCAGCCTCAAGCTCTCCTTCACCTTTCCCTCCTCCGTGGCCCTCCCTCCTCCCGCCCACTCGCGCCCTCCTCCCCCCCTCCCCCGCCACCCTCCCCTCTTCTCCAGCGCTACCCTCCACTCCTCGCCCGGACAACTCCCAGACGAGCCATCCAGGATTATGGAGTTTCTGAGCGAGAAGTTTGCTCTTAAGAGTCCGCCAAGTAAAACCAGTGACTTTTACATGGGCGCAGGAGGCGCGTTGGAGCACGTTATGGAGACGCTGGACAATGAGTCCTTTTACGGCAAAGCGTCGGCCGGCAAATGCGTGCAGGCCTTCGGGCCCCTGCCGCGAGCGGAGCATCACGTGCGGCTGGAGAGGACCTCGCCCTGTCAGGACAACAGTGGTGAGTCCCCAGAGGCGCGGCCCCGCCACGCAGCCCCCTTCCCCCCCCCCCCCCATCCCCGGCTCGGGAAAACCTCCCACTGGGTCAGCACGTTTAGGCGGTACAGGGGTGTCGGGGGTGCGGGAGAGAAAAGCGAGCACCAGAGGGGCTGGAGCTGGGCCGAGAAAGGCCGAGGCGCGGTGCGCCCCTTAGAGCGCGCGGTGTCCTGGAGTAGACTTCTGGGGATCGGGTGCCAAGGAAAGATCCTGAACGCGGTGGCTTCGCGCGATTCTCTTTTCGAGGTCGGCTGGTGCCTCTGAGGGTTCGAAAGGCTGTAATTAAGCCTCCAGGGCAAACTGATAAGCGCTAACGAGGCTGAGGTCGGCCGTGGAGCGCGCCGGCTGCCCGCGAGCCGGATGCCGGGGCTGAGGTCCTTCACAGCCCGGGGGAGCACTTCCCGATCCTCTGGAGGGAGGGAAGAGAAAGAAATCGTTGTTTTTTAGGTGAAAAACAAAATCGTCTGAAGAATGACGCTGTTTTAAAGTTTGAAGAAACAGAGCTTGTGTGAATTTGTGATTTCTGCGCTTTAAAAAAATTGTTTTGCGTCTCCAACAAAACACCTGATTTTTTTTTTTCATTTAAAACTCACCCAATTATTTTGAGTTGTGTGGGGGCAAAGAATCCCCGAGATCATCAGTCACTTGAGGATTCCTTACTTCCCATGAAAAGTCACCTCGTAAGCCTTTCAGAAGGATTCTGGGCTAAATCTTCAACTTTGAATGCCCAAGTATCTCAGAGTCAAAATGTCATCAAAACAAACCATCTATCTTTTCTATCTTGTAATTCAATACAAACCTATTATTTCAGATCTCGACAGCTAAAGCACGTTTACAATTTCAAGAGTCCCTTTTCCTTATCATTGTATATATTCTACAGTTAAGCTGTAAGGAGCGGGCTGCTTTAAAATAACAAACGAATTAAGTGTGAAATATTTACAACAAGTCCCCCCCCCCCCCGCACCCTATTTTAATGGAAGTTCACAAAATCTCGCCAGACACCAGCTTTGTGGGAAGGAATTTGTTTTCTAAAAAAAAATTCGTACAGAAGCTTCTTATGCAACTCATATTTGACTTCATTCCGAGTCGCATCGTTACCTTTGAAACATTAGTAGCATAACGACCAGCGACAAGCAGTAATTTTATCATTTATTTAGAAAAAAAAATTGATCGCTAATTCTTTACTGCTCGTAATTTCGGACTTTCTGGCTGTCTTGGTGACCACAGTGTCTGTGTCCTTGGGATTTTTCAAGTGTGTGCAGAAAGTTATTAGAACGGAGAGAACTTTCTTTCTTTCTTTCTTCCTTCCTTCCTTCCTTCCTTTCTTTCTTTCTTTCTTCCTTTCTTCCTTTCTTTCTATCTTTCTTTTTTTTGATGACCTGTTGTGTCGGCTACATTAGTCATATTTTAAATTGTCGGAAACCCGAAGTGAGAAGAGAAATGAGTAATTTTGGTTGTTATTAACTTCTATCAACTTCTGAACAAATATCACACGCTTAGGATATTTTTTTTTAACAGAAAGGGATTGAATAGGATGCCCAAGGACAAATGTCCGATTTCCTGTAGAAAGATCTAGTCTGTCTCCTGAGATGCCCCCAGCGTCTCCACTGCGCCCCCTCCCCCACTCCTAATTGCCGCAGTTCCCGGGTTGGCTCGGTCCTCAGAGACAAACCCGTATTGTTAATAAGTCCTGCTCCTTCTTTATATATATATATATATATATATATATATATATATATATATATATATATATTTACATAGCACCTTCCTTTACACGAAAGCTTCAAGGCATGTTTGTCCATCAAAATGAACTGGCTCTTAAAATATGTTCCCGGGACTGGTTTACAAAACAGAGACAAATAAAAACAACGGTACAAGTACGATGTCTGCCGAAAAGTATTGGTCTGACAGGATTGACTTTACTTTTTACAAAGCAAAAATGACTTCCAGTTCATTATGTGTATCCATGGTATTTGCGTGTGTGGCATTATAGGATTCATTTTTGTTTTATATCATGTTGCAAGCGTGCAATCAAATCTGAAGGAAATTACCGAAATTAAAACACCCCTTAACACAACACCAGATGTCAACCTTTGTAACGTTTTAATAGATGTTTTAATTTCTCTGCGTTCATAGAGAAAACAATGAAACCTTCTGTTTTAAAATATATTTCCCGAGTTAAACAAAAATGAAATAATTAAAGAGCTGTGAGATGAGTTAAAAGTAGTTTGCTGAAAAACTTACTCTTTTCTATAGAGAAACCACTTCCAGAGATTGACAAGGCTCATTTTGAATTTAGTATATGGCTTTTTGAAAGAAATTTAAATTCCGATGTGAGTTTTCACTTAAAATATTAAAAGTGTAATGGAAATAATGTTCCACATTGGTTCACTTAAGAACTTTTAAGTGGAAGAAGAGTTAACTGTTAGATACTATTGTATAGGTACTATTTACAATTGAAATATTTTTTGAGCCACAGGAGTCGATTAATTTTGTCTTTTACATGACAAGTTATGTTTCATTCATTTTCAAATGTCATAATCACTGAGTTTCTTTTTTAAGAGTAGATGATTATATATTGCATGAGTACTGTGGATGTTGGCAACTTACGAGTTGCATGTACACATTTAAAACTTATTTTAAGATTGTTCCACAGTAAATTAATAATTGTACATTCTGTGTGGTGTGATGACCGTTTTCACACTGGCACAGTTAATCCTTAGCACATTTATTTCTTTATGCCCTAAATTGCTTCTACTGGATTCGTGGAAATGTCTTTCACATTTCTGAGCACCATTGTTTTCCCCTCTGGATGCAGTGAACTATGGGATCACCAAAGTAGAGGGACAGCCTCTTCACACGGAACTGAATAGAGCCATGGACAACTGCAACAGTCTCCGGATGTCTCCCGTGAAAGGGATGCCAGAGAAAGGAGAACTGGATGAACTTGGGGATAAATGTGACAGCAATGTATCCAGCAGTAAGAAGAGAAGACACCGAACAACCTTCACCAGCCTGCAGCTGGAAGAGCTGGAGAAGGTCTTTCAGAAAACCCACTACCCGGATGTGTATGTCAGGGAACAACTGGCACTGCGCACGGAACTCACTGAGGCCAGGGTGCAGGTAGGCATCAAATGGAGTTCTGGCTGGGTAATGTGGAAAGAATGGCATGGCAGAGTAAATTATGAATTGCAATGGCTCATCAAGGAAGAAACTGACTCCCCACTGAATGCATAGAACAATGGGATGTATATGCTTGTAGGGCCATCAGAATCCCTTTGTTATTAGCAAAACTTTAACAACTCTCACAAAACATAAGAAGTCTAGTTACATTATATAACTTTAAAACTTAAAAGTCATTTACAAAGAAACAGACTACAATAACATAGCTCTGGTCTCAAAAAGAAACTGCCAAGAGGTCAAGACCAAATTGATAATTGTCTATCAGGTAATCAATACAGTATATTAACTTTTTATTTTTTCAACTATTGAGGGTTTTTTAGGTTACATACCAGATATTATTTTTCTAGTAGTGCATAAATAGCTTTATTTAGGTTGAGGAGCTAACAAAAGAGAAAATGAAACATTACACAAACTTCCGATTATTCTGTATATCACAAGATACCTTCATAAATGTGAACACTAAATAGTTCATTTGTAATTTTCTGTTCTCAGCTGTTGTCACTACAGACTGTCATATTTTATCTTCTAAACTATAGGTAAATCTTTAAGTTTTTCCAAGTGATGATATTTCTCAAAATAATTATTTTGCATATTCAATCATGTTTACAAAAAACGATTCAAATTTTCAAATAAGATCATTCAGTGTACTTAGTGTTAAAAAACTAAAAAAAAAAAAAAAAAAAGAAAATATACTGGATAAAATGCCAACTTGTAAGAATATTTTATTTTAGCTAGGTTTGATGTTCTTGACCTTTATTTTATTACTTACAAGTTAGAAGAGTTTCAAATGCAGCAGTAAGAAGCAAGCATTTTATTAGGGATTATTTTTACTATTCTAGAAAATGTTAAAACACCAAGAGAAAAAAATGAATAAGTGGTGAATAATGCTTTTCCAAGTGCAATAAGTATTACTTCTTAAGATCAAGCCATCATAAGGCCCATGTGTCATTAAAAACAACATCTGGTGGTTCAGGGTTAACAAGCAGCAGATTTTTGCTTGAGTTGTGGAAGCAAATGGTTATTTTATCTTAGCTCAGGAAGTAAATATATAGATAGTGTGTGCTAATGAAGAATTTTAGAATGGTCAAATATTAACATCAGTCCTGCATGTGTTTTTTTTTGTCTTGTGCATATGTATTTGAATTAGTTATACTTGTAACCATAGAAAAATGTGTTTACATATAGAGTGATCAGCTATGCACTACCCACGTTCCCCCTCAAGTCCTGATTAATTTTTATCTTAGAACATACCTAGAGATCCAACTCGAATCCTATTTTCTCAGCTTGTTCTCCATCCTGCTTTTCACATGAGACTGGATGTAGTCATTCATTTTAAGGAGAATCTTAGTCTTTTTTGTCAATGTGAAAAACAAATCAAAACTTACAGGGTAAAATCTATTCTTAATAAATTCTCTTAGTGTGCTCTTGGTGCCTGTCTCTGGAAACAGCAGCAACATATGTTTTCTTTTCTTTACTTTGCTTGCCATCTAAAGTCCTGGGTAGAACGGATAATCTTTATTGCCAGCAGTGTAGTAGGAACATGTTCTAAACAGGTAGCTCTTGTGTTTTGCTTGAAAGCTCTTCGAAGTTTCCATCTCAATTTGCAATATGACGTTATACTGAATAGGAATAATGTAACCAAAGTTGTGAAGATATATAAAGTTAGAGTTAAAAATGAGGAACAATGTATGGGAGTTTTGATTAAATGTGAATGAAAGGCCCTTTCATTTTTCACTTATATATACTTGAGTTCATTTTCATACTTGATTGCCTGCTTCTTCCCTAATCATTTTATGTTGGTACATACTTGTATAAATAATAATAGTATGATTTCTGAAAGCCGCTTGGATCATGTTCATGGAAAACAAATCAAAGTTTTTCATATTGAACATAGTTCTAGGTATGTGTGTTTTAATAGGCTGCAATATTACAGTGGACATTCTTGAGAAATAGAAGTATGAATTAATGAACCTTCTGAGAAATTTCTTAGGATCAATATTTCAAATAGATTAATTACAGAAATTGTATAAAACAGTTTAGTGGCCTGATAGAACCCGTCACCCCCAGGAATTCTGGGTAATTGTCTGTCTAAAATATTAGCTTTATTGCTAGTCTTAATGTATTTTATCACTTATGGAAGGATGTTTGTGAAAGCATCTGAGCATTTTCCATATCTGATATAGTTCATGTGATCATTACATGTATGTATTTTAAAAAACAGAGGTAAGTTTCATACTGACGTCACTTTACCTGTAATCCTCACGAGGCTCAGTACAGTATGGAATCTTATTTTTTTCCTATGTCTAAATGGAGGTATCTACTGCTATATGTTTTATATTGAATCTTAATATTTTGGTTTTATGATTAATATTTTATATTTTAATATATTTAAATATAGACATTATCCAGAAAAGTCATTTTGAGACATGTTTTTAAAAAAAATAAATCTTAAGAGACTCAAATAATAATATGGCTTTAGATTAGAAGGGGATTACCCTGATCATGTGGTAATGTAAGAGAGATGATACAGTGTAATTCATTTTATTATCCATAAATGATTAAACAGAAACATGATGTATCGAACAAATTTGCTGAAAGTCTCCTATTTGTGAATGATATTCCCTCATAGACACATCACATATAAGAGAATAACGTTTCAGTATTGTTTTCTGACATAAACTTTGTTAAGTTATTTTGTTAACTTAACAATTTCCTATCCGGTTTGAAATCTTTACTGTCATACTTGCTTTCCTAAAATATTTCTCAGCTAAAATTCTCTTTTTTTAAAAAAAAATAGGTTTGGTTTCAAAATCGAAGGGCCAAGTGGAGGAAAAGGGAACGTTACGGTCAAATACAGCAAGCTAAAAGCCACTTTGCTGCCACCTATGATATCTCAGTTTTACCAAGAACTGACAGCTACCCACAGGTATGGAAAATGACAAAGTGCTGCTACAGAAAAGTAGGTGTGTTTTGCATAAGCTTAGAGGGTGCGCACAGGCCCAGGATACCTAATACCTTTTATAATAGTATAACAGAATAATTTAATAGTATAATAGAATAACAGCTTCACCTTCATACCATTTTGTCCAGTTTTGTTTTTTTGTCATACTTTTTTTTTTAATTTCAGACTCATTCATATAAACATTTTATTGTATCTTTCTTTTGGATGCTGAATATATTTCAACTAGTGAATAGCATAATTTAATAACAAAAATCTTTTTAATTTTGCTGTACACATTATTTATACTCTTCCTTCAGTTCTAGAAATAAATACAATGTTTCCTGTCATATGGACTTTGTGGCTGCCATTTTATGGATTTTGCTAAAACATTGTTAAATGTGATCAATTATATTTAAAAATACCTTTTTTCCATGTTTTTTTTTAGGTCTGATATTGCTTGTTGGCTTGGGGATATAGTCTTTTATGATGTGCAGACAGTTTAAAAATTAATTATGGATGAAAAAGGTTTTTCTTCATAATGAATACTCTCTTACCTCTTTTCAAAGAGTTAATGATTCTTTTTGCCTAATTTTTCATTTTAATTATGAAAATATCTATATTTCCTTTTTCATATCTTATGTGTATATATTTTGCTTTTCTGATGTATTTCATATTTCCTTTTCCTGATACCTAATAATAATATGCAACCTGTGTAGTTGTTACATGGATAGAAATATATATATATATATATATAATTTATTATTCCTCTCCTATTGCTTAATATTTATGCAGTTGAAGATACTGCTCTAAAAACATAAAAGAAGTATATTTGCCAGCCAACATATGTTGATAATTCTATAACTATGTCACTTTTTTTCAAATGTAAATTATACAACCGTGGGTATGAATTTAGTTCTTTAATGTTTTAATTTCTTGTGTTTTTATGTCTCTAGTGTTCCATAAAATATTATTTTGGTATTTTCACTCCTCCAGATAAATCCACCAAATTTCTTGATACCATACCACATATAAAAAAGAGGATTTAGAGGCCACCTTGTTGAAGTCCTTCTTTTTAAAAGTTAGGAAAAGAAGGCTCAGTTGAGTTTAGGAGTTGGTTCCACGATCACACCAGTGGTTCTTGACATGGAAGTGTATAAAAACCATTGGCCACTAAGCCTTTCCCAAGGAGTTTGCCAAAACACCAACAGTCAGCCAACTATTTGAATAAGTGCATAGTGCTGGTTGTTTCTTTCGAAACTTACCGTGAAGCAATCACTTTATTTTCTCCTATGTAAAAGTACAAGTATGCTTCTGCTTATCTATTCTAGGGCTAGTGAAAATTTGTTAATCCCCTACTTTTGAATGACTTAGTTGAATTCTCAATAAATTGCTATAAGGATGTTGTCCTATGTCCTCACGGAGGACAAGAACTTCAGTGCCTTAAAGCTGTGGACACTGCTGTCACCACCCATCCATGTTCAGGTTACAAATAGAATTTAGTAAACTTCCATAAGAAATACAACCTTATGTGATACGTAATGATTAGCTTCATTTCTCAGGTAAGGAAATTAAGGCACAGTCAAATTTGATTCCCTTTTTTTCACAGAGAGTATATCTAAACATTTGAATTATTAATAAATAAATTTTTTAAAAAGCTTAAGAATCCTAGCTACTCAGGAGGCTGAGATCTGAGGATCATGGTTTAAGGCCAGCCCCAGCAGGAAAGTCCCTGAGACTTATCTCCAGTAACCACCAGAAAACCAGAAGTGGCGCTGTGGCTCAAGTGATAGAATACTCTCCTTGAGCTGAAGAGCTCAGGGATAGCACCCAGGCCCAGAGTTCAAGCCCCACTACTGACCAGAAAGAAAAAGAAAAAGAAAAAGAAAAAAAGGCTTAAGGATTGAATTGAATTGTATTATTTTCATGGCATACTTGAGTCTACAGTTGAGTTCAGAGGGGCAGGCAATGTATCCACAAGCCAATGAAATAATGAATGAGATGACTGAAACAGTAGGCATATACATGTGATCATTTTGAACTACTGATTGTGGTCATTTTAGGAATAACAACGAAGTATGAATGCTTTCAAAATGAATTTTCAACAGTTCAAATAGTGAGTTTATTGAATAACATTTGGCTATGATATGTCTTTATTTTTTTACATTTTATTTCAGTCTTTATTCCTTTCATTTTAAATTATGTGTTTGGTTTCTACTTCTGTGTTCTGAGCTCTATATTGTTTTATCTTTGTCTTTTCTTTCTTTAAGGTTTAATATAACATTTAGAGTAGGGTCTGGCACTAATTAATATCTATATAAGAGCCCCATGAACCTGAGTAGCAATCCCTTTTACCTAGGATTATTTTGTCATTCGGTTACTTTGCCTCACAATCTTAGAAATTAATTGACAAAAGGAAGCAGCCTGGTCTCTAAACAGGAAAGAAATGGTATATTAAAATATACATTGGTCGTCTCTTCACTCTAACAAAGAATGAAACATTTCCTTCCATAAACCATAGGAATTTTGAATCAAATTTCCTTGTCATCCCTATAATTTGTGAACATCAATTCTATACCAAAGCATGGAAATAGAGAGAAATTATGTGGAATTTATTTTTGACAGTGAAATTCATAAATGGTCACAAAACCAACACTAAAAAAAATGATAATACTCTCCTATATTGGTAAATAATTTTATGTTTGCTTGCCAAAAATTTAGAACTTGACTGTGTACAACTTCTCACTGTTGATACTGGATAAACCCAGGAGAAAATCCCCTTTTAGCTAAAAAATATGTGTCAGACATTTTTAGATTGTTTGAAATATGTAATTATGTCAAGATTATGTCTCCTAGGCTTCAGCCTAGAGGAATTGATTCTTTTTTATTTTGTGTCATGTGCATTGAAAATAGAAAAATATAATGGGAGAATTAGGAACTGAAATAGAATCCAACAACTCAAAGCAGTAAGACATTGAATTTGGTTACTGTTACTAATTACAGAAGAAAATTATTAACTACAGATATTTGGAAACTAGAAAATGTTGGAGGAGGACAGAAATAAAGAATGAACAATTTGGCAGTAAAACAAAAACATACACAGAACTTCATGAAAAACAGAGATGGTTTAGAATATGTCCTCTTCAATCCCAATTGCTATAAGCAACCATGGTACCTTGCATAAAGGTGTGTGTATATAACATATGTTTGTTTAGGAACATTGATTAATACTCATAACATGTTTTAAATATTTTGTTTCAACTGGTTTTCATTATACTATATAGTGACAATAACACTGGAATAATAACAGTAAAATAACAGCTAGCAATCAGGTGTTTATTTCAAGGCAAGCAATTGCTCTACTTCTCCTGAGGCTAGGTTTTCTTTTCTTTTTTTCTTTTTCTTTTTTTTCATTTTTTTTAATTGTGAAAATACCATACAGAGGGGTTACAATTACATGAGCAAGGTAATGAGTACATTTTTTTTATCAAGCATTGTTGCCTCCTTTGTTTCCTCTTCCCATCCCTTCCCATCCACCCTCACCCCCCCAGAGCCCGCCTCCCACCGGCCCTTGCCAGAGTTGTAAAGTTCATTTTTCGACATAACGTCTTGCACATCTCATTGTCTCAATGGGTCCATCTGTATCCGTATTTAAACAATTTGTTTTTTCCCTTCCCCTCCACAAAGTATACCAATATCAAATACAGTGAAAACAGGGGTAATACCATGGGGGAGGGACATACAAAGCAACAAAGAAATCATCTTATTAATATGTTAGACACAATAGCAAAAAAGAAAAAAAACATTTGAGTCCTTATCTTGGTGTTTATTTCATCTAACATCAACTTATCTGACCATTTCTGCTTGTCTCAGACATATACTAGTTATTGCAAATAAGGGAAACCATGGCACCTATGCTTCTTTGGGCCTGGCTTACTTCACTTAATATAATTTTTTCCAAGTCTTTCCATTTCCTAACAAATGGGGCAATGTCATTCTTTCTGATGGAGGCATAGAATTCCATTGTGTATATATTCCACATTTTCTTGATCCATTCATCTACTGAGGGGCATCTGGGTTGGTTCTATATGTTTACTGAGGCTCAGGTTTTCTAAGTCCAGTAGTCAACAGGTCTTCATGCACCTTTGTCTCTTATTTCAGCACTTAATGAAATGATTTAATTTTGACCCTGAAACAGTGCATTCATTTTGGAAAAAAAACTGCTTCCATTTTTAAAATGTATAAAAGCATTTTAAATATTGGCGCTTCTTAGACTGTTTGAAGATACTTAAGTTTGCTCTTATTGGATAGCAAATAGATAAGAAAATGGAATGTGTAATATTTACAGCAAAATACTTGAAGGTAGCAATTCTTGATGCACTGAAAATGCTACTTTAAAAATTAGTCTTTTATTGGCCCACACTATCAGTTGCCATTTTTGGCAATATGATTCAGCTAAATCAGAGTATTCACTATTGCTCAAGATATGGGATTTTTGCTTCTTTACTTAATTATTTGCAGTCATGGAGTATATAACTGGGGTATATACTGGGTATATAACCGGGGTATATACACTGGGATATATAACACTTGCCTACCAAGTGCAAGATCCTGAGTTCAGTCTCCAATACTGTGGAAAAAAATAAAAATTAACCTAGGGCTGGAGGTATAGTCTATTGATACGTGCTTTGCATGTATGAGGCCATGGTATAAATTCCTAGCACCTAAGTAATACATTTTTAACATGGCATTTTAACAACACTTTAATTGCTTGTGCTAAAACTATCCATGCCCAACCCATATTTTCTCTTTAGAGCTTCTTGTTCCTTCCTCAGCCCATCATTTTCTCAATGGCTTTGCGTTAGGTTTTATACCATTATCTTCCTTCTGTTTACAATGTGCAGTGTTCTTAGCCCCTCCCCGTATCATTGAAGTATTAAGTGACTTCCGTAACTATTGAATAAATGAAAACAAAAACACACATTTCCTTCAGATGCTTCTTCACTTGTATGTTATACAACAAGAATAATCAATTTGTAATAAACAGCAGAGTTGCTCTTATAACTAGCCTTGTGGGCTGAAGCAATTAAGTTTTCCTTCTCTGATAGATTTTAGATTCTTTTCAGCTTAACTTTATTTTCTTTAAGTATTGCTTGCATTTTATCAACAAATATATGCTAGTCTCTGATTTTGGCACAGAGGATATAAATCTAAAGAAAATCTCCTGTTTTGTAGATACATTATAAACTAGGTAATTTTTAAAAATCATATTTATACTCCATTCTATGCCCACTTCTTGGTTCAGACTAGACTCATCTTACTGAAAGACAGAAATGATTTTAGCTTTGAATTAAAAAAGAAAAAAGAGAACAAGCAAGGATGTTTCACTTGACACCCATTTACAAGATAATGAAATCAAATCAAATCTTATTTATTTATTTATTTTAGTCCTCCTCTTTGGAGGACTGTAGACAGCTGCCATTCTGATAAGGATTGCTACTTCCATGCTGGTAGGCTCAGTTTGGATTAAGGAGCATTAATTTTATTATGTACTAGTTAAGTGACTTTAGGTAAGTCCTTTGGCTTCATGGTTCTTCAGATTCTTTATTCTTAAAATGGAAATTGAATATTGGTAATGGAGATGGTAATGTTTCTTTGTTGTTGTTGTTGTTCGTGAGGATTAGAAATACTTCTGCATGGAGAAGTCTTTGTTTAAAGTCTGTGTAGATGAATCATGGGATTTGAGTAATGTCTGGCATTAACATAAGGACCAGGAACTTCCAGGTCAAGGAATCATATTGTGGTGGTGTAAACACTGACTGCCACTTAATAGCTTTCATATTTTTGGCAAATGAATTAATTTCTTGGGATAACACTTCTCATTTATGAAAATGTGAGAATGAAATTGTGAGGATGAAAATTCACATGATGTTTCTATTGCACAAAATAGCTTCTGAGAAGTTCAAAGGACTTTACCACATACACTTCTATTCAATAAATAGTTGTAATTATTAGGTCACATTTATCCATCTTTATTATCTTCTACATCTCTGTAGATACTTAGTTTAAATATTCTGTTACATTGTAGCACTTAAACTCATTTCATCTCAATAAAGTCACTATTTAAGTATCTATGGAAGGCTAGGTTCCAGTTGCTTATGCCTTTAACCCTAGCTACTCAGGAGGCTGAGATCTGAGGATCACAGTTCAAAGCTAGCCGGGGCAGGAAACTGTGAGACTCTTATCTCCAATAAACCACTCAGAAAACTGTAAGTAGAGCTGTGGCTCAAGCAGTAGAGTACTGTCCTTGAGCTGAAGAGCACAGTAACAGTTCACAAGCCTAGAGTTTAAGCCCCATGACCAAAAGAAAAAAAAAAATCTATGGAAAGGTCAGTATTTGGGGCACAGTTTAAGTCACCAGAGTTATACTGTCTAAACAAAAATGTTTGCTGCAGAAGTTTCAGAAAAGAGGTTAAAAGTTTTTCTCACTTGAATTTTGAATGAAGTTTTACTCAGTATACAGCCAGTACAACCACTAAATCCACATGTACCAAATGTGTAAAGGGACTAACATAATATCTTGTTTCCAGTGGTTTTAATCATGTTTTTATACATAGAAATATGTCCCATTTGGAGCTTGAATGTACCAAGAGGAAGATTCAAGTTGTGTATAACTTGTAGTCACTGGGATAATTTAAAACACAAATCAAAGCTTATGTCATTAGTAGTTTAAATTTTTTCCAAACATTGAAGTCATAAAATTTAAAAAAATTAAATTAGTTTCCATATGATGGTGATTGTGAAGATATGAGACACCTATCTTTCTATCATTTATGCATTAATCGTCAAAGTTACCTTTGCATAATGACAAATAAAAGAATAAAAAATATAGAACGTATCACTTTTTACCCTTAAGTTGTAGCAGTTTGAGGACTGGAGGAGTTTTATTATTTGGAGAAAATTGTGTCCAATATTTTTATTCTTTTTCTCATATATATATATATGTGCATATATATATATATATATATATGCTAGTTTTATTTTTATTTTTTATTTTTTTGGTTGGTCACGGGCTTAAACTCAAGGTCTGGGCTCTGACTCTGTCCCTGAGACTTTTTGCTCAAGGCTAGTGCTCTACCACTTTGAGTCACAGAATCACTTCTGGTTTCTGTTGGTTAATTATAGATAAGAGTCTCTCAGATTTTCCTGCATGGGCTGGTTTCAGAAAACCATGATCCTCATATCTCAGTCTCCTGAATATCTAGGATAACAGGTGTGAGCCATTGGTACCCAGCTCTCCAAACTATTTAAAATAAATAAACACAGTTTGATTTTTTAAATAATCAATAATATACTAATAATTAGTATACTGAGCAATGAATGTGATTTATGATCTGTCACATAATATATCTCTTATGCTGAATGGTAGGACAAAAAATGTTACTACGATTTGGTACAACAAATCATATTGCTATCACACAGTGGATAATTAATTGTAAATAAAAATACATACAATATAGAAAAATATAAAGAATTTTTCATTCCTCAAATAAAATATAGTTTTTGCACTTCGCAGACATTCTAATTAAATGTATAAAATACACATACTTTATATAAGCATGTAGGAAGAATATTTCAGCTGGGGATGTAAAATGCTTGCCTAGCATGTTCAAAGCCTCATCTTGAAAAGCAAACAAACAAAGAATACCTTATATATGTGTATAAATGTTGAAAGTAAGAAATGTGTATCATGGGGCATTTGGTCAGCACCCACTGAGGACAGGCACTCCTAGCTATATTGAGTATTTTTTATTTCATTAAAATTTAATGTCTTAATTAATGAAATTATATCATTATATCATTAAGATTTCCACTTTAATAATTTACTTCACTCTGAATCAGATGCAGCTTCATTCTTACATACTAATGCTGCTCTTCTATTATTTATTTCCCCTAAAATGAAAGGCAATTTTCACCAGTCTCTCAAATCTTACATGAAACTTTTGTGTAGCTTTACACATTAACTAAAAAAAAATAGTATATTTAATTTGTTGTACATAAGAGTTGCAATTTATCAAAGTAGTTTAGGAATACAGGGCATCCTGATCAGTGTCACCCTGTCAACATTGTTGTTCCTTACCCCTAATACTATAAAGATGTGAGGAACATTCTAGGGAAGATTTTGAAATAATTAAGCTTAGTTTTTTTGGAAAAGCATATATTCTAGTTTAATGTGATTTGATTATGTACACAGTAGCAGCTTTTGGGGGGTGGTGCCCTGGGGTTTCAACTCTGGGCCTTGACACTGTCTTTGAGCCCTTTCCCTTTCGTGCAAAGCTAATGCTCTACTACTTTGAGAGACAGCTCCACTTCTGGTTTTCTGGTGTTTAATGTAATTAGAGATAAAGAGTCTCACAGACTACTTGCCTGGGCTGGCTTTGAACTGCGATCTTCAGTTCTCAGCCTCTTAAGTAGCTAGGATTACAGGCGTGAGCCACCAACACCTGGAAGTAACAGCTTTTATTTTGTTTTATTTTTGCTTATAATAAGTAATTCCTGTTAAAGTCCTGAATTTATTATAAACATTTTGGCTTTTAAAAATTCATTTAAAAAACATCTTATATTTTAAGAGGAAAGTAAATCAATAACTGGAACTGATAGGCAAAACTAAGGAAAATATAAAAATACGTTATTACACAATGCCAAGGTTAACACGCATGAAGGAACTGAGAAGAGTTAGGTAGAAGATAAAGACTTTAACGCCAGACAAGTCAACGAACACATATATATAGGTTAAAATCTGCAGTTCCCATGCTTGCTGTTAGTGTGACCTTAAGTTATCCTTTGACCCAGAATTTTACATATCTCACATTTCTTTGGAATTTTTATTTAGTTGTTTACTTTTGAGATGAGGTCTCACTGTTTCTCAGTCCAAGATACATAAGCCTCGGACCTTTGATATACTGCTCAGTTGGGAACATATGAGCCTGTCTTTGATAGATTTACATGATAAATAATGGATATTAAATAGACAACATTTTATAAAAAAGAAATTGCTTTGTAAAAAATAAGAAAAGCAAAATTCCAACGTTGCAACTAATACAATTTGAAGATGAATAAAGTTAATAGCTTTATAGATAATATTGTGACTGAAAAATTCAAAGCTAATGTGTCACTCCAAATAAGAGTCTCTGAGATTACAAATATTTCCTGCAAATTAAAGTATTTTCAC
The DNA here is from genome assembly GCF_019054845.1 of Dipodomys spectabilis. Lineage (NCBI taxonomy): Eukaryota > Metazoa > Chordata > Mammalia > Rodentia > Heteromyidae > Dipodomys > Dipodomys spectabilis. The sequence goes on from NW_024870840.1 coordinate 1,046,190, forward strand.
ATTGGTTAGGCACTGTCAGTTTTGAAGGTACAGCAAAACTATGTTTTAAATATTTTTATTATAATCTTGGATTTTTTTGTAACTGGGAAGTTGACATTAATAATGAATCCAACACTGATGAGTCAGCAGTAGTTATCACACTTATATTACAATACTTACAAAACAATTTAACTAATGTCTGGAAAACATTTCACATGACATTGTTGCTTCATAGTAATAAAATAGCAAAGACTGGGTGTAGTTGTTTTATTCCTCTCTGAAATAAGTTCCCTTGGGAAGAGTTCTTTAAAAATCTATCTGGTGAGATTTCCTATAAAATAATCACTTTAATGTTTAAATTACTATAAAAGTAAAACAATACATTCAACAGTAAAGGAAAAGAAAAAAGTATGTAATGATCTTATAGCTTTGATTGCGAGTTCTTTCATGAACTATTTGAATAGTAAACATTTATACAAGTTTATATGATGTGATTTTGAAAATTTCCAGGTATTTACATTTCTCATGAAATAGATTTTAGTTTTTCTTTAACAGAAGAAATTATTCTTTTTTCATAAGCCGTTTTATTCTTATCAGTCTCCTATGATGCTTACATCTAATAGTGATATTTTAAATTAAACAAAAAGGCATTCTTCCTTGTTTTTAATTTCTCAATCTATTTCTAAAATCAAAAAATTTAAAGTGACAATTTGTGTTTATTATAAGATCATTTCTGCCAAAGCTTTGTAATCATTTCAGTTTTATAATTTTTACTAAAAATTATTTCAGTAATTTTTGAAGTGCAAATTGACTTTAAAATCCTAATATTTCATATATCATTTTATGTATTTTTGACAACAAAAGACCTAATATGTAAAGATACTGAGTTGACCTAGTTTTTATGAGAAGCAATATCTAACACACAGTGAAATTGGTCAGGTAAACAAGTCCAGTGTAGTCACTGGTAGCAAATTCACTAGTCAGTGAATTTAGTCAGTCACTGGTAGCAAATTCACATAGAAATCGACTTTTTCTTCTTGCCAACAACTCATGAATGTACTAACTAGAAAAGTCAGTGAGACTCTAGTCAGTCATTGAGTAAATATATCTGCTACTTACTAAGTATCTGATTCTTATTAGCGTTTTTTCACCCTAAAACTTCTAAGGGATTCGATAATAAAGTATATAATACTTTCTTTAAAAAATTATTCTGCTATTGTAAGAATTAATGCTTTGAATTTTTAAGAGGTTGTATTTTATCTGCTACATAAATTACGTAATGATAATGTACTAATAAACTTATATGGTAAATCTTGAATGATACACAGAGTCGTCAGTAAATAAACATTCTGTCAAGGAAGAAAAACAAGCCAATTTTCAAGTTTTTGTGTAAATAAGATATTGTTATAAGGTTATCAAAAGTACCTCTTTATAAGTCCCTAAGCTTTGTCTTTTTAGCTAAACTTTCATAAGACAAGGTGTGAACATGTGCCATTAATGTATTGTGTGTGTATAGATATTACAAATGTTTGGTAGCAGAAGAAGCAGTTCTAGTAGAGGAGCAGTCATGTTAAATAAATTAATTTTAGTCAAAAATAATTTCTGTAGATCCTTTAAAATTAATGAGAAGTATGTTACTCGCAGTTTCATGGCATTCATTATTTGAACTACATACAAAAGTTTAGTATCTTCTAAATAGTACTAACATTCGGTTATAAAATATAAAATGCTGTCATAAAACTATTTGATTTTCAGTTTATACCATACTACATTATGACTAAGAAAAAAGACTCATATTTCTTCTAAAAAGTATTAAAAGCCACTACACTTAAAGTAAGCAGATAGATTATAAATGTACACCAAGTTCAGGATAATAAAATCTGCTTTGCAGTTTGGTCACAAAGAATGTATGGATATCAATTTTCTAAGATAAATGAATTATATAATTTCATAGCCATGATTTATCATACTATTTCATTACAAATACATATCTAACACGAAGAACTCAATCAATATTATTTTTCTCCCTCCTTTTTTTTCCTCTTGCTTTCAGTCTCTGTAAAGCCAATGAATTGTTTCAGTTTGAAAAGAATGAATCAGAAAACATCCCGCCCCATAATCCCAGAATTATAAAATAATTATGGGTTCAGTTTTTTTATTTGCTTAGGAAAACACTAAGGGGCACATGTTCAAGTGGACGGGAGTAAGACAGCTGAACTTCCATTCATGCTAATGGGAGGTATTTGGCCAAGTTTCCTGGACAGTGCTTTGAACATTCCCCTACAACTAAAAAAAAATGTTGGGAAGCACATTAAAATATGGAATGTTTTTTTAAGTTCTTCACTTCTTTTAAACATAACAAAAGAAAAAATGTGAAAGCTATTTCCCCTACTTTCTCTTTTTAAAAACAGACCAAGGAAAGATGCTGTTGTACAGAACTTGAATATTGTATAGATTTGGAGTAAAAAAAAAAAAAACAAAACTCTTTTGTTGCTTTGTACTGACTGACCTTATAGTATCTATAAAATACTGCAAAACAGGAGCATTTATTTTAATGAATCCAGAGTATGAGATTTTCATGGGCTTGCCTTTTGAGAAGTAATGTATAGTTTTACTTAATGCAGTTTGTTAATGCCTGCATGCAAGTTAACTAAAAACTTGTTCTCCACTGCTCTTTCATGCACACACCTAGAGTAAAATTTAGCAGGCGAGCACTTGCCTTGGCAGTAGTAGATTTCATCAACTATAAGCTTAAAGAAAACAACTTTGTTTTTGAACCCAATGTTGCCTTCAAATGTTAATAGAGGCAGGTGATCTACAGCAAGTATTTTTTTTCCTACAGTGAGGATTTATTATAAATACCATGTACTGACAAGGGTGAAGGTTGAGAACACAAGTATATCCAGAGGGACATGCATACATGATGGAGCTCAGAAGTTACATCATATAGTTTAAAAGACTAAAGCAGTATACCTGGAGTCATGAGACATGAGGATTGTGCCATAGTTGCCTGAAAAGATTTCTGTATGGTCACATGCTTGGAACAGATTATTTTAAGGAAAATAAAGTCACAGAGGAATATAGCTCACCTTTCTAGAGCTCTCCAGAAGAATGGACTGTTGCTTTTTTGTTTCTTTCTTTTTAAAATATATAGCTTCTTATCATGGGAAGTGAATAAAATTAAAGATGTAGTAGAGGATTTTTACATGTGGAAGAAAGACCACAGAAAATGTTTCCTCATTACAGTAGATTTCATGATTGTCTGTATTATTATTATGATTACCACCACCATCACCATCACCATTTTTATATAGAGTCCTCACGGTGGTATAGTAAATCATAAAGCTCAAGAAAATTCATCTGTGATAGGGAATGAGTTTTGACAGAGAAAGCAAAAGCTATTCAGATAAATAGACACAGCAAGGTCTAGGAGCGCAAATGTGATTTCTGTAAGTATGGCAATTCTAGAGTTGAAATTATGAAACGAACTATGGGTACATTAGCATAGGTTGTCCATACAAGTTTGACTATTGTTCTAAAATAGATCTGCCCAAATTTTATATTTTCATGGATTTTTCAGTTTATTCCGTTAATGTCATTAAGTACCCCTGTGTTCTCTTAGGTTTCCAGTAGAGGGAAGAGTTGTGATTACTAATCATGAGTTCTGTTTTCACAGTAGACCCTGCCACCATTTATAATTAGATAAGTAAGCAACTGTAGCTCATAGAACTATGCATGTTATTATAGAATTTCTTGATATTTCCAGGTTTGACCTGTAGTGTTAATGTCAGATATCATATGTGTAATAATAATCATCTTCATCAAATGTTTCAATATCCAGAAGAATTGTTTGAAAGGAGGTAAAATCACAGTTCACTGGTGATACTCTCTTAGTTTAGATTAGCATCTAAACATTTGGATGGACATTTACTAGATCATTTAAGTCCATTGAAAGCAAGTTGAGCATTTTAAAATGAAAGATGCTGAGAGGGATACTGAAGAGTCAGAAAAGAGGGAGGGGGAGGAAGGGAGAAAGGGAGGGATGGGGGAATAAGGACAAAGTAAGAGACATTACAGAAACATAACAAATTACTAAATATGCACCAGATTCTCTATGAGATTAAATAAAAGTTCTTCAGAATATCTGGATATCTTTTAATGCAACTGAAGCACTGCTCTAGAAGATTTCATTATCAATCTGATAGCATAGGAAACATGTTCATGTCTTAGAAATTATTTCATCAAAGATTGATCAGATCCAATTAAGAAGTTTAGATTAAAATAAAATCATTTGTCCTTTAATTGTTTCAGTACAATAGACTCTAGATTTTTTAAAAATTTACTTATGGAGTAATGTTAATTCCTTTTTGTTTATGTATATTAATTTGGTTTATGTATATTAATGGTTGTTTTCTCCAACTATTTTCCTGTTTTTTTCCTAGTTGGTAAACATATATATATATATATATATTCATATATATAAGCATAGACACATATATCTTGCATGTATATGACATATAGTGGGGTACTTTTAATACTTTTTTATTGTAAAAGTACCATACAGAGGGGTTAAGTTACATGAGCAAGGTAATGAATACATTTCCTATCAAGCATTGTTACCTCCTTTGTTTTTCTCCTACCATCCCTTCCCTCCCATCTCAGAAACTACACTCCCCTCTCTCCCATCCCTCCTCCCTGCCTAAATTGTAAAGTTCATTTTTCAACATAGTGTTTTGTACATCTCATTGTTACAATGGGTCAAACTGTATCTCTATTTAAGCACTTTGTTTTTTTTTCCCTTCCCCTCCCCAACTTAGAGAAGTTTATATGCAAGATACAGGGCACCAACATCAAATACAGTGAAAACAGGGGTTATACCATGGGGGAGGAGCATACAAAGAAACAAAAAACATCACATGGTACATTACAAATACACTAGAAACAATAACAAGCAAGAAAAAACCACTTGTGTCAATATCTTGGGGTTCATTTCACTTAACACCATCTTATCTGGTCATATGTACATAGCTTGTCCCAGACATATATTAGTTATTGCAAATAAGTGAAACCATAGAACCTATGTTTCTTTGGGCCTGGCTAACTTCAATAGTGGGTTATTTTTAATAGATTTTAATATCATTTGTGAATCAAGAATTTCTTTAGCAAAAAATAAATGTATGCTATTACTATCTTCTCATTTAAATTTTTAAATCTCTAATTCAAACATTTTTTTTAGGTGGAAATTAGTTCGTGTGTTTTCTGTTGTGCTTTGAAACTGGTGAAACCATCATTTATGAATGACAGCATGACCTCTATCAGTGTTAGATTTACAAACATATTTTGCACTACTGATCAAAGATAAGATATTATCACCAGTACAGTTTAAATTTGAGTTTTTTATAACTGCATCAGAGATTCCATTTACTAGCCTTGAATCTTTAAGTTAAAACCATTATAAGAAAGCATGTCTATTGGTCAAAATCCTCAATCCCGTTTTATTTTTATGACCTTGAATCATATATACTACTATCATATTCTAATTAAAATGTATTATAATCGGGATGTAGAAATCATGTCATCTAGTATGGTAGCATATGCCTCTAATCCCAGCTTTAAGGAAGATGAGCAGAAGCATTGCCAGTTCAAGATCAGCCGGGGTACTTAATAAGATTTCATTTCCACAACCAAAAGTAAACATAAAACCAAAGTTTAAAAGTATATAATTTTATTTCATTGTCTAAAGCTTCATCTTTCTGATTTGCTATTCCATGCTACATTTCCTCCCTTTTCCACTTCCATAGCTCCTGCCAATTGTCATGATTTTCTCTGTACTTCTTAGTAATGCATGTGGTCAGAGTTGTTGTTTATTGAGATTGGGATGGTTTCTATATAAAGCTCATATTTTCTAAGTTCTACTGAATTTTGCTTTTATGGGCTAGTGGCTTTAGAGAAAATTGCATTTGTTAATAATACTATATGAAATTGTTTTCTGTAAAGACTTAATAGTATGAGCTGACAATTTTCGGGCATAACTTTTTAAAGTTTCACATCACATATATGTTTTATAGAATGTTTTTACATTATTGTCATCTGATATTTTTGCTAATTTTTTTCAGCTACACTTTCAACATTTGCTAATAGTCCATGTTTTAGAATTCTTAAGTTTGTTTTACATGTCACACGTCTGTTTCAAATTCACTGTGTCATATATGAATAATAAAATAAATACTTAAAACTTATAGTTTTTTTCAGAGTTGCAGAACAATTTAAGACCATGGGAATTTTTTAAAATCAGAAAGCAACCTTTTTCCAAAACAAATTTGATCACAAATATTTTTACAGACCAAGTAGCCTAATGTTGGCAGTGACTTCCAATAAAACCACTGCACCAAGAGTCTAATTTCAGAACCTGCATAAGATGAGGGTGTTTCATGTTTTTTTCAGAAAAAAATGGAAATGAGCTTTCAACTTAAAACCATATTTTAGACCCTCTTTCCTGAGCACAAGAACCTAATTCTTGAATTGACTAAATCTTCCAGATGCATTTAAAAATCATGACTATAAAGAGAATATGGAAGAGATGGATGTGTTTTCAGTGTTTTATTTGGTTCTGTATATGGTCTTTGATGATCTATTCCAGTACATAAGCTAGCACAAACTCTTGAATAATTATTTTTCAGTCACAGTTTTATGTATCCAGAGTGTAATTACAGCCTACTGGATGCAGACGAATAATGAGTAGCTTACCCGACTTTAGTAAATAGCCTTTGAGAAAGTGCGAATGTAATATTTTGTTGTTTTTATCTATTCCAGATTCAGAACAACTTGTGGGCAGGAAATGCAAGTGGTGGTTCTGTGGTTACGTCATGTATGTTACCACGTGACACTTCCTCCTGCATGACGCCTTACTCTCACTCTCCTCGGACAGATTCCAGTTACACAGGGTTTTCAAACCACCAGAATCAGTTCAGCCACATGCCCCTCAACAATTTCTTCACTGACTCTCTTCTTACTGGGGCTACCAATGGACATGCGTTTGAAACAAAGCCAGAGTTTGAAAGGAGGTCTTCTAGTATCGCAGTTCTTCGAATGAAAGCCAAAGAGCATACTGCCAATATTTCATGGGCCATGTAACATACAGTACTCTTTTATTTTATTTTTTTCCATAGCAAAGTAAATCGTTCTTATTTCTCATATTTAAAGGATACCACAATAAGCTGCTGTGTGTGGATTTGCTAAAGGTCAGGATATACAGTGAGACCCGCTTATATGAATAGTTGTTATTATTTAACGTTAAAATCTAAGAGTGAACCTCTAAAGAGACTAAATAGGTTTACCATGCACCGGGTTCCAGAAACTCTGTTTTAGTAGTATGACTTTTTCCTCCCCTATTGTACAAGTCAAATGAAATATGGTCTTGCAACTTCTTAAAAGAATAAATGTATTAAACAAATTCCTCTGTTCTAGATTGATTTATGTTAGTTCTGTATAACAAGAAATCCCTTGTAAAATGATACCTGATAAAGGAGGAAATACACTGGGGAAAATGTCAAGATACCAAAGCTGTCAGGTAAATATTGAGCTAGAGTGTTTTGTGGAGTTAACTGCCATTTCTCCTTTTGGCTCCCAGAAGCAATGATCATATTCCCTGTTGCTGAGAATTTATCTTCAAGCCTCAAAACAATGTTTTTTTTTTTTAAACTTTTAGATGTTTTAGTGAATTTCTACTCAGTGAAAGAAGATCTTTTCTGAAATGACCAGCAGCATTTCATGAAATATCTAGGCACAGTTTCCTGAAACCATGTGGCTGAAGGCGATAACTGAAATATTCCGGTGTGGTTGAAAATGTAGTCATGAGGACAGTTTTAATAAATGCTGTGTTTTAATGAAAAAGCAAAGATGGACCTCAATGACTTAGTTAACACAAACAATGCCAATAAACCAAAGCAACCAAAGAACAACACATTACCCAGCATTCTAAAACTAAAATTTTGTTTCTGAAACTAAAATTATATTCATTGACCTGCATCATTAAAATACACTGAAAGTAACATTTTTAAAAAATTTTTGTGGGTATGTACATTTTCTGATGTATGTGTGAGGGTTTTTTTTCTTGACATATGTCTTCAGCAGCATTTGCTACTGTGGTTTTCAATAGAGAATTAAGATGTCTAAAATTTCTGGTAGAAATGAAGAGAAGAAAAATCCATTGCATCTGGAAAATTGCTAACTCCTTTGATTTACTTCTCCTCCCTTTCCCCTGTCACATTCCAAATTTTTTCAGATGAGTGAAATGTCAGCCTCCTTGGAAGACTCTTAAGTTCATAAAGCCAAAGTAAATTAATTGAAATGAAGATGACTTCCATGGCTGGGATGAGAGCAAAGGGTTGCTCTTTGTTCTTTTGGAATATTCTCATGGTTCCTGAGACTTCAGGGATCTGCTGGAAAAGACCAAATGGTTAAACAACAGGAATAAATGAATTGTGAAAATTAAATTTTAGGAAAAGTACTTTTATCTATGATAGTCTCTTCTCAGTGGGAAAATATTTACGGCAATTACACATTGTTTGTAATAAAATTTTAAAATCAAACAGATGATGGAGATGAGTGATGTCCTAAGCTAACATTCCATGACTTGCAATAACTCTATTCTTTATTACTTTTTTTGTTCTTTTTAGTTTTGTTCCCAAGAAAAACTTGTTCAACTTTGGCCCTAAGAGTTATGCTTACATGCAGGAACTCTTCATAAAAGATTGTAGGGAAGCAGTTAAGTATGTTTCTTTTAATATACTCATATATGGCTTGTACCAATCTGTGAATTAAAATTTAAAATGGAAATGTAAAATTCTGTGTTTCAAGATTTCACAAATTTTATAATACTATTTTCATGTTTTCTTCTTTCATGATTTAATTTTTTAGCTAAGTCATATTTTTATAAGAAAGGAAAGATATAAAGTATGAATTCTACCTAATTTCTTAGTTTTCTTCTTTTACATTTTACTCCTCATATATCATAATTAGGTAAAACTTCTGCAATTCAGCTTTTTAAAATTCAAAATACTTTCCTAAATAAGGCTTTATATCTGCTATCTGCTACATAAATATAATTTAATCAGAAAATTTTAAATACTGACAGTGTATGGAAAACTATGTAGAATAATAAAATACATATTGACCATACACTCACCATATTCAACAAGTATATGATGTTCATGAGGACAGAAAGAAGTGTTCAATTTTTTTTTTTTTGGGGTCCGGTCGTGGGGCCTGAACTCTGGCCCTGGGCGCTGTCCCTCAGCTCTTCAGCTCAAAGCTAGCGTTCTACCACTTGAGCCACAGCACCACTTCCGGCTTTTTTCTTTTTGCTTATGTGGTGCTGAGGAATGAAACCCAGGGCCTCAGGCATGCAAGGCAAGCACTCTACCACTCAGCCAACTTCCCAGCCCGAAGTGTTCAATTTTTTTGTGTCTTATAACCTGTGAACTTTTTTATTTACTAAAATATTTATTTTATTATATACTTTAGTGGTCCAAATATAATAAAATGAACTTTTGATGCATTAGGAGAAGAGAGGGCAAAAATAGAGAGTACATAACATGTATTCCTTGATTTTTCTTTCTTAATTTAGATTAAAACTTCCTATAATAGAATTAATTCACTCACAGAAATGATATGCATACATATAGGCACATATATATATATATATATATATATATATATATACATATCAGAAAATATACACATAAGGAGTAATTTTTACATTTATCTGTGTTTTTATTGACATTATGAATTTTGGGGTGTTTTGGTAGAATATGTAGCTCCATTTACATTCATTTGTTTCCATGACTATTTCAATCTCTTTTGCCCTTTCAACTATTTTTCTTGTATGGGTGGCTTAAAAGATTATGGACGCTTTCAAGACATGTGGTTAAGGCTTGGACCTCATTATAAAAGAGAAATATATAGGAGGATTAGGTAAGATTTACAGTATCTTGAGTATAAAGTGATATTTCAAAAGTTTTCTTGTAGTTTTAGAAATTATCTCATTTATTTTTTCATGGATATTAAACAAAATTTTCTTTTTTGTAACATGGTATGGAAGTACAAAATAAAGCCATTGCAACACCTGCCTTTAGTCCTGACAACATATCTCAAAAGAATGATAGTTAGTTAGCTTGCCTAAACTTGTGGAACCCTGTGGAAAGTAGGCATATACATTTTGAGAATGTGGTTACTTTATTGTTGATTTATTTCACCTTAAGGGAAAGGAGAAAGGGCACTTCATATAATGTCTTCGATATTTTATAAAAATAATCACTAAATGCTTTAGGAGATAGAAATAACCTGGGCTTTTAAGTATCAAGTAGGAATATAGAAATACTTTGTTATTACTGAAATCATAATTGCTATTTTTAACACATTTCTACTAGAGGAAAATGAGAATAGGCATTAAAATTCCAACAGATATTCTTACTTCTAGCTATTCTTTTTTAATTGAAGAAAGTATGGCAACAGAATCTATTTAATAAAATGTAATGTTAAATAGTATTTTATTCTTAGCCTCAAAGTCTATTGTAAGCATCCTATAAAATCTAGGTAATATCAAATGGTCTAAATGAAAAAGAGGTCAAAACTAAATGACCAGCGGTAGAGGCCTATTTATGACACAGTATTTTTCCAAAATGTGATATTTTTGCATGATACAATGAGTTGGTTTTTTGGTTCTAGTAATTTTTTAAATAAACATTTCTATTTATGTGTCCTGCAAACATATTGCAAATATATTGAGTAAGGCACATAATAGAGCTTGGGAATTTTTCAGTTTTACTCAGTCAAATAGTAAAGAGCTGAAGGCATTGAAATAAAATGGACATTATGAATTGTTTTTTAAGTCCACAGGGCTTTCATTTGAGTATTTCATCACAATACTATTTATACAATATCTTTTAATTTAAAATGAAGCTCTACATACTGGATTTTCTTTCAATACCACTTCACATAGTGTTTGTGTGTAGTATTCCCTCTTACCTGTTTCATTTCTGCCAGGATTTTTACGTTAAACATTTAGGAGAATAATCCAGAACACTTGACAACACCAGTAAAACAAAATACGCTTTCAGCATAAAGCAAAAGGGGCCCCCTACAGGTAATTTACACAGTCCTAATTTGGTAGATATGAAAATATTTAAATGCTTAAAAATCTCTTTTACTAGAGCAGAGCTATGTAGCATACAGTAGAGAATAGGGAAGGTACAGCTCTGAAAACAATTCAAAATTCCATCATCTAGAAGGAAAAATAATTAGATATTAGCCTCCACTAACTTTTAGAATGAAACAACACTTTCTTCCATTTATGAAATATAAAAAGTAAAGCCCAGTATAATAGATCTTCTAGATTTGTTGGTTCTGGTAATACAGTATAACAACCATTTATATATTATTTACATGTTTTAGGTATTATAAATTATCTGGCAGTGACTTAAAGTTAGAGGAGAGGTTATGCGTTAGTTATATACAAATAAACCATTTTATAAAAGAAAGAGGCCAGGAGCTAGTGGCTTACACCTGTAACCTTAGCTACCCAGGAGGCTGAGATTAGAGGTTCACACATTGAAGGTAACCCAGCCAGGAAAGGATGTGAGACTCCAATCAACAATTAACCAGGAAAAAAGCAAGAAATAGAACTGTAGATCAAGTGGTAAAGTGCTAGCTTTGAGCATAAAGTGCTCAAGGACAGCATTTAGGACCTGAGTTCAAGCCCAAGAACCAGTCAGTGAGCCAGTGAGGAAGAGGGAGAGAGAGAGAGAGACAGAGAGACAGAGAGACAGACAGAGACAGAGAGACAGAGACAGAGAGACAGAGAGACAGAGACAGAGACAGAGAGACAGAGACAGAGACAGAGAGACAGAGAGAGACAGAGACACAGAGAGAGAGATTATCCAGGTCCAGGTCCTGAGTTCAAGTCCAAGAAGCAGCATGAAAGAGGGAGAAGAGGGGAGTGGGAGAGAGAGAGAGAAGAGAGAGGAACATCCTTAAAAGGAACATCCTTAAATTTGGATGACTACAGGGATCCTAGAACAAATTCACTTGGAATACCAAGGACTACCTTAGTTTTGACAATATATGTGTCAACAATAGAATAGATATTTTCATATTCTGATTGTTGCTAAGGAGTTCTTGAAATCTGGGCACTGGTGGATCAAACCTGTGATCATAGCTACCCAGGAGGCTGAGATCTGAGGATCCTGGTGAAACTAGACCAGGCAGGATGTCTGTGAGACTCTTATCTCCAATTTACTCAGAAAAAGTCCAAAGTGGTGCCATATTTTAAGTGGTAGAGCACAGGCCCTGAGCACAATGAGGCTCAGGACAGCACCCAGGCACTGAGTTCAAGCCCCAACCCAGCAATTAAAAAGAAAAAGAAAAAAATTAGTTCTTCAAATAGTTATAACACAATTACAAATATTTGATCAAGATAGTTTTTGAGCTACCTTACAAATTAGGAAAACTTTTAGTTCAATGAAATCTAGTTCAAATCTTACCAATTACCTTATCTGTAAGAATGCACAGAAATTGCTACATTTCAAAGTTAATTTTGTAAATCCATGGATGCTTATTTTTCAGTAAAATTTGTTTCCATCTTAAGCCTCTGTGTTCTCATTCACTCTATTTAAAAACATTGTCTAATAGAGCTGAGGGTGTGGCTCAAGTGGTAAAGTACCTAGGAAGCATGGGACTCCAGTACCAGAAGACAAAAAGAAACAAAATAAGCATCATCTGAGAAGAAATACACACACACACACATTCACCAAACTGCTAGAGGCCCAGGGCATTAGGAAACCCACATAAAGGCATGTCTCCAGATTAATATTTGTTCAAGGTAGGATCATCATGTTATAAAAGGAGTAACAATAGGTGTAATTTATTGAATTATCTTTTACTGGCATAATGTAGGGATTAAAAAGAGTGGAGGTACCTCAAATACATTCATCTGGAGGAATAAGCTTGGCATTAATGAGGGCTCCTAAACAGACAAGGAATAGCAGTAGGGATTGGGCATTCATGTTGAAGAGAAATGGTTTGTGCAATATCTCACCGGAGCAAGGTTGTAAGAATCACAGGTCTACCGTCTTTGGGCTATAAAACTTTAGGGGGGTCACTCAATAATTGAAAAATAAATTGAAAAGTGGTATGCAATTTTGCTACAGCACTATCACCTTTATTTTCTCATTTGACTTTGAAGATTTTGGAAGTCAGTGGATATAATTTGCGCAAACAAAGAAACTTATGATGAGACAATATAAAAAGTCTAAATCTTTTAAGTTACTAAGGAAAAAATCTAAAGTTACAAAGAAAAAAAACCAATTGATATTGGCATCACTTTTGAAGTACTTGCTATTTTTTGAAATGATGAGTTCTAATTTTTCCTTCTATTGAGCCATTATTGTTCTCTTCATTTTTAAAATCTTCACATTCAGTTTTTTTTTAATTTAATTTAATTTTATTTGTGAACATACTGTACAGAGGGGTTACAATTACATGGGCAAGATAATGCGTACATTTCTTACCAAGCATTGCAGCCTCTTCCTTTGGTTTACCCTTCACATCCCTTTCACATTCAGTTTTATTTTTGAAACATTTACTGAAAATCTTTTTTATGATAAGACCTTAAGCTAATACAAGTGGTTAGGGAAAGGAAAACGTAAAAGAAATAATTATAATACAACCTGGAAATGGCTCAAGCAAAATACCAATGGAAGTCAGGTAAGACAGCAATTAATTAAGCCCCTCATATTTCATGGAAGACTGCAGCAAAGAGGTGACATTTGAGCTTGACCTTAAAAGATGAATGGGAACTTACAGAAATAACATTCTACCTCTTTATCTTTGAAAGAGAACCAAAGGTATTTTGAAATGCAATATCCATATTAGTTATTTGTGCTTCTTAATTTAATTTCCTCATTCACAACTTTTGTCCAATTTTAAATATTCTGTTTCCTTATTTTGTTATTATTATGTTTATGAACTAGCATACAGATCTTAGGTTAAAAAATAATAGCTCATTCACAATTTTTCAAAAAACTTTCTACTATTAATTCAATGAACATGTGTTAAATTCATAATACTATGATGAGCTATGACAGCAGCCCAAGTTATGAATAAACTTAAGAACTGGCATTTGTCCTCAAAAAGTGTGTTCCATGGTTGACATTTGCTGAAACTTTTGTAATATGAAAATATATTTAATATTTTAATACAATCTAAGTGTAACTATATGAAAGAAAAAGTGAGAAAAATATTTGTACAGATGTAAAAAAACACATCTTTAGCATGCTGACACAAATGCTTAATAAGGAGCTTTTTCTCTGACCAGAAAAGGAGACAGAAGTTTCTACGATCTTTCCAGAAAAAGAAAATACTCTCTATTCCAAGAAATAGAAAGAAGGAGCTGGCTGTTGGGTACTTTGTGACTTTAACTCTTTGCCTCCGTATGGCCTGTGTTTGTCTCACTTTATATAAAACTGTTATCTAAAATTTATACACGGAGGAATTTCTCTCTTATCTAGATTTTTCTCTTCACAGCTGTGAAAGTGATTGATGTTTTTAAAACTCTAAGGAGCTTCCTTTTGTAGACATATTTTCTGCCTAAAAGATTAAAAAAATACTTGTGGAAATACCTCATGCAAAATTTTACAAAGGTTGGAAGATAACTAAATGTTATTAAGAAGGGCAATGGAGAGCGCTTGATATTGGTTCATGGGTTCTGAATGAAAATAAATAAGAATTTGCTAGTTTGACGCAGTTGTATGACCCGGATTAGCATTTGTAGCTGCGTGAGGCTGTTTTAAAAGTTTTCATGTCATTGGCTGTGACTGAGATCATTAAATGCTTTGGCAGAAAAGAATCACGCTTCTTATCCCAGATGAGACAATCAGTCCCATCTCACCTCCCAGTTCTCAGAGTTCAATTCAATTCAGCAAATATTTATTGAGTGCTTATAGCTGCTGACTTTTCTAAGTCAGGGAAAAGTAATGAGATGTTAGTAAAATGTGACATGTCTTGGGTAAGAGAACTACGCATACAGAAAGCCATTAGAATCATTGCCATTTTAAAACACAAATTCAATTCAATTGCATTAATAACACTAATCATGTACCTTGCTGCAAGGTACAATAATTCCCACACTGGAGGCTGATTTTTATCTGTAGAAATCATTCGATACAAATTGCAGATGCAAAGCTTGCCGAGTAGGGTACCATGCCCCATTCTATTGTTAGGTATGCATATCCCTAATAGCTTAGCTGAGGAAGAGCATTAGCCATTATATAAACTAATTGGGTTAATCCTGCCCTGGAATTTAGGCAAATAATGTAACTGAGATAAACAGAGGGTCACTTATGCGTCTAACTTGTACACATTTATCTACACTACTTATTTATACTACTAAATGCTTAAAACAACACTAGGCTATAAATTTGCCTTTTCTTTCTGATTCTCTTGGCAAGGTTTCTTACATGCTTAACTTTTAAAGAGTGGAGATTGGTCTCCCCTCAAATAAATAAGAAAGCAGTGTAAGGAAAAAGCTGCAGCTACAAAGTAGTTCTAACCCATTAAACACAGATGGTTCACAGGGGCTTAATCGTCAGGAGCGAACACACATCATGCTGAAATATAGAGCTGTTTTCTATCACTTGTTACCATTTGAACGTCTGTCTCAGGAAAGTGAATTCCATATATCTTCCTGGCCATCAGTTGCCCTTTGAATACTCCTCTCTCTGATGTAGCTAGATTTTTCTCTTCAGAACATACTGAGATGAATGAGCTCTTGCCACACATAGAAGTGAAAGAAAACATTTCTTTCTTTGCCTGAACAGATGAGATTTGTCATTAGGAGAATGGATTTGACCTTGTAAAGTAGACCAAAGCAATTAACAAACAAAACCCTTTGGGGAAGATTGCCTTTTTCCTAGTCCTCAAACAGAAGATTTCATATATATATATATATATAATTTTAAGACGTGATTATGATGGTGTTGATAAACCTTTGAATGTGAGTGCCTAAATTAATCTAAATTTCACCTATAATTTGTCTTCCTCTGAAGAGAACTTGAAAAAAAACACCCACATCATATGGTTTTTATCCTCTACTAATATATGAAAAAGTCAAGTTAGTTGTTAGTAAAGGCAGAACGAGAACGGATATGGTTAAAATCTCTATCTATTTATCTATCTATCTATCTATCTATCTATCTGTCTGTCTGTCTGTCTGTCTGTCTGTCTGTCTGTGGAAAGAGACCTATAACACATGGAAATTTTAGAAGGGGAAAGGAGGTAAGGGAGAGGAAGGTTTGATCAGGATATATTATATATAAGTGTGTCACAGTGAATCCTCCCCTTTGCAAGACTAATATATAGCAACCAAAATTCTTTGAGTAACATACAATTTTAAAGGAGTTTAATAAAACTACTATGACAAACAAAACTAGACATCAGGATTAGAGTAGTTGTAAAATGATGAAAATCCAACTTGAGAGGTTTATAATACTTAGTAAAATGTATTATGCTTTAGAGTCATACTCATTGTATGTGATTCTTTAATGTATTTATTGTCTGTGTAATAATCTGCCTTTAATAGGGTTTTCTACTACTTATCTGTTCCTTGTTTGTTTGTTTGTTTACTTTTTAATCTATTATCCTGTCTTGTACTCTACTTAGCTGAATCCCATTCTACAGTTGTGTGTGTGTGTGTGTGTGTGTGTGTGTGTGTGTGTGTGTGTGTGTGTGGCATTTGAGGAAACAGCAGAGACCAAGTCCTAGATAGCATAGTAACAGTAAATAAGTAAATTTCTTACTTTCCCTAACACATATGTTCAGCAAATGCTATGAAAGTGATGGACATGATTTTGATAAATCCAGCTGATAAGCCCTGTGGCAGCTATTCATCTCTCAATGATGTAGTACTTGAGTCTTGGCTAGTTCATTTGTCATTCTGACTCAGTTTGTAATCAACAAACTCAGAATAAGAATTCTGGAATTCAGACTAAGATAAGAATGATTGTTTTATACTCCAAATAATCTAGTGACATTAAGGCTATCAGTAAGACAATCTCTTTATTTTTTGGTTTGTTTTTGAATTGGATATATTAATTCACCATATAATCTAACAATGTCAATGTCTAACCTTTCCAGAAACAAAAAAAAAATGAAAACGAGAGATCAATATAGCCAAAAATTGGAAATTTTAACAGTTTAAAAAGTTCAGAGGCTTTTGAAAATTTATTATTAAAGAGGCAGATATTAATTCCACTTTTATTTTAAATATTTTACCAGTAGATGGCAATGTACATTTAAAAGCAATATTTGAGTACTCACTGTGATTTGGGGAATCAGAATCATCAACTATACTGACATCTGTGAAATTCTCTTCCTAGACTAAGATCTAAAGTTAAATTGTATTCAAGAATCCTAACCCTAATTTTATTTACCAATCACTTAAGCAGAGCTTATCTGTAATGGCTAAGCACCTAAGTCTTCTGATTCTCCTTCAAAGGTAAGAAAATTGAACTGAAAGAATTTAAGATTCCTTAATGTCACATAACTAGAGAGAGATAGGCTAGAATTAGCTATAAACATTTGGTCTATTCTGTGCTATTTTTACCTTGCTTCTTCTCAATTCACCAAGATGAATCTTCACTCATTGAGTTAACATGATTAAAAGAGCTAATTTGAAGATCTGAAGTATTAACAGAGATATGTTGAACATGCAGAAAAGCAGAGAAATTCCAGAATCATGGGGATAATAACAAGGAAGCAACAAAGGTCTGTAGGAGGGAGAGCATGTATGGAAGGAAAAGCAGTATGCACATGCTAAAATGGAAGAAAATACCTTGGGGGAAAGCCACCAGTTCAGAACTTCAAGTACAGGCTATTGAAATTTCTTTAACACACATGTACTCATAAAACTGTTCTAGTACATTTCAAATTTTGTCTCCCTTAGAATATGCTAGGTTAACATTTAATCCACAATTATGATGTGTTTAATGTCTTGTATCACTCTTAGCTGCCCCAGACCTCAGGCCTTTATGTCCCATGTGATACACAAGAAGATCAGCTGACTTTGAATGGTGATGTATTGGAAGTGTCTATTTCCTGGAAGTATCTATTACATAATCTCATCAAATCTTCTTGGTCTTTGGACTCTAAATGTTCTTTCTGCATTCCATTAATCATTACTCGCTTTGCTATACAGCCTAAACATCACAGCTCACCTTTCCAACTATTCTTGTGAAAACTTGAGAATTTAAGAATTTATCTCCCATCTTCACTGTTTACTGTTAATTACACTTTTTTTCCACCCAGGGTACTGAAAATTACTACAACAACCAAGTAGACAAACAACAACAAAAAAAAACCTGGTAAAGTATGTAGATGACTCCCACCAAAAGAACTTGTTATTTTTGTCTTTATTTTTTATTTGTTTATTTTGTTGTTGTTGTTGATCACAGGGCTTGAACTAGTTAGTGCCTGGGCACTGTCCCTGAGCTCTTTTTGCTGAAGGCTAGAGCTCTAACACTGAGCCAAAGCACCACTTCTGGTTTTCTGGTTAGTAATTGGAGATGAGTCACAGGCTTTGAACTGTGATCCTCAGATCTCAGCCTCCTGAGTAGCTAGGATTACAGGTATGAGCACCAGCATCCTGCAAAAACTTCTGTTTTTAACATTACTAAACATGTGGGTTGGCAGTGTCCAAAGGGACGTTGCATGACTTTCAGTTATTTCTCATTCCTGTTTCAGAAACATTTCAATTTTTTTTTTCATTCTTCAAGTATCTTACATAATGCTCCCCAATACATCCTCCATTTTCACATAAATGAAAAGAGATATCCTAAATTTACACTGTCATACCATCTACAAATAACCTATACCCAGCTCATCTATATATTTTTTCTTCTTCTTTATCTGTCTTTTCTTCCAGTTTATTTTAAAGGAAGAAATGTATTCTAGCTTTAATCTGTCTTGTGTGTTACAGGCCTTTTTATGCCTTCAGAGTTCAGTGGCATCTCTTTCTTGTTTAAGCTTATTCTTTATTGGCTTATATTAGTTATATGGGTGGTGGTTTCATTGTTATGCCTCCACATATGTTTATTCTGATCAATTTCACCTCCTCTCTCACAGTCCTTACCCCCTCCCAACTTAACCTTTCAACCATTAATGCAATTTAATTTATTAAAGAAACAAAGATGAATGTGAAGAAAAGAATCCTCCTGCCTCTTCGCTATTATGAATTCCTCACCCACCCCCCAAACTTCCTGAAAGCATCCTCTCTATTTCAGGAATCTCCGCATTCCTGTATTCAGTCTTGCCTTCCCACTGATTACTAAAATCTCTACAAGAGGGCTCAGACCTGTGAATCTCTGGGAATATCTGCCCCCTCCTCCCCACAAAATCATCAATTTAATGACCATCAATCTGATGGTCACTTTGGGATTCTATATTGAGTTGAATTGTGACCTTGCAAAAGATTTGCTAAAGAAAATCTATGAATGAACTCTTTTTTTCCCCCAAAATAGAGTCTTCGCAGGTTTAGTAGTTAAGATTATATTGGATGAATAAGGTTTCCTGATCTAATTATTGATGATTTTATAAGAAGACAGAAATTTGAACAAGGATAGATAAAGAAAGACTGTCATGTGATGCAGGAGCCAGAGATAGGGGTGATGAGTCTATAAGACAAGGAACACAAAAGATTTGGTGACAAACACTGACCATACTGCAGCTGTGGGTAGATAGTTCCTTGGAGCCTCTGGAGCTGGCTGTGATTTCAGACTTCTGGCTTCCAGAACTGTGAGACAATATGTGCCTGTGGCCCTCATCTCTCTGGTTTGTGGTGCTTTGTCACAGAAGCCAAGGAAACTAATGCTGTACACATTCTGAGCTGGTTCTTTGGATATCCTCTTTAAGGTAGGTTCTTATGTCTGTTTCAATGGTTCACACTCTCCTAGATATTCTCTTCCTTCTCCATCTTCTCTATAATTTATTCATCCTCAATGCCCCCCACAGTTCATCATTCTTTGAGCTCTCTCTCCTCTTTTTACTCTGTGTTTTCTTTTTTAATGGAGATTTTGTTGCAATTCCTATGTTCTAAATCTCACCTCAGATGTCCCTCGTGAAGAGCAATATATATCTAATTGCCTTCAGATTTCTAATTATAATCAATACACAGCATTTTCTGGAGAAGTTTTATGTTTGAAGAATCTTTTATTGGCAAATACAGAAAGTCCTTATATACTCCCTCCTACCACGAATATCTTGGATTAAGGTACATGTTAACAATTGATGAGCCAACATGGATACATTATTGTTAACCCATGTCTATAGTTTGCTTTAGTGTTCACTCTTCCTGCTGTAAATTTAGCAGGTTTTGATACATAATATAGGCCACCCTGACAGTAGCATACAGGATAATTTCATTGGCCAAAAAGTCTTCTGGACTATACCAATTCATCATTGTCTCCCTTCCCTTGGACCTCTGACAACCACTCACCTTTTAGTTGCTCAAAAATAACTCAGTATTATGGGTATTCCAAACTGTCCTGGAATTGCAAAAATAAAAATATATGGTCTTCCCAGATTGATTTCTTACTATCAGTTACGTTTTCTTTGCATCTTTCCAGGATTTAATAGCTCATTTACATTGTTACTAATTTTTTTCAGTCATATGGAAGGATGTAACACTGTAGCTTATCTTGAAAGATATCTTTGTTTCTCAAAGTTTGGACAACTGCAAAAAAAGTTACTATAAATATTCAGTGCAGGTTCTTTTTTTTTTTGTCGGTTGTGGGGCTTGAACTATGGACCTGGGTGCTGTCCCTCAGCTCTTCAGCTCAAGACTAGCACTCTACCACTTGAGCCACAGCACCACTTCTGGTTTGCTGGTGGTTAATTGGAATAAGAGTCTTTCTTTAATTGGTTAACTGGAGATAAGACTTTCTTGTCAGGGCTGGCTTTGAACTGCAATCCTTAGATCTCAGCTTCCTGAGTAGCTAGGATTATAGGCGTGAGCCACCGGTGCCTGGCTTCAGTGCAGGTTCTTCTATGAACATAACTTTTCAACTTATTTGGATAAATACTGAGGAGTATGCTATCTAGACTATATTATAAACCTATGTTTGGTTTTGTGAGAAACTACCAAACTATCATCTGAATGTATTGTGTTACATTCTCCTTAGCAATGAGAGTCTCAGTTGTTTCACATTTTCAAAATTTGGTGTATCAGTGCTCTAAACGTAACTGTAAAAGATTTGTAGCAGTATTATAGTCTTGTGTTAATTTTCAATTCTTTAATAATACATGACACTGATCAGTTTTTTTCCCCATCAGCTTGTCTTGTTTGGTAGAGTGATTGAGTTAAAAAATAATGGGTATTTTAGATAGAAGTCTCTTGTTAGATACAATTTTTTCAATTTTCCATATTTTATGCCTTTTATAAAGTCAAAAGTTTTAAATTTAATGGTCTAATTGACTCATTTTTTTTCTTTCATGTATCCACTTTTAGTGTTGTATTACCAAACACTAGTCACTTAGAATTCCTCATATGTAAGTTTTAGGAATTTTGTGAGTTTGTGATTTGCATGTAGATCTTTGACATAGTTTTAGTTGATTTTTGTGAAGAATGTAAAGCCTATGTCTGAACTCCTTTCTTTTGCAGGTTGATGTCCAATTACTCAGAAGAGCTTATTGAGAAAGTTATTCTTTTCCCCTTGTATCACCCCTGTTCCCTTGTCGAAGAATAACTATTTGCATTCTTAAGTGAATCTACCTTTCCATTCCCTTCTTATTCTGAGTCTCTTAATGAACCCCTGAGTAATACTCTACTTACTTCAATCAGTTCTCCCTCATAGGCACTCTGCTACCAAGTCCTACATGCTAAACATTTCCCATGGATTATTTATGTTCTGACCACAACAGTTTTGTTTTCAACCAGGTCCACATTTAAGTTGAACTTAAGCTTGGAGACTGATTTTACTTATAAAATAGACTGCAAACAATGTATTTCTTTTTTTTTTTAATTGTGAAAATACCATACAGAGGGGTTACAATTACCTGGGAAGGTAATGAGTGCATTTCTTTTTTTTTTTTTTTTTGGGTCCGGTCATGGGGCCTGAACTCTGGGCCTGGGTGCTGTCCCTCAGCTCTTCAACTCAAGGCTAGCGCTCTACCACTTGAGCCACAGCACCACTTCCGGCTTTTTTCTTTTTGCTTATATGGTGCTGAGGAATCGAACCCAGGCTCTCAGGCATACAAGGCAAGCGCTCTACCACTGAGCCACCTTCCCAGCCCCAATGAGTGCATTTCTTATCAAGCATTGTTGCCTCCTCCTTTGTTTCCCCTTCCTATCCCTTCCCAACCTCCCCTGCCCCCCCCACTCTCTCCCTCCCCTGTCCTATATTAACTCACAGAACTCTTAAGTGGCATAACAATTACAGCAAAACTTTCAAACATTGTAGTAATCTTTAAGCATATTTTGAAGCCATTAAAATATCTTAATCTTTCATTGGCATTATTAATTCCCAGACATTCTCATCCTTCAGTAAGATACCAACAAGAATAAAAAAAAAATCAATGTGTTTCTTGTATCTAGTACATTATCACTTCAAATAGGTCTTTCTTAAGCACAAATCTGGTATCACTGAACAAAGAATCGTCTTACAGATTCCCCATAACCTATAAAGAAAGCAGGTTCTAAAATATTTTCAGAAAAGTCCTCTTGATCCATACCTCTCTTGTTGTCATAATTATCTGCTCATTATTTTTTTAGACACCATGTCCATGTTTAAATTTGCCTCTTTGAACATATAGATCTATTTTCCTGTGCTGATTTCCTCTGTCTTTTCACCAGGCTCATTCTCTTTCTTCAGATTCTACTTTGAATAATGCTATGATCTGGTAGACTTTCTATACTCAGCCAATAAAAATAAAAGTGTTAAAAATATTGGATTGAGACTACTTGTTTATGAACTTCAAATGCAATTCTATTTTATGGGAGTCCTATGGAAGTCATCTCTGAAGTCTCATCTCCTAAGAGTTGTTTAGTGCCTCTCTCTCTGTTTCCATAGCATCCTATGCATTTGCCATCCAACATTCACATTTTATCTGTTATTCCTATGAAATGTCTGTCTCTGCCATCATCACTAAGAGAGAAAAGGGATCTGTTTATCATCAGGTGTCTACCATCCTGAAACCCAATATTTTACATTCAGTAAATGTTTATTATGAACTTTAATAAAAAGATTAAGCATCTTTGATCCTAATTCTTAGCCATTCTGGGTATTACTAGCTGTACTATTTTGGTGGGTTTCACACATCACTTTTCTGTATTTAGTAACAGTTGTTTTTATATTAACTTTTTAAGTTCTTGATATATAATTTTTGAAACTATATACATTATTTTCAAATATTTCCTGGCTAGGTTCTTTCTGTTGGTCATAAGGCCTGGGTGCTGTGCCTTAGCTTTCTCGTTTAAGATGTACACTCAACCACTTTGACCCATAGCTCTATTTTTGGTTTTCTGGTTGTTAATCAGAGCAAAGAGTCTCATGGACTTTCCTGCCTGGGCTGGATTCAAACTGAGGCCCTCAAGTTTCAGCTTCCTGAGTAGTTAGGATTACTGGCATGAGCCACCAATGCCAGCATATATACATACACACCCACACCCCCCCCTCACATGCATGTATGTAGTCTAAACTGGTTCAGATGGTTGCACCAAGATTTATTTATAAGTAATCCACAAAGTAGATAACTTATAAAGATCAAAAGTTAATTTTTCCCAGGTCTGTAAACTGGGAATTTCAACATCAAGTTGTAGGCAGGGCAGACATGGTACCTAGTGAAGATAATCTTCCTGCTTTATACATATTATTTTCTAATTTTTTGAAGAAAGAAATTCTGATCTGTTTAGTATCTTATTAGGGAGCTAATCCTATTTTTGAAAACTCCACCCTCATAATTTAGTTATCTCCTGAAGGACTATTTTCAAATACCATCCGACTGACATATAGACTTCAATGTATGTATTGTACCTTAATTCCTCTGAGTACAATTTTAAAAGTATGCAAAATTTAATTGTAGCCTGTTATGTATGTCACTTTCCAGGACTATAGCAAAAGGTTAGATTCTCTTTCACTTCCAGGGATCCTAAATGCCAGCTAAATTGGTAAACATTGCTCATCTAGTCAAACTGGGGATGGAGGAGAACAAGAATTTTTGGTGTTAGGCAACTAGACCAGTATTTTATCCCACAATATATTTGAAGCATATTAATTCCTAAACTGAAAACAGGTATTCTCCAAAGGAAACATATCAGAAGTGTATTTATCAGCTAGGTAAAAATTTCTGTTCTGTCGAAATTTTCAGAAATTTTAGGGTGCTTAATCAGCATACTGACTCTCTAATATGCTGTCTATGAAAGATTTCTGTAATCTAAGTAATCACGAATTTTTCATCTTAAATAACACCTAACTTGAAAAATCCATATATATATGAACAAATATATATATACACATATTCAGGTAAATATGTATATTAACCAGATTTTCATTGTGCGATACAGGTCTTTGTGAATGCCTGACTCAGATGCAATTATACAATTCATTTAATAAACCTACTTTCTTCAGTCATGCCCATGTGTTTTGAACTACAACACCAAAATAATTTCCAAAATAAAGGTCCTTGAGATTTAGTATATGTTAAAAAGTTTGTATTTCTCACAGAAATTATTAAGCCCATAGGAACTATGTAAAAATCCTTGAGTAGTTATATGTGTTTGAGTGCTGCACATTTGGTATTATTGGATTTTAAAACAAAAACTTCAAAGATAAAATACAATTCTCACTAATGGAAAGCACATGTGGCATGCCTGAAGCCCCTACAGGGACCAGTCAAGGCAGGTCTGATGTGTGATCAGAGTACAAGGCCACCTGCGAGCAGCATTTGGAGGACCTGAATCATCTATCTGTCCTCTAAATCCTATCTAGCTCTATCTCTAAGAGTGCATGTCACAGGAACATGCACGTATATGATGTTGTGTGTCACAAGAACACATACATATATGCTGTTGCTTATAAAAGGTGGAACATTAAGTCATTAGTCCGTAGAATGTTAATTACTATTATTTTCATGTGAGGCAATGTTCGATTTTTCTAGTAGCTCCAAAGCTTTCAACCACTTATGCCCAATTTCAGTGGGGTCAGGTCACATTGCAGTAACCATGGTTATTACTTCTCACCACTTATTGTACTACATACAGTACTAAGTTCTTAATTTATATTATTTCACTTAATTGCCTTAATAACCCTTTGTAGTAGATCTCCCTATTGCACCCGTTTTATGGAAGGTGACATGAAGACTTAGAACCCTTGAGTGATTTACTCAACAGATGTAACACCAGATTGGAATGGTCTCGACATGACTTGAGTGTACATTCTTAAAACACAACACTATTGTAATTTCCTAATTGAGATATTCTGTGGATGACATGGAAGCTGTCATAGATCAAACGGCTCAGAATATCTTCTTATTTTGCCAACTATCTTGAGGAAATAAAAACAGAGGCGTCACTGTTGAGAAACAGAGATATACATTTTGGAAAACTGCGAGTCAGCAGGATTTCTAATTTGAGTCCAGAGTAAGAAGAACATGGAATTTGCTTATAGGATGAACCCCAAAGAGCAGATTCACCTTCCCAGCCATTCTGCTTCAGACTTTAAAGAAAAATTCTGACTGTCTTAGATGTGGCTTGTCTAGGTTTAAATACAATGTGATGGTTTTCACTGCTAAAAACATTAGGAAATTGACTGCTTGAGTTCAGGGTAACACCACAAAGAATTTACAGGCACCAAAAGGAACCATATTTCACAGTCTTCTTAAAGTACTGAGTACAGTGTTGAGATGTCTCTATTCACGTGAAGATGGAGAAAGAAAAGTAACTTCTTGTAACCTCATCAACCATAGAGAAGGCATGCTCTAGGAAAGAATATTCAAGGTTATGCAACAAGCACAGGACAGATGTTAGTGGATGTCCTTTCTCAAAAAATCATCTTCCTGCTAAAAAACCAAGGTTGTTCAATGGTCCCATCCCCTCAAATTGTCTCATTAGCTTTTCACATACATACATTGAATATATCTGACTATATTAGCCTATCCTTCTATCTTTACTGTTATTTATCTTTGTTTTTTCATATAAATACCATTTGACTAAAAACCTCTTGATGGTTCCTGCACTATCATATTGAATGACTGTATAGATTGATATTAATAAAAAGTGATATAGAATGACTTCACACATGACTGTTAAGAGGCTTTGGAATACAGAAATCAGGAAATTTTTATGATTAATTTCAAACATTTCCTTTCAAGCAAACTTCCTCAAGAAAAAATATTAATTTTTTATTGCTCACAGAACAAATGGAGGTGAGATTATTAATAACAGTTGGTATGTTACAAGGTTAATATAGCACATTCTTATTCTACTAAGTACTTTAACAGTTAATCACTTTGCAAAGCATTCTAGGAGATGCTCTTTGTTTCTATACCTAGTATACAGATGAGAAAACAGCTACTTGAGTCTTTCCTGCAGGCTAGGGGAGAATAAGTAGTATATCAACTGTAATGGAGACCCTCAGCTATACAGGTAACAATCAAATCCTGCCAGCCTCATTTCACAGCTTCCTTTTTCCTCCCTCCCTCCCTCCCGTCTGCCTTCCTTCCTTCCTTCCTTCCTTCCTTCCTTCCTTCCTTCCTTCCTTCCTTCCTTCCTTCCTTCCTTCCTTCCTTCCTTCCTTCCTTCCTTCCTTCCTTCCTTCCTTCCTTCTTCCCTTTATCACTCTCATGCTTTCCTTGCTCCTTTTTCTGTACCTTACTTTCCTTTCCTCCTTCTCCATTTCCTCCCTTATTCCCTTCCTTCTTTAAATCTTTTCTTCCTGACATCCTTCCTTTTTATTTAATTGTCCTGGGGAGTGAATCAAACCTTGCACATACAGGGCAAGTACTCTACCTCTAGGTATATCCATAATCCCACAAGTAGCATTTGTAGTTACTATGCAATGCATGATCTCTTGTGAAAAAAGCATGATGGGAAATCCAGTTCTGAATGGACATTCATTTCTTTGATTTTAAATTCCTGTCCTGGAAAATGAGGGGCCAATCTACCTGGCTCCTGAAATCCATTGAATGTTAAATGTTTTATGACTTTCTCTAATTGTTATTGCAAACCATAGAGAAATGACTATTTGTTCAGTGTCCAAAATAGATTATACTATAAATGGAAAAAGCTAGAAAGAATGAATGATTTATGAAAGGGGGAAGCTAAAATCATACATATTAATAACTTCTGAAATACAGTGAACTCATTTAGTGTTTCCCTGTACGTGGAAAAATTGCTTTTGCAGATTCTTGCAGTTGCATACTTAAACTAC
Organism: Dipodomys spectabilis; assembly: GCF_019054845.1. Taxonomy (NCBI): domain Eukaryota; kingdom Metazoa; phylum Chordata; class Mammalia; order Rodentia; family Heteromyidae; genus Dipodomys; species Dipodomys spectabilis. The sequence goes on from NW_024870840.1 coordinate 1,073,642, forward strand.
GCTTAGAACCTGGGAAATACTTTTGTTTATTTGTTTTAATTTAGGTATTTGAATTCAGGGGGCTAATATGAAGTGTCCTTTTACTTAGTCATATTTGTAATTAATAGTAACTTAGAAAAAAATGCCAAAGGACTCTTCAACCTCCTGTTACTAAGATATGTACACATCTGACTTTTTTGGGTGTGACCAAGGGACTTTAATCTCTGTAGGTTTTTAAGTGAACTTTTTCCTCTTTGTAACTCCATCTTCCATTTTTATTAACCAGTCAAGCATGTTTTACTTTACACTGTGATAAGGGGATCAGAAACAGCTTCCCCACATCTAAGGCAATCTTAATCAGTTGCAAGGAATACATGAGTGGCATGGTGTGGAGGCTTCCTGCCTAGAGGAGGAAGAGATCTTCTCTGGATTATTACTTTTGATTCTGCAGATAAAGGAAGAAACTGAGGTGACCTCGAGAACAAGGTGTTCTTGCCTGTGAACTGCATTGAAAGGACATGAGGTAAATTGTCATCCCCCTCCTGACCCTCCACTAACCTTTCACTTTTAACATATGTTTTGAAGTGCTGGCCATGTTGATTTCCATGGCTGTTTGGGGCACAAGCTTCCAAGAAACTTGCTGTCTCTAAGTCTTTAATTACCTCTTTTTTTTGAACTTTGAATCTAAACATTAAAGTTGCCTTGATGGCTCTGAGAAGACTAGCTGACTGGCATTGTCCAGGAAACTTCCTTCAAGATGTGTTAAGTGGTCCTCTCAATTCAGCGACGGAATGAATTATGAGGTCTTAATACTCGATGGAAAATAAGTTGTGTAAGCTCTGTGAACTCACAGGATGAAGTGATGATTGTGTTGTAGAAACCCTGGATATCCTGAGTCCTTCATGGGGCCCAGAAAGGCCCACTGATGCTGGGGAAGGATATTTCACTTTGAATTCAACTATTGTGTGCTGATATGTCTGTCATCTAAGAACATAAGGAATGAGAGATGAAAGGCTAATGGAATAGCTAGCATGATAGGAGACTGACATAACAAAAAAAATAAAGCCAAGTGTTAAGGGTTGTTTCCTGGAAAAAAAGGTTCTTTTACTGTGGCGCAATCTGAAAGAGTAAATGCACAATTAATCATAAACACACGTGAAACAGCTCTCCAAGGAAAAGAGCGAGTGTTAAACACATTGGATTCCCTCACCTTCTCCTTTGGCATCTGCTAAATAACTTTAATTCTTTCTTCTATTGTCTTTTCTACTAATATTCCACCTCTGGAAAAAAAAAATCAACGTTTTTTTAAAAGGAGAAATAAGGTTACATGAATGGAATGAAAATCAAGACTCACTAATGTCCAGGGCAGAGGCTGGCAGTCTTCCAGAAATGCTTTTCCAAAATACTGGTCTCAAGTTTTCATTGAGGGGGAAGGGTGGGGGATGTGGAAACATTGAGAGCCCTCTGGGGGATTATCGCAGGCTCAGACACCTCATGACAGAGCTTTAGAGGCTGAGCCACTGGAGAAATCATGGAGAAGCACAATATGCAAGTGGTTGAATAGAAAGAAAAAAGAAAAGAAAAACAGAAAAAAGGAGAGCTTCCATTTGCTGTATATAGTAGTGTTTGTTTTCAATTGATATGCTACCTCAAATCACCTCCTGGGAAGTCACCTCTGTGAATTAGAGTTCCATCTTGCTGAAATAATCAACACAATCCTGTTGATTAGATCTGGTGAGAGGTATGGCCAATTTGATGCTGTAGAAAATGTGTGCTCCTTTCCTTCCTGGGAATTTCTTGTGGTCAATGGTACATAAGATAATAAACACCAGCTAGGTAGTGTCCAATACAAAATGTTTTTCAACTAATTTAAATGGCTGTATGGACAACATGGCCAACGAACAATTATGAATATACACTTTGTGATAGTGTCTCAAGAATCACGGATGATGTGAGAATCCATACTTAGAGTCTGCCCTCTAAAGAGCATACTTGCACTATAATTACCTTATAGGTTTGAAAGTCACTCTTCTGTCATGTCCATTGCATTAACCTTGAGTGTTGGAGGAAAAAGAAAACATGTCCAAACGATTTATATTGGATTTTCAACTATTGAAGTTTGATATTCAGCTGTTAGAAATCCTCACATAGCTATGAAGAAATTAAATTTTTGTTAAATAATCTGTGTCAGGAGAATCTTGTAGATTAATTCTCTAGGTTCTAATAGTTGACTGGCATTGTCCAGGAAACTTTCTTCAAGATGTGTTAAGTGCTCCTCTCAATTCAGCAACTGAGTAAATTATGAGGTTAATAACCGATGGAAAATAAGTTGTGCAAGATCTGTGAACTCACAGGGATGAAGTGACAATTTCAATGTAACGTGTTTGAGTGTGTGTTCATGGGGATGTGTGTGATTGCCTACACACATGAGGGAAAGAGAGTAGGAGGACAGAGTGGCAGGCTCTCGGGCTATACTAGACATATTTTTCATGAATTATTTACCAGTAATAGTTTTTTTTTCAGTCGTGGGGCTTAAAACCACTTCTGATTTTCTAGTGGTTTATTAGACATAAGAGTCTCCCGTGATTCTCAGATCTCAGTCTCCTGAGTAGCTAGGATTATAGGCGTGAGCCTCCAGCGCCTGGCCAGTAATAGTTTTTCTTTTTTAACTGATACTAAATATGCCATGCAAACTGAAATAAAAAGTAAAAATTCAGGGCTGGGAAGGTGGCTCAGTAGTAGAGGCCCTGGGTTCGATTCCTCAGCACCACATAAGCAAAAAGAAAAAAGCCAGAAGTGGCGCTGTGGCTCAAGTGGTAGAGCGCTAGCCTTGAGCTGAAGAGCTGAGGGACAGCGCCCAGGCCCAGAATTCAGGCCCTACAACCGGACCCCCCCCCCAAAAAAAGTAAAAATTTGCTACATTGGAACATAAATTCAACCTAATTAAATTATAATGTGTCACTCTACCTCTAATTTTCTTGGTTGCAATCAATAGCTCATCTCTAAAAAGTGTGTAAAACATGTACCTAAGTCACTTCTTCACTTAATACTCCAGAATTTTCTTTCTTCCATCTCTTGTTTTTTTTCTTTTTCTTTATTTCATTCTCCCTCTCTCCCTCCTCCCTCTCTCTTTCCCCCATCCATGTTCCCCTCTCTCTCTGTCTCTCCACTATCTTTTCTCTCTTCTGATCCCTGAGCTTTTCTGCTCAAGGGTTAGTGCTTTACAATTTGAGCCACACCTTCACTTCTGGCTTTTTGGTGGTTAGTTGGAGATGAGTCTCAAGGACTTTCCCATTCCTGCTTGCTTTGAATTGTGATCCTCAGATCTTAGCCTCCTGAGTACCTAGGATTATACGCTAGGGCTAAGCCATTGGAGCTCAGCAAAACTCTGACACACTTTCAAGTGCTTTTAGTCAAGTTAAACTCCTGAAAACATGGTTATTGGGGGCTTCTGTAATGTGCCATCTGCTCTCATCTCCTGACTTGATCAATAGAGAGGTCAAATCTGGTTCTACTGTGTGCACTATACTTTCCTATTATCACTGATGGGGGGAAAATAATGTCTCTTTCTAATAGTCCTCTCATCTTTCAAATTCTAAGTTAAAATTTGCTTCTTTCAGGTCTTTTCCCCTTCTGTGTTGATAATGACTTGGATCATCAGGTACATTGTCACCCGAGCACCTTCAAGCTCCTGGTTATGTCAATGATCAAGATACACTGTAGTTGCTATTGCAAATATCCATCTTCTCACCCTATTATTATAGAGTATCTGAAACATTTTAGAAATGCAATGTTTCCCCTTCATTCATTCATTCATTTATTCAACCAGTATGGAATCATGACAGCAGGAACTGTCTAGGTGTTTGGTAGGCATCAACAAATGCAATTTCTTTTCTCCTTGCCCTACTTTGCCTTTTAACTTAGTACTTATTACTATCTGAAAAAGGTACATTTTTTTTTACTTATTCTTTTAGAATATATCTCATGAGGCCAGTGTAAAGTTACAGGTAGTTAATTCATAAGGACATTTAAAATCATGTCTTTTCACTCAATTGTGTTTTTCTAGCAGAACTGACTTCTCTGTCTCTAGTGTTGCCCTTTTTTCTCTCTAGACTTATTGTAGGTTAAAGAGAAGAATTTGGCCATTTGAATAGTTATCCCTTCTGGGTACCTCAGTGCCCTGTCTTTACTTTTACTTGTTTTATGTGTACACATATACATGTCAGTTCTTTACATACAAAAGCTAGTGTGATTAAATTGTCTGTACTAGTCATGTCAATCACCATATAAGCCCTCTTATGTGTTTTTCTTTTGTGTGTATTGCTGTTGTTGTTTTTTTTTTCCCTTTTGGTCTGATGCTAATAGATTAAGCCATCAAAACATCAGTCTGGTTTATATGGCCAGTGTCTTGTTTGTTATGACATGAAATGGCTTCTTTTTAAAAAAAATTCAAGTCATGACATTTTCTTTGAAATCTATTGCTACTGTTTCTTTTGAAAGATATCTGTGAAATCTTTAGTTGTTCAAGCACCCAGTTGGAACTTGTCAGTCTCTTTGATCATATCCCCTTAAGTTCAGGCAGCATAGCTGACATCAAGTGAAAATGTCTCTGTTGCTAGATTATAAACTCTTAACAGAGAAGTGTTTGTATAACTTTAGTACACCACAAAGTTCCTTCTACTTAGTAAGCTTCTATGTATGTATTCTATTTTTTTAATTTATTTTTATTGTAAAGGTGATACGCAAAGAGTGACAGTTACATTGGTCAGGTGATGAGTACATTTTTTTGAAAAATGTATATATTCTATTAATGGGTGAATGCATTGCAGATTTTAAATGTACACATTTCAATCATCACTATACCAAACAATTGATTATAAACACCAAATGACAATGAGAATTATGATACTTGATTTCAAGAATAGCCATTATACTGTTAGATCATCTATTAAAATATAGTTAATAACAATTGGAAATATTTCATCCTTGTCTACTGACCTCTCTAGCTTTACAGATTTATAGAAAAAAAAAACAGAATTCTTGTGCTTATTTGTGGAAAATGTTCTTTTTCATTGAATTACAAGCAATGTATGCTTTGAAGCAATTCCTTAGATTCAAGTTTATGTAACTTTTAATTGGCAACATATGTTCTGTGTCTATAAATATGAGTGTGTATAAAATATACTTATGGATAAAAATATAAGAAATAATAAATATCATCTTTTTTTATTCTCTTGCTTTACACCATAAAATGTATTCGATTTAATTCCTATACAGCTTTGACAATATATTTGTAGATGTCTTTGTACATCAGGCATACACATTTGCAGGTAAAGGGAAAAAAGAGAATAAGGAAGAAGAGAAAATTGGGAGAGAACTGTACCTGTAAGAATAAGCACTGTGAAGTCACTCATGTTTTGTAAGTGCTTTACTTAGTGGATGCCTCAATGTTGGAATATGCAAACAGCTACATCTATATATTGATATCTCATTTTCGACGTTTCCATGTCTATCTCATCTCTGGCTAAAATGCTTCCTGCTTATTTCTGTGATTTAATTTCATAAATGACTATTTTATGCCATCAAAGATAGAAATTATTAAAATTAGAATGTTAACAACCATGCTAAAATTACATAATTCATGTAAGTTTGAATTTTGATCAAATGCAAATGTACTAGTTAAAATGTAAAAACAAGAGCTTTTCCCATTGTTGTTTTTGTCATCTAAAACATATATCAAATTGGAATATTTATTTGATGTATGTTACCAGCCCAGTTTATATTCTTCAAAAATAATTTAGTATCTGCAATATAGGTGTAATTTAGACTGAACAAACAGGAAAAATTTAAAGTTTTTTTTATTGTATAAAACTTTATTCAGACAGGATAATCACACCTTCTGTTATCTAATTTGGTGTCACATGTCAAAAGAATAACATTGAATATAATTCTCAAAGCATAAAAATGAAACATTTCCTCCAAATAAAACACCTAAAAGTTAAAATAGCATATATTATTTAGTAAAATAACTTCTTCAAGGAGTGACTCTTATCTTTCTAATGTTTATTTTTTAAATAAGTCTTTAATTTTTGCTAGTAATTCCTGGTAGTATTTGCCTGCAACAAACATCATTTAAATCTGTAGTGTCATGTAGCAAAATTGAAAATTGTGACTCCTAAATATATGTAATCATACAGCAAAATATTTATTTCTTTGCCGATGGAAGCAAAAATGATTTATTGGTGATGTATATATGGATATTTCAGCTTTAGTAAATTAAGTAGACACTGTCAACCTTGAGAAGAGTATAAGGAAAGCTTTTGTTGAAAATACATAGAAGAAAGGATATTTATTTAAACTTGATGACTTTGCCATTAGCCTGAATCAAATCCATGGTTACAATTTTTATTCCTACAGCATTTAAAGGATATGAAATAGTAGTTGTCATAAAAAATAAATAGTCCCCTGCTTATTTTCTATTTTTTTAATTCTAAGGCTTGAAAAGGCTTAGCCTTTGCTTTATATTGGTGAGTATACTTCTTTCTGCTTTCCCCAAACCAAAAATGTTTTCAAGAATTGAGGCAAATATGCTTTTGACAATACTTGTTAAATAACTGAGATTATTTGCCACTTTTCTAAATCAAATTTAATGATTTTTGAACATTTGTATCAGGACAGAACTAGAATTATATAAAAATGACTAAAAACCATAGCCTGTGACATCTATGAATTAAATATATATTAGTTTTTCTGAGTTTAATTTTCTTAGTTTCATTGTTGGCTCTAATCATATTATTTCTCCTACAATATTTACATATGTAAATGCACTCATTATAGCAGCATATGACACAAGATACTTAAATCCTTATTTCAATACTTCAGTATTTCTAATGAGAAAGAGAACACTGAAAATAATTCAACTTTTTACTTACCAACAATAGGGATTCATACTTAAAAATTAGTATTAAAATCAACTAGATAATGTCCTCTACCTCCACACTTGAGATTAAAGTTATAACATATATTCATATTTATGCATATGTAAAACATACTTAATCACTAATTCCCAGAAGTACCATCTCTCATTATCTTATGAGTTTCATTGACTTTAACCTGTCTATAATCTTCTCTATCTATCTATCTACCTATCTATCACCTATCTATTATCTAATTTAGTTTCATCATCATCTCTTTTCTTTAGGATCACCTGAGTGAATACATATATATGTCTGAAGAAAAGGGGAAACTGATTTCTTCACAGCACAGTATTTGGTTCAAAGTAAAAGTGAAAAAGACATTGCAATATATTGTTATACCATAAATTATCACTCCCTTGTGAATAATTTGTTTTCATCCTTTGATATATGTCAATACATGATTCCTTTCAGTTGTTTCTGGTCAGTACAGTGGTAGCATTTAAACACTTTACATTGTGTATAAGCATCCCACAAAAGGTATGTGGCATTAAAAAAAGATCTAAATTTGCTTGATAGGAACTTAATGTTGTCCAAAAGCAAACAATATAGAAGATGGGAGCTATGATTTCAGGATTATTCATAAAGGCTCATTTAGTTTAATTCTACAATGTGGTTATATCTTATATCTCACATATAAGAGATATCATCCTAAAAAGAAATATATTCTGAACTTCATGATATCTGCAGCATTGGTTAGGAATTGGTTAGGCAGTTAAAGCCTACCGACTTCCATAAGTCATGTTCTCTTTCTTTTACCTTACTTCATTTTTAAAATCCTTGTCTCCCAAGGTAAAAGTGACATGAAGAAGACTTTCTAAACCCCATTAATCTGTACTGTCAGTTTATATTTGTCCAAATTCTTTTGTTAGAGAGAGTCAAATCTAATGTAACAATTAAATAAAGAACTAAGACTACCACTACATTCTAAAATAGATGGTTTTATTTTATGATAAAGACATAAGAGGTTTTTCTTTGTTGTTGTTTTAAATGTATTTGATTGCTGGGCACTGGTGGCTCATGCCTCTAATCCTAGCTATTCAGGTGACTGAGATTTGAAGATTACGGTTTAAAGCCAGCCCTTGCAGGAAAGTCGGTGAGACTCTTATCTCCAATAAACCACCACACCAGAAAACCTGAAGAGGTGCTGTGGCTCAAGTAGTAGAGCACTAGCCTTGAGCTGAAGAGCTGAGGGACAGCACCCAGGCCCAGAGTTCAAGTCCCGTGACCAGAAAAACAAAAAGAAAGTATTTGAATTGGGTCTGGTTACACAGAAGGATACGGTATTGCATGATCATAACAAAGCTCAATATGCAGCTAAACTTCTGAAGGTGTCTGTACATCTACTCATAGCTCTGTGTATTAATGGAGGAGTGAATTATAAATGACTATTCTTCAATTTTTTTTAAATTTAAATTTTTATTTTTATTTATTTATTTATTTTTAGAAATCACCATTCTAGAAAGTATGAACATTTTTATCCCCTCCTGCTATACTTTGTAGTTATTACATAGGGATGGTGCTCTGTTTCCTTCAGTTGTATCTTCCATTTGGATATAGTCTGTGTGCATTTAATATCACATCTCTTGATCTGGTCAAGGTTTTCCTCTAAATCTAAAGGAAATAGTTGAAAGGCAAAACCCCAAATAAAATATCACAGAAAGAGTTAGACTGGGTCTGGTGATGTTTAGATTTCTTCCAAATTCTGGCTCAGTTTTAAGCTTTATTGGCAGTCTCGTTGAAAACTGTGGCTTTAGCCTCTTTTTTTTTTTCATTTGGCTAATATGATTTGTTAAAACATTCTCTGTTTATTTCTTCTTGCTTAACATTTTTCCACACAGCAGGCATAATGAATTTTTGTTTATGATGGGCTATGCTGCCTGAATTATGCTATGGAGTCTGCGTTTGGTTTGATGGCAAAGGTATTTTGTTGCTCTTTTAGGGGATTTATGCAGTTTCTGGTGTTCTATCACAGACATGAACTTCTCTGAAGCTGTTGCTTCAAGAGGATTATTTCTATGAGAAACTAAGTAGTGTCTGACAATAAATAATCACCACAATTTATTAAAATTAGATTTTCTAGATGTCTTGACATAAATGCTATCATATTTCCCACTAAACTATTTTCACATATGAATTATGTGTAATTAAAAAAGTAATGTGTAACTTAAAGTCCTCAGCGCTCTTGCATTGTGGTAGTGGATGCTGATCAACTACAGAAAACACAGATTAGGATATGCTCACCATATAAGGGCTAAGATCATGTTTCTTTGTTGATAGAACACCAACGTGGGCTATATTTTGAAATGTAAGTTGATGAAGAAATGACTGTACCTCTTTGAGATGACTTACTGTCAACTCAAATTGTACAAAATAAACTTCTAAAGAAACCGAACTTCAATTTCTAGGTTAATGTAAAAATTTGCCATGTAAACTGACTTGACTTGTTAGAGCTTGTATGCTGTATTTTACCCAACAAATATTAGAACACATGTTTTCCACATCAACTATTGTGGCACTTTTTCAAGAGATACAGAGAAGGCAAAAACAATTCTCAAGTCCTTTATGCTGAATTATTTTGTGCTTACTTATATCTATGGAATAAAGAGCACAGACTTTGAAGAAAGGCTGATCTTCTTTGGAAGACTAGTTCTACTTCTAATTAAGTTGCTAAATTTGTGTTGAATCTCAATTTACTCATCTGTGAGTTAATGTTGGTTGAAAGACTACTGGGCAGAATGACAGGACAAAAATGAGAAATGTCTGTGTTTCCATTCAGCCTACATTACATATTTAATGAACAGTAGCTGGTTTTACTTTCCTTCTTACAAGTGTGCTGAAAGAGACATTTTCAAGTGGCAAAAAAGTGGGTATTTTTGACATGTTTCTGAAAATGTAAATTTAATACATGTGAGCGACATAGAAATTACATTTTAAAAGACACTACCAATAGGATCTTTTTATGAATCTTAGAATTGATACGGACCAAAGAATTTGATGAGAATTTCAAGAGAGGAAAAAAATGACTGAAATGATGAAATTAAGACTCAGGATATTTGAAATGAAAGAAATGTTACTGAGTGCTTTTTGTTTCCTTTGGTCTAGAGTTACTGCCTACTTCCTATGGTATAGTCAATAAGATTATACGCTCCAAGGTCAGACTGTCTGGATGTAACAATCTAAGTATGAATTCTATGATTTTGTAAGTTACTTTTCTGTTTGTTTTCATTTTATAGTCGAATATTGTAAAACTGGACCATTGTGCCAGACAAAACGATTTTATGTTAATGCATTTTGAAGTGTTTAAAAAAGTGTCTGCACAAATTAAGTTGTCAGCAAATTTTCTTAATTATATAGATAGGACAAAGATTTGTCTTTTAATTTGTTTTTTTTATGTACAGAAATTGGAATGAAGTTGTAAGAAAATTTCCTCATTGCACATCACACTTCTGTGTCATATATAAATCTATTATCTTTATTTTATAGTAATGATAAGAGTAACAACAAAATCAAGTAATGTTAGTATACCTATGTTTTTTTCATTTTTTTCTTCTACTTAAATATATATTTTTTTATAAAACAAGTACATAAAATATACAAAAAAATCATGGTCCCGTTTTGTTAGGAAGAATCTTCTTTACCTCAGAAGACACTTATCTGAAAAAAAAAAAAAGCAGAGTAAAGAGGGGAGAGGAAGAAGATATTTATCTGACTACTGTTTACAGCTACCTTTCTTGCTGCCAGTTTGACAGATGAGTGCATATAGAAACTTTCCCCAAATTCTAAAACCAAAGACCTCTAAAACTTGAGTATATTTTAAGTCTTTGGAAGAAAAACTAAATATAACCAGAAATCCATTCTGATTACAAGCTTGATTTGAAATGACATGATAATTATAATCTTTTCCTCTATTCTGTTTAGTATATATATTTATATGTATGTATATGTCAGAATGAATTAGGTTATCCTGTAGTGACAATCTCTCCTCAAATAGAGTGGCTTAAAATAAGTCCACTGTGGTTTGACATAGGCACTCAAGAAACTATACTGATAAAGCACCCACCCCATCTCCTCTTGAGTGTTTTCTGTCACACAAGAGGAATGGAGAGCACGCTGAAGAATCTTTTATTAACAAGTAATACTTGAAATTATAAAATAATATGTACTTCAGTCATTCACCATCAGAACTAGTTACAGGGCTTCTCTTAAACCACAAAATTTTCTCCTGTGCGTCTGGTAGGAGAAAGAACTGGAAAATTGTGGTAAATAGCACTAATGATTACCACATTATATGTCACTGAAGAAATAAGATTATGGTAATTACAGATTTCAGTGTCAGAAACCCACTTGTGGTCTTATACATTATATATCATAGACACCACACTCTTTCTCTAAACTTTAATGTAATATTGAATGCCAATAAGACTTTGTCAGATATGGAATAAAAGTTAGTGGTAGAATGTTGAAACAGAGGACTCAAGAATAATATGAGATACCCTGCTTCTTTACAGTCAAATGAGAAAGACAGGCAGACAGCCAAAGACATTTAATGCACTACAAACTATATTTCATTGGAGATTTGATGAGCGCATGGAAGAAATGGAGAAGAGAAAGAATAGCTAGGTCTGGACTGAATAGAATGGCTTCAGATAGAGATAGCATCATCCTGGGCCTTGATGCATGGCTTTTAGGCACTGGAGGTATGAGACGTACTTTGGGTTTATTTTGATTGATTACTTTCTTTCCTGTCTCGCTGGCATTATGCATATACACTGTGTGAACTGATGTGTGATTGTATGTGAAATATTTGAGTACAATAATTCTGATAGTGATTCCTTCATAGCAAGTAGCAAATAAATAAATCAGAGAAAAATTCATAGCCCATTACAAAGGATTTTCAGAAAGCAGTAGTAAAACCCTTTCATGTTGTTCTTAGGAAGCAACAGCAAGTCACTATTCTGTGTTGTGAAAAAAAATCTTTTGAGACAGAAGATAAGATATGGGAATGTCAGTTCATTAACAGTGATTTGTGAAAAGGGAAGTAAATCATTCTGTTCTCACATTTGCCCTTTCCAGTAATGACTTTTCAGTACAGTGCTTATACCCAATGATAGTTATGCTGAGAATTCAAATCTTCAACATCGTTGTGCTTATTTGTACAAGTAGCTACACAGATACACCCCTTCTATCTGGGTATAGGTTCAGTTAACGTCAAGTTTTCTTTATATATGTTGCAACTCCTCAAGTTCTATCTGAGGGCAATTGCAACTTGTCATTGCTCTCTGTATTTTAATCACTGAAAGATGTGAGCAGCATATGATGGAGAATACTGTATGAAAAGGATGTAAACACCTCCTCAAAAACCACAGCTGCACTCACATCAATACTTGAAGTGAAACTGCAGAAAAATCTCTGCAACGAGGAAAACATGGGAAAAAAATAAAACAGTTTACATTTGGGGAGGAAACACTTCATTTAGAAAAAGGTATGGGATATTTAAGAAATATTGAAATCAGAATTTTATTACATTCTTCATACTTTATATAATTATAGCATTTATAAAATATATGGTCCAGAAAGATCACACAGTACTAAATATTGAAAAATCTCAGTATTTGAGCCAGCTTTTACACAAATACACACAGGCACACACGTGCACTATAATGCACAAAACAGAAAACATTTTCTTATATACTATGGTCAGTAATTATAAAAGTCATGGAAATGGTAAAAGCGAAAGCTAGGTTGCATCTTTGTTAGTTCTCTGTTATCCTAGAGCCTCTCACTGCGTCATTTAACTGGTTTATTTCCATTAAAATATAAAGACCTTTGAACCTACATTTCAACTTGCTAACCACTCGCTTCTTCCTTCCTGCTTCTGTTTATGACATTAGTTCTGTGAAATTGTACTTTCTAGTCACTGTAAATTTATTCTTGGTTTGCCCCTAAGATATCATTCTTTTGATTGTACTTTAACTTTTTTTGTAACTCTCAATATGTTTTGTTCTCTATTTTCCTCATTATTTTTTCCTGCATGATTACATCTAGCTTCAAAGTTTTACCCACATGTTCATTCTTAAAAAGAGAACTTATATCTCAGGTTTTTATTACTCAGAGACACAAATTTACTGGCTTACAAAATGCAATTTTATTCTTCTACAGTTCTAGAAGTTCTAGAAGTTTCATTGAGCAAAGGTCAAATTCCTAGCAATCCTGGTTTCTTTGCTAGATTGTAACATAAAAATCATATCCTTAGTTTCCCTATTTCACACACACACACACACACACACACACACACATATATACACACACACACACTTCATATATATATATGTATATATATGTATATATATATATATCTCAAAACCAGCTGCAAAAATTTTCCTGTCCTCTTTGATTTTAGCTTCTGCCTTCACACCTTTTCTCTCTACCATTCATCCTTCTGCCGCCATCTGATGGGCCCTGACTGGCTATTTCCGATCTGTACAACCTTAATTGTTCCTTCAAGGTCTGTTTTACTATGTAATGTCATCTGCAAAAGTTCCATTTACCACAAAAAGTTTCAAGGATCGGGATGTGGACATATTTAGAGGTCCATTTGTTAGCCTACCTACTATCCACAAGTCTGATCAAGACATTTCAAAGGCATTTCAAGCTCAGTTGTCCAAGTTACCATATTACGCTACATCATAAGCCCAATCTTTTTGTTATATGTTATTTGGTGTTAAAGTCATTTCTTCATTTAAATGTAAATATTATATTAAGCAAAGTAGGCCAGACCCAAAGAAAAACTTAGGTTGTATGGTTTCCCTCATTTGTTGTAACTAGAATGTAAGCACACTGGATGGTGTATTTACACACACAAAAAACAGACAAAAGATGACCTGGATATGATAGATTGTATAGGACTCTAGACATTTGCATTGTGAGACCAAACAGAGATAATCTTAGGAGAGTATCATAAAGGCCCAATAGCTATGTGCATATGATCATATTAAATGATGTTTATTGAAATTAACTCAAGAAATGGAAACTAGAGGCTTCTTCTTTTTTTTTTTTTTTCTTTTTTGGCCTTCTGCTTTTGTTTTCTCCTTTGATTTCTGTACCTGTTGTCTTTTGTGTAGGTTTATCTGTCTTGGGGAGGGTAAGGGAAGCCCAGAAAGGTGGGGACAAGGGGTAAACAAATGCAGCAGTGATAGTCACTAGACACTATGCTGAAAATGAATTACACACCCTGTGGGGGATGGGGTTTGGGTGGGAAAAACTGAAGGAAGGGGTGACACTGTTCAAAAAGAAACATACTCATTATCTGACTTGTACGACCATAACCACTCTGCTCATCCCCTTTACAATAACAAAAATCTAGAAATCACTAATGACTCTCCATCCATTGCCTATATTTGATAAATTTTCACTCTCTGCCCTTCAATTTTAATTAGTTAATGCTAGCCAATTTTAGGTGAAAGTTTTTCTTGTGTTTGTTTTTAGCCCTTCATTTCAAGTGCATCTTGCTTGCCATAATCTCAATAGTACCTATTCAAACAATTTCTTATCTTTCTACATAAAATGGTTTAGTGTCTTAGCCTCTCTTGCAGATGGGTGTGCAGTATCCTAGGCAAGTAGAAGTTATCTGCAGGAATGGTGAATGGAATCTCCACATAATGTCCTCTCCCTTCTATTAGTCTAACGCTAAATATTGAAACCTGTGAAATTCACACAGTGACAATGGATGGGACACAGATACACATATCTAGAGTTCTTGAACAATAATTCCAGGAAGAAACTCATTAAAAATCAAGGTAACTCATTTTGACACAACAAGCACAGGAAAAACAAAACAAAACGTCACTTCTATTAGTGTGGAACCCAAATACATTTTGGCATTTCATTTTTCTACTAGTTAACATGACTTTGACTAGTACAAGTGTTATATCGAATTTGAACTTTGTCTTTAATCTTTAAGCCCTTTCTGTCTTAAGGGAGTTTCACTGTTGTCATCTTTAGTCATTCAACAGAAGCACTATGTACTCCAGAAAAAAAATTGCTAGGATTTTTGTTAGCTTTTTGGAGACAGCTTTCTCTTGTTTTCTCCATAAGATAGTCTGGGTTCTTGCAATGTGTTCCCACATACCATGAGAATTATGTTCACCTATCTTGTTACCAATTTCTGCAATTAGAAGTAAAATTTCACCTTAGCAATAAAGTAGTAATTTTGTGTCTTCCTCCAGGAATATATTACCAAGCTTGCTAATACAAATTTATTCTAAGAAATTATTGTTAAGAATTTTCAGTACATGCTTATTAGACTGGCCACAGTGCAATTTCCTTACCTATAAAAGTCATGTAATAGTCCAGACCCCATGTGGTTACTATGATTATGTGAGGCAAAGTATGCAAAGCACCTGGCATGAGAAGGGAACTTACCAAGCATTGTTTTAGTTCCTTCAAGATCCTTCCTGAACCATTGGTTCCTTGTGTTCGTTTCCCTTTATCTTAATTATCTCCATTCGACATTTCAATTTGCTCCTGGTTCTTTGATTATATTTTTATATTTGTATTCTTCCTTTCTTACAAGTTGTAAATTTCTGTATACAACAACATCTGATCCTTTCTAGCCTCATTGCTCTTGGACAAAGAAGGTGTTCAATATACAGGTTTTTAAGCTGGCTAAGAACGCTCTATATGTGTTCTATTATGTTACATTAGAAACAGCTCTAAAGCCAGGTCTCCATGACAGCGAACACATCTTTGGCCAAGAAATGAGCCAGTATATAAAACATGCTGTCAACTTGGCTTTGATACTGTCCTATGCAGGTGTGTCTCTGATTACAGTGTACAATATTATGGAGCATTGGTGCCAATGTGTTGTGTGGCATGGTGAATTGACCATTGTATTTGTAAAAATAGTCTATAGAAGTGCTGAATTTACTTGCTGGCCTTAAGGAGATGCATACATTTACAGACTGAAAACCCTGTAAAATTTTGATACAACATGACCAGGAGTATCATCACTCTATGGGCTTAAAACACCTCCAGGAATATATCTCCTTTTTAAAATCACTTTTACGTAGTAAGAATATTCTGTATTCAATAGTTTGACTTGCATGGGTTGCCAGAATTACAATATGAACAACTAGAAAGTTGTTCAGTGTACTGAAAGTGATAGAAAGAAGGGGACCTCAGGATTGGAGATGTTATCTCCAATGTAGAAGGAGAAATGAGAGTACAGAATATGGAACCAGACTCTCTGAATTTCATCTCTGGTATTCCCCACTAGTGTGTGATGCAAATTTTTCCAAGGAAATGAAAGTATTCCTGAAGTGCTTAATATATTCCAGACACCCTGTTAGCTACTCAGGAAAGAACAATAAACAGTGCAGAGAAGAATTCCTTCCATCATGGAGCTTATATTCTAATAGAAGAAGACAGACAATAGACAACAATAACAAAAAATGTACTGAAGGTCATACAATAAAATTCTCTGCAGAAAAAAGTGGAAAAGAAACAGGAAATGTTCATAGATTTGGAATTTTATCAGACGTGCTAGGAAGATCTCACCAAGAAAGAAGAAATAGAGAAAGGACCTTGAGAAGAGAAACAGAGAGAGAGAGAGAAAAAAAGAGCTTGCTAAGAAGAGAACCATAGAGGAACAGAGGAATGGAATAAGATAAAGAATTTATAGACCTTTTTGGTTATTTCTAAGACTTTGATTTTATTTTCAGTTGCTTGTTTTGGCTTATGTTTTGACAGGAATTATCTGCTAACAATAGACTAAAGTAGGGAGAGGGTAAAGGCGGACAAGACTACTCTACTCAGGAGATCACTGAAAAAATTTAGCCACAGATTTAAAATGGGGTTCAGTTAAGTGGTAGTAATTGTAGGGATACATTATTGGAAGTAGAACTAATAGGCTTTATGGAGATAGTGCTTGTAAAGAGTTTTAAGAGGGAATCAAGGGGCTGGAGATGTGGCTTAGTGGTAGAGTGCTTGCCTAGCATGCTGGAAGCCCTGGGTTTGATTCCTCAGCACCACATAAACAGAAAAAGACAGAAGTGGCATTGTGGCTCAAGTGGTAGAGTGCTAGCCTTGAGCAAAAAGAAGCTCAGGGACAATGTCCAGGCCCTGAGTTCAAGCCCTAGGACTGCAAAAAAAAAGATGGGAGTCAACATTACATGACATAAAAGAAGTCTGTGGGGAAAATCTTTTGAATGAACAAAAGCTAGCTCTGTTTTCTATATTTGAAAAATACATTCTATGTCCAAAGCAGTGTGGTACATGAATCCAAATTTGGGGGTAGGTGTAGGGTTTAAATCAGAGATAAAAATAGTCAGTTTAGTTCAGCCAAATGATAACAGTTAAAGCCATAAGATTAAAGCAGATTAGCAAGTGAATATGAGTAGGGAGCAAAGTTCACAGCCTCTAATGCATATAGAGTTAGAGAACCTAACTCAATGATCCATTGTTAGGATTGTGTAAGTTATATTTGTAAAGTTCTTAGGGTATTGTTTGGTACACAGTAATCTCTCAATGAATAGCAGATGTGATTGTTTTACTTTAAATAAAATAGATTGAGATGGTCTCATTCAAATCATATATGCCACAAATTATGTTGTTCAATGAAGACTAGATATCACATGACATGACCATGCGGTTCACACATGTTCTTCTCTGAAGTATATGGTTTTTCTATTGTAATCTCATGTAACAAAATAAAGTGATTGAATGGTGTTGGAATTAAAAGTGAGAACTGATTTTAAAATTCATGAACACTTTTCTAATAGGTTCTAGTATTTGTTTCTTTATTCTCATCTTCCAAGTTACGTTGCTACATATCACTCATTCATTTACTTTCATAAATGATAGTTTTATGTAAGTAGAGGTGTATCTTATTTGTTTATTTATTTATTTTTGCTGGTCCTGGGGCTTGAATTCAGTGTCTGTCTGATACTGTCCCTGAGCCTCTTTGTGCTTAAGGCTACCATTCTACCACTTGAGCAACAGTTTCACTTCTGGCTTTTTCTGAGTAGTTTATTGGAGATAAGAGTTTCACAGACTTTTCTGCCCAGGCTGGCTTTGAATGACAATCCTCAGCTCTCATTCTCCTGAGTCTAGGATTACAGGAGTGAGCCACTGGCTTCTGGCCACATATCTTTTAAAACCTTGTCCTCAAGTACTTGGTAAATAGATAGAATGGGTGGATAGATGTAGTCATGAATAAGTACATTACATGTATTATATTATATTTATATATATTCTTAGAAAATCCTGATAGATTGGTATTAATTATCCCATTTATATGGCAGAAAAATTGATGTGTAGAGGTTAGTTGATTACCTTAAAGTGACTGCTTGTTTCAATGTATTATGTCACACATAATACTCTAAGTGCCCATGTTTTATCCAAAAATGTCTTGCCCATACTGCATTTCCTCTTTAAGAATGTTTATGAAAGGTAATCATGGATTCTTAACTAAGAAATGTTAAAAAATAAAAAGCTCATTAATATAAAGTGTATGCAATCTGTTATTAAATAACCTTCAGCATCATCTTTTTTAACATACTAAGTTAAAACAAAGTAAATTGTCATAACCTGTTAACAGTTAATTCAAAGTTGAAAGTACACAGATTTTTCCCCCTTGAATTTGATAACAAGAAGTTTACCACTGGGACATTTCTTCATCAGTCATAGAATGCCTCTTGCTTGCAAGTAGATGAAACTGCTCCACATCCACTTTCATTATTCCCCCTCCCAGCCCGGAAAAAAAGGAAAGGAACAGAAGAAATGAACCAACGAGTGATATTTGAAAAGGTCAAAATGTGTGACATTTTACAATTTATTTTAAAATTGCTTACAAAGCTTATTCAAAAAGTATTTTATGTACTAAAGATTTAATTGCAAGAATTCTTCATTATTTATCTTAGAAAAAAATCATATTTCTAAAAAACTACCAGGCCTTAATCAGCCATATTTTTTCAACTCATGGTTGTTTGCAGAGTTTCACAAAGCATAGAACAGAAACAAAGAATTCTAGAGTTTTAAACATCCCTAGAGTTATATGAATTAAGCATTTTCCCACTGAAAATTGGAGCTTGGTGAATTCTTACCAGACTGTTCCCTTGGACCATTAAAAGACAATAATTACCTTTCTCCACCATAGGAATCTCACAGCTTCAGATCTGATTCAAAATATCTATTTCTCTTATCTCTCCATATTAGTACTGCTTTACAGGTTGGTATAACACAGAAGGTGGTATCATATTGAAATGCTGGAGAATGCCCAGAGGCTTCTTTTGTTTCCTTTAGTGCTTTCTTTTCTACTTGTGGAACATCAGAACATCTCTACTTTGCTCATTCTTCACAGTACAGTTTCTTGGTCATTTATTTCCAGCAAAAGAGTGTGTTTATCTTCTAGTAAGACAGAAAATACTTTAAAAGTTATCATTTTTCTTTGTGATTTATTAATAGTTATTATACATATGGAGTGTCTAACAAAGAATCTCTGGATTATCTCAATGAATATTACTCTCAAGTGCAATCAAGACCACAATAAAATATTATCTTTAAATAGTTGTACAAAGGATTTCAATTCAACATGTCACTAGTCAAGATGCACAATTCATCTTGATCAGTATCACCATTTCTGTCATTTTCTACTCCCTTTCTACTCCAACCCAATCTAGACACAAATTGCAATACAAGTAATTTTTACGGTTTTTAAGACACTATATTTCACCTTCTGCATTTTACTATGGGAAACCATTAGTTTTTAAGTATCAAGTTGTTAAAAAAAATTAAGCGTGGGGCTGGGAAGGTTGGCTCAGTGGTAGAGTGCTTGCTTAGCATGCATGAGGTCCTGGGTTCGATTCCTCAGCACCACATGAGCAGAAAAATCCAGAAGTGGTGCTGTGGCTCAAGTGGTAGAGTGCTAGCCTTGAACTGAAGCGCTGAGGGACAGAGCCCAGGCCGAGTTCAGGTGCCATGATCGACAAAAAAAAATTAAGTGTGATGTTAATAGTATATTTTCTTTGAAAGAAAATTTCATTTGATGCAAATGAAAAAAGGAATACTGTAAAAAAAAATTCAGATGCTGAAGACTTATAATTAAAGCTCAGACTCAATGATCCTTCTTTTGAGAAGAATTTATTCCTGACCCATAATTTGAATCCTGGGGATTTCCAAAGAAGATATACAATTCCACTGCCATGGAGGTCCAACAGGTGATTTCCAAGAGTGATGACAAATATCAGAATGTTGCAAAATAATTTTCTCTCTACTGAGTGCCTAATGGGTATTTAAAACATTAAAAAATGCCTTTAGGAAAACTCAACATTACAGCTAATGGCTTTCTCTGAAGCTAAAGGAACCTCAAGTAATTATGAGAAAATAGCGTGTAGCCTATTTTAAGCTCTGATTTGATAAATCACTTTTAAAACTCTGGTTAAGAAATAATTACACACTTCTCAGTTTCTTCTGGGAATGTAATTAATATGGGTGAGAGGGTACCAGAGTTAGACTAAGTCTACACTGTGAGTTTTATTAATGATGTGCTAAATTTGTGAGTTATTAAACTTTGTTTTGGTCTCTATGTTAAGAAATATAGAGAAAAGGTAGGAGAAGAAAATAGTATTTCTATGAGATGATGAATAACATATGAAGATTAAAAAATAAAAGCCAAACATTAGTGCAATCACTTCTGTAAATGATCCATTTGCGTAACATCAGTCAGAAAAGATGTAGTAATCTAGAATCCCTAATGACAGATGTGAAATCAATTAACTTTTTTGTTAAAAAAATGTTGTCCCAAATCATTTCAGATAAATGAGGAAATACATTTGCACTTAAACATTTAACTTAAAATTTGGCAATATGTTTCTTATACTCTGAGTTTTATATGTCTATGTATCTATATGTCTTATATAATATGCATCAGAGTAATATAATTTATATCAGATTTATAGCTACATTTATCATATATATTATACACATCAAGATCAATTATGTATCAGATATATTGATACATCTGTGTATATGTATCAGATTTATATATGTATACACATATATGAGAGTTATTTACAGACATAACAGATGTATATATATATATATATGTTATATATACATATAGCTCAAATATATCAGACACATTTATATATTAGATACACACATATCCATATCCATATATATTTTATGCATACACACATATACATGTGCATATATATTTATATCCCTGGGTTTGCTGTCCATTGACACATGAAAAGATTCTCTTCAGAGAAAGAGAAAGAGAGAGAGAGAGAGAGGCAGCTAAGACTGGTTCTAAGAAATATTTTCTTGGTCATGGCAAAAGATGATATTATTCCTGGAACTTATGGATCATACTGGCTTGGCATTTCATTTCACACTGAGGGTAGAATTACAACAGAGAACATTCCTGCACAATTGGAAGGTGGTAGCTGAGCCATATTGGACGCATATTCTAGGATTCCTCTCATCCTTGTACACTAGATTCTTGTACATTTATATTTTTACATGGGTGCATAAATAGCCACTTATATTACAATATGTATGTACTATTATTTGTTATGAATACATAAAATAATTTCCTGAAAGGATAGTTTTTCAAAGTGATAGCACATTTGCTACCGAAGAGCACATGATTGTAAGACACTGTCATTTTATTTTATAGTTCTTTACTGTGTAACTTAAATTTGTAATTTTAAGAGCCATAATTAAAAGTGTTGATTATATTCTAAAAATAATTGATTCTCATGTAGAAATAAAATCTATACTAATGTACATAAAATGGTTTAATGATGTTATATTCCCCACTTTTAATTTAATAATAGTTAAATTTGGCAATGTAAATAACAGTTTTTAATGTTTTATGCCTAAAGATCAGTTTTCCAAGAGGGTTCCTAGAAGTCTAGACTATAATAATAACAATACCTAAGCTATTAAAAACTAGAATTATAACCATTTCTAAAATTATGCCTTCTTTGAAAGCAGATAATTTTCCAACAGGAGAAATTTCAAGGATTGACATAAATGTTATATAGTAGGAGAAAGTTAAAAATGTAAAACAAAAATTTGATTTGAAGGGGAAATTGTTAAAAAACAAAGAAGCTATTTTGAATAACTTTTTTTTCTCTGAAGAGTTTATCCATTATAGTCAATCGTTTGAATTTAATTTAAAAAGTTTATCAGACACTTAACCATAGTGCCAAGTGGTTATAAATATTGGATAAAGTATATCTTGAATAATTTACAAATAACTCAAAATGTTATAGTCACATGGATTTAAAGTTTAGTATGACTTCTTAAAATGCCCGGATCTGCTGTACATCTGCTTGCATTGGTGGCGAGTGACATTCTACTTTCCTCCTCTAAAGAACTGCATTAGTCAAGAGCTCAGCGACCTCTGCATAGGCTCAGGGAGGGATTATTCTGTGACGGGAGGCAGCTGGAAGAAACACTTGACAATTCACACTTAAAAGTAATCCTTGAAAATTGCCCAGCAGTTAGAAGGAAGTAGCAATTTTGCTCCCTTGTGAAAAAGACTAATAAAAGATGTTTCAAGTGGAATTTAGGACACTAACTGTGGTTTCTGAATTAAAGCAAAATTATCGGCTTCTTTAAGCGCCAGTCAATAGGGAACAATTTACTTGAGTAGATTCAATCTACAACTGTATTTCAAGCAGCTACCATGTTAGTCAGTTAATAAAAACCTCGTTTAGCCAATGGATTATCTATAATTGACTAAGTGCTTTAACAGAGATTTAACATATCTCACATGTAAAAACATTTCAGTAAGGCCTCACAGAGAATAATAGCTGTAATCAGAAAAAATGGTAATTTTCTGTAAAAATTATGGCAAGAAATCAATAATAAAGATTTTTATATATTGACTGGTACTTTGCTAATATGTCATTTTAAATGTGTGCTTTTTCAAATAACTGCTTTTCAATAATCTTGCTTAAAATCCAAAGTTCAATTAGTAGAAAAGTATTTGGTAAAAATAACTTCAAACATCTATCTATGTATCTATGTATCTATGTATCTGTGTATCTATCTATCTGTCTATCTATCTATCTATCTATCTATCCTATTGAGTAATACAGAATTAGTGTGATATAAAATATATGCGATTGAATAATTTAAATATATATTTAAAATATAGATACTCTCATGCTAGAAACTTCTTCAGCTAAGCCCCAGAGTGTAACATATTTATTTTTGCTACCTACTATTTGCAGTTATCTTGGAGATTACATTAGAGAAATAAAAACATCATGTTTTTCATGGAAACTTTACAATTTCCTATGTAGCTTCAAATTTTCACTATATATAATATAAATTGATTGCTTTGTACCTTAAAACATAAAGAATGTTTTAAGAAAAATTAATTTGTAAAGTTCATTTTTTTCGACATAACATCTTGTACATCTCATTGTTGCAATGGGTCCACCTGTATCCCTATTTAAACAATTTGTTTTTTCCCTTCCCTTTCACAAATTATGCCAACATCAAATACAGTGAAAACAGGGGTTATACCGTGGGAGAGGGACATACAAAGCAACAAAGAAATCATCTTATAAATATGTTAGAAACAATAAGGAAAGAAAAAAAACATTTGAGTCCTTATCTTGGGGTTCATTTCTCCTGACATCAACTTTTCTTACTGTTTCTGCTTGTCTCAGACATATACTAGTTATTGCAAATAAGGGAAACCATGGCACCTATGTTTCTTTGGGCGTGGCTTACTTCACTTAATATAATTTTTTCCAAGTCTTTCCATTTCCTAACAAATGGGGCAATGTCATTCTTTCTGATGGAGGCATAGAATTCCATTGTGTATATATACCACATTTTCTTGATCCATTCATCTACTGAGGGGCATCAGGGCGAACTTTACAACTTTGGCAGGAGGGGAATGGGGGGGTGCGGGGTGGGGAGGAGATGGGAGGGCAGGGATGGGAAGGGGAAACAAAGGAAGAGGCAACAATGCTTGATAAGAAATGTACTCATTACCTTGCTCATGTAATTGTAACCACTCTGTAGGTATTTTCACATTTAAAAAATCTTATTAATAAAAAAAATTAATTTGAAACTTCAGGTTCAACAAATGTAAATATTTTCTTTACATATTGAATAAAAACCTCATAAACAATTGCTCATGGATGATTGTCTTCCTTCCTTCCTTCCTTCCTTCTTTCCTTCATTTTTTTCTTTTCTTTCCTTTTCTTTTTTGGTCAGTCCTGGGCTTGAACTCAGGGCCTAAGCACTATCCCTGAGCCTCTTTGTGCTCAAGGCTAGAGTGCTCTACCATTTGAGCCCCAGCTCTACTTCTGGCTTTTTCTGAGTAGTTTATTGGAGATAAGAGTGTAATGGACTTTACTGCTCAGACTGGCTTCAAACTGAGATCCTCAGATTTCAGCCTCCTGAGTAGCTAGGATTACAGGTATGAGCAACCGGTGCCTGAAACATAATTATTTTTATATACACAGCCCCTTAGCAGTAAGGAAATTTTCTCCTAACTGCTGCCAGAAAAGTTTAGATTGGAGAATCTCAGACCATACATTTACCTCTACTTGGAGCCATCCAAACTTTGTGTTTGCTCCAAGGAAAAACAAAGTACATCTGTTACAGACCTGTTCACACTCAGCACAGTAAAATCATAACCAGTATCTCTTATGTCTTATTGAAATAGATTATCACTATATGTGTTTCCCATCATAACTCATAAGTTATAAACAAGTGTGTGTGTATAGTGCTGTTCACATATGAGATGGAATGAGAGGGAAATGTCTATGATCTTCATCTAGATGATGAAGTCTTACAATTAGAAATCAGAGAAGCTTGATCAATCTGATAAAAACTACCAGTTGACTCAGAATTCCTTGTAAGCAATTTAATTTGGGCAGGTAAGATAGACACACTGGGATAGTTTGAGATGACAAAACAGGATGATAAACATTTTAACTCATCAGGGCACAAGAATTTTCCCTAGAAAATGGTGTCAAGAACAAACCATGCTTAAACACAGGGAAAGGGGAGGGGAAAGGAAAAAGATGAGGAACTCTGAAGTGATGCAATCTAAGGGGAGCATTTTCACACGTTGTAACCATAGAAAAGGCTCAATAAATGTTAAACAAATTAGCAAATGTTCTCTTCAGGGGTATCGAATATCTCAGAGGTCAAACTGGTTAAGGACTTACAATAACGAAAAGCAATTATTGAGGTCACTGGTGGCTTCTGTGAAAGTAAACACAATGGACTTGTGGGGGGCAGAAGTCATAGTTTACAACAACGAAGCGTCATGGAGCTGGGGAAGCTTTTATGTGAACAGTAAAATGTTCTTGTAAGAATTTTGGTGAGAAAAGGAACACTTTAAGAATTACTTATTGATGATTGGGTGGGAGGGAGGGGGGAGGCTGGGAAGGGAGGTGAAGGGTAAACAAAGGAGGAGGCTGCAATGCTTGGTAAGAAATGTATGCGTTATCCTGCCCATGTAATTGTAACCCCTCTGTACAGTATGTTCTCAAATAAAATAAAATAAATTTAAAAAAAAAAAAAGAATTACTTATTGATCCTCTATTTCGTGAGAGAGTCTACGCTAAGTACTCTGCTCCAGAATGGAGCTTAGAAACCAGTGGAGAAAATTGTTGTTCAGTGGTGAACTGAAGGTTAAGAGTAATTAAAGACAAAGTGGCATGAACAGTGGAGATGACAGTGTGGATCACAAAGACCTTTCTTACGAAAAGACAGCTAAGTTGAGCCTGGGAATGAATGGAAGTCAGCCGGGTAAGATTGGTGAAGGGACATTAGAGGAAAAAAAGAACATCATTGCCTCAGTGAAGCTTTTTGCCTTTACAGCCAAAATTTTGTTAAAAGGTTTGTTAGATTTTATGGTAAATACTCTTGGCAATGTTATTATAGCAATAGATCAGGAAAAAATAGGTTACATACCAAGAACTAATTAATAGCATATAAATTAGAGAAAGTTCACAGCTTTTAAATTGTAAAATAGGTTGTGGTCCCCAAAATTTGAACATGACTAATATTTTTCAAGTGTCAAGTGTATGTATCCTTTTACATTCATCAATATATATACTAGAATTTATGTATATTCATTATATATTTATTTATTATATGCATTGTTATAAATTGTATCATTATGAAGACATTGTCTTACTCTGTATTATTACCTTGCTTTAAATAATATCTTGTTTTACATTATTAAGTGTATATGTCTTTGATTCATATATTATTAAATGTTGTTCTTGAGTTTTATGAAAGTGTTATTTTATGGATTACTTTTTTTCTTTTTTCTACTTATGGAGATTTCAGTCAACAATGTTGATTCTTATGGCTGAGGTAAATTGGTTTTCACTGTTATAGAGATGTATGATGTAGAAGATATTACAATTTACCTATTCACTTACTGGACATTTGGATTGTTTCTAGAATTTTGCTCAACTAATAATACAAGTTTAGCCACACTTGTATGGTACTTGTTGAATAATTGTGAAAAAGTGTTCTGTGGTACTTAAGAACTGAATTCTGAGTCATTGCATATGGACATGTTCAGTATTGTCATATAATATCAAATGATTTCAACTATAGAGTCTCTGTCTTAATGATTTTAGAATTATTAAATTAGGGAAATGGCAGGATGACAGGGTACAAGATCAAAGAACATTTAGCAGCTGTTTTCTGTGTGTTTGTGTATGTGTGTGTGTGTGTTGGTTTGTGTGTTTTCAGAGAAAGAATCATCTGCTAAGGAGAAATATAGGAGGATGCAGGAGAAAAATAATGGAAAGATTTTGAAAATAAAGGTGGGAGATGGTATCATTAATGACCTAAGTTTCCAACAAAGTTGTAGAGAATATGAGTTCAACATCATGGAAATTAGTTGAAGATTAGAGTCATGAAATGAATGGAGGCAGAAAACGTATAGTAGAGAACCAAGAACACACACAAGATCTCTCAGATGCACTGCCCAGTAATTCTTTGTACTGCTAACACTGCTTAAAATACAATAGCATAGCAAAGTCAAAACATATGTTTTATTCCTTCATAATTTAAAACAAAATAATGCTTTAAATATAGGAAAAGGGCTTATTCTTTATCTATTTTTTTTTGTTTTCCTCAGGTAACAAGGGAGAAAATTATGTCTCATGTCCATGAGCAAAAATGTAAAAATACTTCAAGGTCTTTGTCTTGCAGAGATTCCTTGAAAAATATCTCTTGAAATGTATGCTAATCACCATTTTCCACAGGCAATGAGATTTTGTAATCATTCTAATAGCGTAGCTGTTTTTCAAAAGTATTTGTGTATGTTTGAATGTTCTCTTTTCAAACATAGCATTAATTTTATCGTAATAATGCCAAAAAGAACTGTATTTAGGCTATGACATGAAGCATTGGTAATACAGGACCAAGCTGATAAGGTTCGATTATATGGCATGTTTCTGTGAACAATTATTCATGGCTCAAATAACCTTGTGTATTAATCAGCTACTTACAAAGAAATGCTACTGATGGCTTTTCATATTTTTTGACATCAATCTCTCTATTTGGTATACATAGAGAACATTTTTTGTTATATTTCAAAATCATTATTTTTTGTAAGTATTGAGGTTTGAACTCAGGGCCCTGTGCTTGTTGGTAAAAATCAAGTCTCATAATTTTTGTTGTTGGGGGTCAGCTTTGGGACTATAATCCTTTTATCACTCTCCTGTGAAGCTGGGATTACAAATGTATACCACAATGCCTCACCCTCAAAGTGATTTTTAATTCACTTACCTCTTAGACATTTGGGGCAGGCTGGTTGCCTAAAATTGGAGTATGAGTTTCGGGATTCTACCTTTGACCACAAGGAATGGTTTCAGAAGGGTCATTGTAAGAATGCTCTGAGGGTAAAACTAGCAGGCTTCCAGACTTTCACCACTGCTTATATCTAGACTAGATAAGCTGATTAGGGTGACTTATTGCTATACCACTCTAGTTTTCTTTGTATGAAGCCAATACGTATCTGTAACTTATTTTATTTGTCTTCTTTGTTTCCAAAAGGCTTAACCAACTGCTATTGACACAGAGAAATTATTTATAAATGTGCTTAATGCACACAAATATTTGTGTGTGTATGTAGTGTGTAGTGTGTACCTTTTTTTTAGCTGTTTACTATTCCTTGATAATCTCACTGGAAAATGCTTCCTGTTCCCTTCCCACCAAGTCAATACTCATGCCTTGTTTTACATTGCAGCCAGCAATGATAGCTTCAACTTTAGTGAAAAGCATTCTAGTAACCCCATATAATTTATATAGTGTGGGCAATATCTTTAGCACTCTGCATGAAAAAGGTTTCAAGTGAAAACATGCTGGTCTTCTACTATAATGTAACACCTTTATATCTCACATGAGGTCATCAGAATTATATGTGCATTTATTTCTTTGCAAAATCTACCATGTGTGTAACATATTAAAACTTCACATGATGTTTCCATTCCTGCCAGCACTGAGGTCACAACTTTAACCCCAGCTGGAAAGATAACATTCTATTGCTTACAATATTTTAGGAGTTGGAACCCTCCTCCTTCCCCCATCATTGAAAAACATAACAAAAACTAGGCTACATTGGAAAAGCTGTAATGCTATTTGTATTTTAGTTTTGGGACCAAATTTCTGATTTTTATACAGGCTTGATTTCAGCATCTGTTTTTCCCTTAGGTCCCAGTGGGTACAAATAGCCACAATACAGTATGAAATGGTAGAACTAAACTTTACTTCCTACTCCGTACAGATGCTTGAAAATAGAAGTTATATAAGGAAAGTAGAGTTATGTGAAATACATCTGTTCACATTTGTAATGGAATTTGCAGAGATCCTGCCATAAAGTAAAAAGCTATATACTGGCCTCTGCAAACTAGCTGCTGATAACCTGCTTCATCTGTCTTATATCTCAGAGAAAAACTTTCCCTAGTGGTGGGGCAACCTTGCCAGTTCTGAAGTCAATGAGAATAACCAGTGATGGTGTGGGTGGGAAGTGATTTATATGCCCTGTTGCTTCTGTGAGCTTCATCAGCCACCCATAAAATATTCCAGTGATTTTTCTGATCTTCTTTTTCACAGGATATTTTTGTGATTTTTTTATTGTGAAAATACCGTACAGAGGAGTTACAATTACATGAGCAAGCATTATCAAGCATTGTTGCCTCCTCCTTTGTTTCCCCTTCCCATCCCTGCCCTCCCATCTCCCCTGCACCCCAAAGTTGTAAAGTTTGTTTTTTGACATAACGTCTTGTACATCTCATTGGTGCAATGGGTCCACCTGTATCCCTACTTAAACAATTTCTTTTTTCCCTTCCCCTCCACAAATTATACCAACATCGAATACAGTGAAAACAGGGGTTATACCATGGGGGAGGGACATACAAAGCAGCAAAGAAAATTTTAACTTGGATTCTTGCAGCTTAGCAAACATTACTCAATAAGCTGATTCAATATCATGTTTTATTTTTACAATAATATGTATAAATAACTTCCCAAGTATGTTTTCCATCATTTTCTCATGTAGTTACCAGGTAACTGGAAATGAGGCAGATTAAACATAATTATCCTAATTCTACTGTTGAAAAAACTTGAAACCAAAAATATTTTTAAAGCCTTGCCAAAGTCACATGATTAATAAATAGTTGATCAAAATTCTAGATTTTTATCGGTTGCTCATTTTACCCTGTATTCTATGGAATGTCCAAATAGAAAATATGCATTTTTAACTCACATCAGCAGTATTACTCTGCCATTCTGTTTCATGCATTTCCTGGTTACAATCATGCTTAGACAAATTTTCTTTCACCAGTTCTCAAGTATACAAAAGCCTCTTTATCTGTGTTAGTATAAATCAATTAAACTCTCAACTTTTTGCTGGAAGTTCCAAACTTCAAATGAATCTCCCAGTAAGTCTGACTCTGTGCCCAGTCTACTGTCAACTGTAAAAACAAGCATCTATGTGATGTGCTGAATGCACTATTATCTATTCAGTTTTATTACATAACCCTTAAAAAAACTCAACAAGAACCAATCCTGATGTTTTATATGGTAGCAAAATTTTGGTAAATAGAAAAGCCATCTGAATGACTTCTTTCAAAGAACTGATAGCCATTGTATCAAAAATTTGATGGAATTTCATCATATTCAGAGTGAAGTTCTTATATGTATACAATGGGAAAATGAGCAAAAAAATGGACTTTCATAGCACCTGGCAAATGACTTTGGAAGCTGGGTTTGTTTCTCTTATGAGAAGGTAAAACTATCCAACTTATTCCACTGAACAAAGGAGGCAAATGAAGCTGTCCGAAGTACAACTAAAATAAAAAAACAAGGAACAGTCAAGAACATGGCAAATAGTCTTCTGGACTGTTATTTTTGGAATATGCTGTGATTATTGCTATGGGTCTAATGTTATTTATCTAACATATCAAAAACATGTTTTCAATAATGAAAGTAGTGCAAAGAAACAATTTCATCACACTCCTTCATATTTTCCCGATCAAAAGAGAAGTTACGTTAAAACGAAATGTTCATTCTTTCCTGAGAAAGAATGAACTATCTGGATTTGCAGCCAATCCAGATATAAGGCCAACAGATGGGTCATGAAACAAGTTCAGGAGTCCAAGAATGCGTTGTTGATTCTGGCCATTCTCTATGGAATGTTTGTCCAGATAGCCTTCCAACATGGAACTGACATTAGCTGTTATTCCTGCTAGCATAATGCTTACAGTAAAATCTTCAAGTCTCCTTCATCCCGGTGTTTATCATCTAACAAAAATATAAGAAAAATCATTTCAAGTTTTTGTGAATTTTTAAATCAGATCCAATTCTATAAAAGTTCCAGAATCAAACTAAGGAAATGGAAGATTGTCAAGGCTGGAACTTATTTAGGCAAGTCATTATTTACAGGTGGTTTATATTTCCCAGGTCCTACATACCTGTCTGGATGATTATTATTATTATTATTATTACTATTATTATTACTTATATTAGGATTTGAACTTGACCTCATACTCACATATGCTTGGCTTCTTTGCTCAGCTAGTGCTTTATATCTTGAGCCACATCCCAGCCCAGGTTTTGAAGATTGAATCTCTTGGTCTTTTCTGCCAGATTGGCCTTGAATGATGTTCCTCTGGGTCTGAGTCTCCTGAGAAGCTAATATTAGTTGTATGAGCTAAGTTCACATTTTTCTGCAGTTTTAACATGCTGCAAAACTCTAACTACACCTGGACCGTGAGTGCCACAGATTCACAACAGTGACACTTTAGGGTTATATCCCCTACCTGGTGATTCTTACACTCTTTGCTTTTGTGTTGTGGAATATTTGTTTAATATGTGTTTTAAAAAGCTAAGTCATACCATATAATTTTCATATTCTATATATGCTAACTTATAAATGGAACTACAGGTGAATATTGCAATCTTAATTCTTAAATAACTTTAGTTATTCACACTTAAACTATTATTCAATAAAATGTCTAAGAAAAATATCCATGATCCCAAATGTTGTATATTCATGGTGTTAATATTTTTGAGGGAATGCTAAAGGGGTGAGAACATTTAAAATCTGTTTAGAAATATTATATAAAGCTTATGTGCTCAGTCAACTGGTGCTGGCAAAACCTTACAAATGAAGTTATGTATGTTTGTCTACATTGCATAAAATATTGCTAGTCTGTGCCTGTTTCTTCTCTGTAGAATATTTTATTGCTTGCTTGATTGCTTGCTTGCTAGTTCTGAGGCTTGAACTAGGGCCTTTCACTTTCTGATTTATTCCTCACAACTGGCATTCCACCATTTGAGCGATATTGTCTGAACAGTTTTTTGCTGATTAATTGGAGATGAAGGTTCTTAGGTTCTTCTGACCCTGTTGGCATCAAAAGACAATCCTCCAGATAAGCATTTCTTGAGCAGCCAGGATTACAGTCATGGGTTACTCTATCAAACCCTTGTAGAAATTTTAAAAAGAACCAATAAAACCAAGCACGTTGGCTTACACCTGAAATCCTAGCTACTTGGGAAAATGGAAATTAGAGGACCACTGTTTGAGGCTGGCAGGGCATAAAAGTTTAGCTGATTCCATCTTAACCAATGGGTATGTGTGCATCGTGGTGCATGCACGTCATCTCCAACCAGAGAAACGTGAGTATTATAGCTCAAGCCGACCTAGGCATGAAGCAAGACCCTAACTTAAAAATAACAAAAGCACAAAGAGATTGGAGTCTTGGTTGATGTGTTACAGCACCTGCCAAGCAAGTGTGAGGCTCAGAGGTCAATAATCGGTACTAAAACAAGAATCAGCAAAAGCATGAAGTAATGAGTGAGGCTGGGAATGATGAAGACTGATTGCTATAAGAACGTTATAATCAAATATAGCAATAACCTCATTAAATCAATAATATTAGAATAGTTCACAGCTTAAAAATCTTCCTATACCCTATTAACTATAGGCTTTATTTCCCTGACAAATATTTAATGTTCTAGAATAAATATAATTTTTAGTACGGCTAAATAATAAAAGTATGGCAATGTAACATTGCCCATTTAGAATATACAGGAAGAATTGATAAGTGTATGTCTCTCATTTGCTGAATTCCCAAATGACATTTTACTAACATTCAAAGTCTCTATTTTCTTCTTGCAGTAAAAAAGCAATGAAAAAATCAATATATCTTTAGTAAGTTTAAAAATATTTCATGGACCATTGTTACATTCTAGATGATTATGGCTATTGCAAAAGAGTAGAGTTACATGATTCCATTTTAATATTTTAAAGAATCAATAAAAGGCAATTTTATTTGAGAGGTGATTTTCAAAATTATAGAACCAACTGACTTAGATTCACTGTGCAAAAACTCGTGTTGAGCAGAATATAGTTAGTAGAATAGCTTTAGCTGAACATAAAAAGAAATTAGTTTAAGTATCACAAATAGTTTGTATCTGGTCTCTTATATTGAAAAAATATAATAATAATGAAAATTGCATTGTAGCCCATTTTGTGCAATAGCATTTTCTGAGGTGAAATCATAATATGAGATGATAATTATTAAATCATAATACTGAAAGTCCAGTGTTGGCTTGAAAATTTACTATAATAATAATGCACATCATATACAAAATGCTTAGTAGGGACCTGATACTCTGTCAAACACTTGAAAAAAAAATCTCTCCATTCATCATGTAACCATTGTGAAAGGTAGATGCTGTTTTTCTTTCTTTTTAAAATATTTTATTTATTTATACATTTATATATGTATTTAGTCAGTTGTGAGGCTTGAACTCAGCATCTGGCCTGCGGCCCTGAGATTTTCTGCTCCACGCTAGCACTCTACCACTTTGAGCCACAGTCCCACTTCTGGTTTTCTGGTGGCTAATTTGGGATAAGAATCTCACAGACTTTTCTGCCCAGGCTGCCTTTGAACCATGATTCTCAGATGATATAGGATTACACGAATGATCCACCAGTGCCTAGCTCTTTCTTGTTTTAAAAGTCTAGAAACAGAGGCTTAAAATGGCAGAATAATTTAGTGCCTCAGTCTTCAGTAAGTTCTTGTAATCAGATCTGAATAAGATCAGTATAACTCAGACATATAGTGAGCATTTATATTTGTTTACATTATTTACAATAAAGTCTTAACTCAGTTTTGAGGCATTGGCTTAGAGGGTAGTCAGTTTACTTCCTTTAAAAATGGCACAGGTTTAAATCCGTGCTCTAGTTACTTTTCCTTTCAGGCTCTCACACTCTAGGCTGCTAACAAAAGCCCTCATCATCCAGGGACAGATATCAGAAAACTAAAATCAACCCCCTTGCCTATGAACACCAGAAATTATTCAAATTGGTGAGTTTACATCAGTAGACCTACCCACTCCATACTCAACCTAGCCTATCTTTTCTCATTTGCTACTCATTTTATATGTTTCCTCCTACTCCAATTTACTATTACCCTTTCTCAGGGAATAATCCTCAAAGGCCTACTCTAACACTTTGAAGTGTCACAGAGTTCTGCCTTTCATCTATACAAGTGTCACTATGTTGTAGCCCTGATATCACAGCAATCTTAAGTCTTATAAAACACGATTCTACCCTCTTCACATGTCTTCCCATCCTGAGGATGTATAGAGAAGGTATTTAAACAGTTATCTACATTAATTGGTTACTACTCTGAAAACAAGACACAATTCTACATTACAAATAAGCCATGCATATATCATTTTTCCACACATATTTATTTGGTATTCATTCCTATTAGCTACAATTTGTTGCAAGCATTTCACTAAGCATTTTCTCTCATGTGCAATGAAGATTGTATTTAAGATAGCACTAAATTTAATAGGGCAAAAAGGAGGTTATAAAATTTACAAAAGGATAGGCTTTGAATGATATACTTTCTGACAGGTTTATTAATAATAAATTATTAAACAAACTTATCATAACAGGAAAAGGATTATTATGACATATAAAACTCAATACAGGGAGAACATAAGATAACTCAAATAATAACTTCAAGTAGGCCCTTTGCACTTGAACACTTCAGAGATAAATACTTCAGAGATAATTCTCCCTTCTGTCCCCCAGATGAATTAAAAAAGTAATTGAAGGTGTAACCAGCAGTGAATTGCTTTGATAGTCTAAGAGGGAGTCCAAAATTCTTCGCAAAAGGACAGCTAGTAAGTATTTTAAGGCTTTGGCGCCCATAAGGTTTCTGTTCCAACTACTCAGCTCTGCCTTTGCAGTAAGTATATAGCCAGACATAAACAATCATGACATGAATAGGCTTGTCTGTGTTCCAATAAAGCTTTATTTACAATGATGGGCTGCAAGTTTGACTTGACTTGTGACCTTGGTTTTGATATTCTGGATTTCTTTTTTATCTAAGATTGACACTTTTTTTTTTTTTTAAAATAAAGGACAACATGCCAGGGACAAAGTAATTCTAGTTTGACCAAACTTAAAGCATCATCACTTTGTAACAATATCATGATACTAATTCAAGTACTTTTTTTTTAGACAGCTGATATAAATAAGAAGAGCTTTATTGTGACACTAGAAGCTTCAAGAGACTATTAAATACACTGGGACAAGCCAGGTGCCAGTGGCTCACGCCTCTAATCCTAGCTACTCAGGAGGCTGAGATCTGAGGATCGCAGCTGAAAGGCAGCCCGGGCAAGAAAGTCTGTGAGACTCTTTCTCCAATAAACCATCAGAAAACTGGAAGTGGCACTGTGGCTCAAGTGGTAGAGTGGGAGCCTTGAGCTGAAGAGCTGATGGACAGTGCCCAGGCCCAGAATTCAAGCCCCATGACTGACAAAAAAAAAAAATTAAAAAAAACCAAACCAAACCAAACAAACAAAAGAAAACCAGTGGGACAATTTATCATCTGCTCGTCTACATTTGCTATTTGTTCATTAAAAAAAAACCATCACTGTGTGCCCAAGAAAGGTACCATCTCTCATGAACAATGAAGTAGTAGTTGTGATTAGAAATGATTAACTTTTTCTCATGAGAGTGAAACAATCATAGTGATAGTAATAATTAAGAAGAATAATAATAGGTTCTAGTTATTCTGATGTTCTGTTCAAAACTTAGGCTTAGTATAGAAAGCTTTCTCTGTCTCCATAAACCAGATTTGTGATTATACTTCCCACCCTTCATAGTCCCCTGGGATTCTTTGTATCAGAGCAGTTATCTTTCTATCATTTCCTTCCTAAACTGATACTAAGTGCCTGAGATGGGGAATCACAATGGATTCATCTTTATATTGTCTAGCACAGTAACTGGTTGTTTATAGGCTCTCCTTATAAATGCTTACAAAATAAACACCAGCATCAAGAAAACATGAGAGACATGAGCCTACTAGCCTCTGGAGTCTTAAGAAAATAAAAGGAAAGACAGAATCCTGGCATGACTGGGCTCAGTTATATGAACGATTCTGCACTACAAGTCATTCCAGCACTAGGGAAGAACTTTAAAAAGGTTTTGAGTCTTCAGTCCTTGAGCTTGCTGCACTGAAAGGTATCTTAAATTTCACTCCCTTCTCTGGCACCCTCATAGTCTAGGTTGATGAGAGAGAGAGAAAAAGGAGGGGGAGGGAGGAAGGGAGAAAGATAATGGGAGAGCTAGAGGAAGAAGAAGATGGAGAGAGAGAGAACAGTTACTTTCAAAAACAAACCACCAATGCAGATTGTTTGTTTTGTCCCATTCCCTCCTTGCCCTTGTTTATCTCAGGCCAGGAATGAGAATGCCTTTCAAGATGCATGTGTGCAGATAGGCTACCAGGAATGAAATCCTAATTTAACTTTGGCTCGTAGCAAGCTACTCTCCCAAATGTCTTTTATAATGTGCTGACTATAATGCTTTGACCATAAACCACTGGTAATGACAAGAAATTAGGCTCTGGTTAGAAGCATATTGCTGCATTACCAAATCCTTTTGTGGAATCCAAGTACTACATATTTTAGGTTTAAGAATTCTGCATGTTGGCCAAATCTGACTTTGGTTTCACATGATCTGACAAGAGAATTTTAGCTGAAAACTCATATGATTTGTTTCCAATGGAGATATATTTACATAACGGTTGATAAATGAAAATGTTCTCTAGGAGAGATGCTGAAATCACACGTATTTATTAACCAAAAAGGGAAAACACTGATTAACTAGAAGTGGAAAAAAGGGAAGTATACAAGAACTCTGATATGTTAGGTCATTGGAATGGGGAGTATGGGTGAGTACATGTGGGAAGTTAAAAAGAAAATAAAAGTTATCAGGGGAAAGAAAAAAGGGGGGGGGGAATCTCTGAGAACATGACAGAAACATCTGGAAAAGTCTAGCTCCTCATTGTGGAGAACATTCTGGGTAGTTTGGCAGTACTCTCTAATTGTGATTGCACTTGGATGTGTTGAATGATTCACATACATGTAGCATCTAGGCGATGACATTTTTCACTTCCTCTTGGTTCAATTTTCCTCATTTCCTTTCTCCTGAAAGATAAAATATTGAAAATGTGTTGATGAAAAGGGACTAAGACCCCCTCTAAACTCAACTGAATAACACAAACCATGCAGTAGATCTGTGTTTCTCGGGTAACTTTTTATATTCAGCACTGGTTCAGTGAGCATATTGCAAATACTGACAGCTCAGGAAACAACTTCTGCCTTTAACACAGAACAAATTTATCTACTATTTCTTTTGCCTAACTATCATAGTCATATGTTTCTATTTATAAATATAAAGTGGTGTGACTTGTTCAAAATTCTAGTTTAAAAAGTTGGTTTAAATTCTTTAAGAGCAAAGGTTGGAAATAAAATATCACATTTTCCCTAAAACTGTAAGCTACCTTTTCTATAAAAAGAAGTTAGCAGCAGTTTTGATCTGTACATGAAGAAAAAAGAAACTAAAATCTATTTGTTGATGTATTAATATGTAAAAAGAAGGAATCCAAAGCCTTGCGAACATTATTATTTCTTAAGTTTTTCTTAGTTCTTTACAGATATACCCCTGTGGCAAAATATCAAGAGATTAGTGGTAATTGGCGATGATTGTTCATCTCTTTGTATAGTATTTGGAAATAAATTTCCCATGGGCAATCTTATCTTTCTGTCAGCCAACAGAATATTTTGTTTCCTGGATGTTAAAATAATAATGAAAGGGTTGTATTGTGTGCAGTAATACAGTCATTGATATCACAGTAAACTTGGCCATACTTTTTTTTTTTGGTTGGTCATGGGGCTTGAACTCTGCACCTCGGTCCTGTCCCTCAGCTCTTCAGCTCAAGGCTAGTGCTCTACCACTTGAGCCAGAGCACCACTTCCTCTTTTTTTAATATATATATTTTTTTTATTGTAAAGATACTGTACAGAGGTATTACAGTTACATGAGTAAGGTAGTGAGTGCATTTTCTATCAAGCATTGTAACCCCTTCCTTTGTTTTTCCCCTATTATCTCTTCCCTCCCCACTTCCCCAACCACTCCCTCCCCCCCAAAGTCATGGAGTTCGTTTTCAAGGTCTTGTCTTATACATCTCATATTACAATGGTTCAACCTTATTTCCTTATTTCAGCTTTTTGTTATTTCCCTTCCCCTCCCCAAATTATAAAAATGAATATACAAGATTCAGGGCACCAGAATCAATACAGTGATAACAGGGGTTATACCATAAGGGAAGAACATACAATAGTAACAAACAAAAAAATCACACAGTACATTAAAAACAACAGCAAAAAAGATAAAACTTCTTATGTCCCTATCTTGGAGTTCATTATTCTTACCATCATCTTATATGGTCATAGCTTTTGACATTTTCTGCTTGTCCTAGTTACTGCAGATAAAGGAAACCATGGGACCTGTTTCTTTGGCCTGGCTAACTTCACGTAATATGATTTTTTTCCCAAGTCTTTCCATTTCCTAACAAATGGGGCAATGTCATTCTTTCTTATGGAGGCATAGAATTCCATTGTGTATATATACCATATTTTCTTGATCTATTTATCTACTGAGGGGCATCTGGGAGACTTCTCTGAAGAGGTATTAAGAACGTTCAATAGACACATGAAGAAATGTTCAACTTCTCTAGCCATAAAAGAAATGCAAATCAAAACAACACTGAGATTCCACCTCACCCTAGTTAGAATGACTATAATTGTAAAAATGAGATGTACAAGATGCTATGTTGAAAAATGAACTTTACAAATTAGGTGAGGGGGAGGAGGGAGTGTAGTTGTGGAGATGGGAGGGAAGGATGGTAGGGGAAAAACAAAGGGCGAGACAACAGTGCTTGATAAGAAATGTACTCATTACCTTGCTCATGTAATTGCAACCCCACTGTACAGTATTTTCACAATAAAAACATAAAAAGAGACCTAATAACAACAGATGCTGGAGGGGATGTGATCAAAAGTGAACCCTAGTGCATTGTTGGTGGGAGTGTAAACTTGTTCAAATACTTTGGAAAGCAATATGGAGGTTCCTCAAAAGTTCATAGAGTTCCCCTATGATCCAGCAATCCCACTTTGGACATTTACCAAATGATCACAAACAAGGCCATGCTAAATCTACCAGAACAATGACGTTTATTGCAGCATCACTCACCATAGCTAAGATATTGGTTATTCTTTCACTGGTCTAAATATGAAAACTTAAGGTGGTCACTTCACCTGACAACATAGAATTTTCATAGTTAAGCTGAATTCACTTACACTGCAAAGTTTATAAGGATATTGTGCCATAAAATATAGCCAAAAGAATATTGAATTTGGAATCAGAGATATGTGTTCTGATTTGCTGTCTATCCCTACTGGAAATATGCTTTTTCCAGACTATTTTAGCCCCTAAAATCTTGGTTTACCTATCCTTTCCATTTCTGCCCACATCTTCCATTCAGAGCTTGATTATGTCTTAAGAGGTGAGTAGAAAAGAATGATTTGGTGTGAATGAGTCTGGTGTTTTTAAATGGTGACTAGACTCATTTATCTTTGCCCTGATGATTTCTTTCCTGAGTTCAATATTGCTTTTTTTTTTAAATGCCATTATCTCTATAATTAAATGAATGCTTGATTTGATGACACATTTTGGTTCAGGACAGATACTGTGTACTGATAAAAGGAACAAATGGGATAATAGTTGAGGTAGTTTACTGAAAAGACAGTTTCATTTCCAGTGTCTTTTTAAACATAGATTTTATTTTGAGAAGAAACTTAAGTTCTGATGACACTTGAGAGGAGGGAATCAATGTTTCTCAGGCAGTGTTATTTCATCTCCATACCTTCATACCTTTTTTGCTTTCTCTCAAGTCCTGATTCTTATTTTTAACACTGAATTCCAGGCTTTCTTTTCTTTCTTTCTTGCTTTTTTTATTGTGAAAATACTGTACAGAGGGGTTACAATTACATGGGCAAGGTAATGAGTACATTTCTTTTTAAAAAATATTTTATTGTGAAAATTACATTTCTTATCAAGCATTATTGCCTCCTCCTTTGTTTCCCCTTACCATTCCTGCCCTCCCATCCCCTGCCCCGAAAGTTGTAAAATTCGTTTTTCGACATAACATCTTGCATATCTCATTGTTGCAATGGGCCCACCTGTATCTCTGTTTGAACAATTTGTTTTTTCCCTTCCACTCCACAAATTATACCAACATCAAATACAGTGAAAGCAGGGGTTATGCTGTGGGGGAGGGACATACAAAGCAACAAAGAAATCATCTTATAAATATGTTAGAAAAAAATCACAAGAAGGAAAAAAAAATTTGAATCCTTATCTTGGGGTTCATTTCTCCTGACATCAACTTGTCTTACTGTTTCTGCTTGTCTCAGACATATACTAGTTATTGCAAATAAGGGAAACCATGGCACCTATGTTTCTTTGGGCCTGGCTTACTTCACTTAATATAATTTTTTCCAAGTCTTTCCATTTCCTAACAAATGAGGCAATATCATTCTTTTTGATGGAGGCATAGAATTCAATTGTGCATGTATACCACATTTTCTTGATCCATTCATCAACTGAGGGACATCTGGGTTGGTTCCAATGCTCAACCTCTCTAGCCATAAAAGAAATGCAAATCAAAACAACATTGAGATACCACCTCACCTCAGTTAGAATGGCTATAATCAAGAACTCTAATAACAACAGATGCTGGAGGGGATGTGGACAGAAGGGAACCTTACTGCATTGTTGGTGGGAGAGTAAACTTGTTCAACCACTTTGGAAAGCAGTATGGAGGTTTCTCAAAAGACCCCACATAGAGCTCCCCTATGACCCAGCAATCCCACTTTTGGGCATTTACCCAAATGATCACAAACAAGACCATACTAAAGCTACCAGCACAACTATGTTTATTGCAGCATTATTTACCATAGCTAAGATATGGAACTTCAGGTTTTCTATAAGACTGTTAATTAAACATGAATAGAAATAAATTTTAAGTGTCAACTCTTCCCAAAAGTTTCTTAGTTTTTCTTTCT
Organism: Dipodomys spectabilis; assembly: GCF_019054845.1. Classification (NCBI taxonomy): domain Eukaryota; kingdom Metazoa; phylum Chordata; class Mammalia; order Rodentia; family Heteromyidae; genus Dipodomys; species Dipodomys spectabilis. The sequence goes on from NW_024870840.1 coordinate 1,114,603, forward strand.
CTTTTGAATACTTGCATAAAGGTACATATCAGTTTACAGTCACTATAAGAAAATACCTGAGATAATTACCTTATTGAGAAAAGGGTTCAATGCGCTGGCCCATGCCTATAATCTCAGCACTAAAGGGCTGAGGCCAAAGGATAATGAATTCCAGACCATCTAGGCTACACAGCAAAACAAACAAACAAACAAACAAAACCCAAAAACAAAACCAATAACTAAAAATAGAAAAGATAATTATTAACTATAAGTTAATAGTTTTGAAAGTTCTAGTTCATAGCTGGCTCTGTTTGGGACTATGAAGAGGCAGTATATGGTGATGGGACCATAGGGCAGAGCAAAATGGCTCACATAAGGAGCCAAGGTTTAAAGGAGAGGAGAAAGTGGCAAGCTCATCATCTCATCTGGGGGAAAAAAATGACCTATGCAGGGGAATGTGTCTCTCATCATGCCCTATATCCTGTAGATCACACTATCTGCTATAGTAGCATCTGAAAACTAAGCCTTTCATGAGTGGGCTTTGGTGTGACATTCAATACCAACCTAAAGCATCACTTATGTAATCTTTGAGAGAAAAAAAACAAAAACAAAACACTTCTTGCTTTCCATGATTTCCTACTAATGAGAACAAACTCTGGAGTTCATCTTCAAATTTGAATTTTCTCTCAAGAGGAATTCTGTTTATCATGGGTGTTTCCATGGGGGAAGACAGTGCACTGTTCATTGACTTAGTTCCCTCATCTTTTAAGTGGTGGTAATAAAAGTAAATAAATGCTTTGGGATTATTCTATGCATTGAATGTTGTAATTATGAGTAAAACTCCTAGGTTATCTATGGTAACAGAGTGATATTTCAAAGTTAACCCTTTTATTTTCCTTTTAGTTGTTATTACCTCTAACTAGTATCATGATTCAGTGCTACTGCATTCTGGAACCTTGTAATTTTAATTGTGGATTATTGAGCTGTAGGCTTCTCAAATTCTCCTGTTAGTACTTATTTTCCTTAACTTTGATCTTCCATTTGAGTGATCTTATAGATATGAAAAAATTTACCTTATCATCTGTTCATAATGTTCAAATGTTCTTCAGTCAGATTAATACTAATAAGAAGGATAATGGTTTCTGGTCTTTGTAACCATAATGCTTGGCTTAGAGCTAATGTTAAAATAATGAATGCATGGTAGTCCAGAACTAAGAGTACAATGATCAAAATGCCATGGTCATTCAAACTTGAATGTGGAGAGAATGTGGAACAGACTAAAACATCTATAGTGTTATTCAATTTGTATTTGTTGATAAAACCTTCATTCGCAGGGGCTAGATATAATTTCTATAATAAAGTCTGTGAGGTGTGAAGCGGTTCTCTCATTTAGAATAATCTAACAGATACAATTGCAGGAAGTCTCTGGACTCAACTAATTTCAACACTTTTCTGTCTAAATACACCTTCCTTCTCCCTTCCCCCACTTTTTGGTTACCCTCTGACCATTCCACAAAGCTAATTGGAAACCATCTTCCAATATTTTCTTAGAGAATTAGGAATCAATGATAGTTTGCCTCTAATCCTGCTAGAGAGTCCAAGAACTTTAGTGATAGCTGAGATTAGCCTTGGGAGACAAATATTTGATACCTTCTGCAGAGTACCCAGGACAACACAGCAGGAAGTCTCATTAGCTGAGGCACTAGCTAAAACCGCCAATCCACATTGTGTTCTTTTTAGTTGCCATCTAATTGGCTGTTAATCTTTTGAAAAAACAAAAAGTGGTAAAAATTTGCAACCTATGGCTACCTATTTTGAAAGCACTAGGTTAAGAATAATAATTCTTCTGACTTTTTGTTGGAATATGCTCTAATTCTGTCAAAAAGTTTACTAATTTACTTGGTATCCACATTGATTCCTGATGATTCCACAAAAAATGGTCTAATTAATAGTAACAACTTCACTTTTAATTTTGAGAAGATCAAAAACAATAGTGCAATAATTCAGAAAGGTGAGTAATGAGTTTCACTGGGCTTGGAAATTAGAGCTTTCTAAAACAAAAATTACATATTTTCTTTCTTGGCAACTAATCTGAGGTGAAAAAAGTTCATTTTTGCTGAATGTGAATGTCAGGATCATTTACTTTAAAATGAATAAATATTTATGCAAAATTACCCTAATAGTTTATTGAATCTTGACTTGAGTCTAAAATATTACCCAGTCTGTTCTTTACTCCAATAGGAAATAATCATTACATCTTATGGAACCATTTAAAGTTTTGCTATTCCATTTCTTTACTAGAAATTTTAATTTGTTTCTGTTTGGGACTTTGCAAATTTTGTATTTCTAAATTGAGGAACTATTTATGGTATATCTTTCTATTATCTTTCCACAATGCTTTCAACATACTGGTTTTGCTAAAAGTACCTGAAGTTTCCATTTGGGTATTAAATTTATTATTCATGTGTGTTTAATAGGTACAAAAATTATAAGATAAGCATTGTAATTCATATCTTATGAATGAAAGAGAGATTCAGTGAGTTTAAAGATATTCTCATCCAATTTCACCTGGGTTGGAAAAGTAGAATATGTTTACTAAGCTGATTATTACTACAGAAAAGAATTTAAAAAGTTTAGTTTATTTTCCAGGAGAAATGTTGGTGAGGTAATACTAAGCTGAATATTTTGTGTAGCCACATATTTAGTGAAGGATTACATCATTTAGGTACCTTGATGTAGAGGACATTTATTGATAAATCTTATTCATCAGCTGGAAATAACTAAGCCTATTTTTAAGAACTATCTTTCAGAGTATACTTTACGAAAATTTATGAATGCAAATTTGAACCTGATAAGTCAATGAGAGAGGAAGAGCTATATAGTTTGTAGGCCATAGATACTGTATTTTCATAATTTACTTGAGAAATACTTGTCATATATACATGATTCTTAAGGAGAAAATCTTCAAACTTAAAAAAAGAAAGCACTTTCAAATTAGTCTCCATGTGTTGAGAACTGAAGTACTTGTGTTTATACAAACATCAATGGATTGATTTTTGCTCTTTTTGGGACTGAAACTAAAAGCTGGGTGAAAATGAATTTCCTCTTAAAGATTTACAATTGTTTCATTTTCTTTTCATGGGAATAGAAATGCTGAAGACTGTTTTCCCTTTAAGAAAATTGTGTTTGTGTTTCAGAGCCAAACCAAACTGAAGCCATCTGGAAACTTGCCATGCTTCACCTTTTACTCTGAAACTCACTGGGTGGAGGCGACCCACAGCTCTTACAGTTTCGCCACTTAAGTTGACCTCAACACTTGGAATAAATGCTATTTTTTTTTTGCCCATGTGATTTTATCTGTCTTTATTAAATTTGTTCTCCCTAGTTCTATCTCTTCGCCTGACAATACTCTAAATCCTTAACCAAGGATTGTTTTCTATTCACCTCAATTTATATCACACATATTCATTGTTACCCTGGAATTTAACAGAGAAGTGACCTGTAAGACTTAGAAGATTTTAGCTTCCAAGTCTAATAAAAAAAATTGGAAACATTCTATTTTCAAATTCCTTTGGCAGTGACTTATACTATTCTGTACATTATTGCAAAACAGTCTTTTTACACTTTTCCCTCTTTGTGTTTACTCTTGTCTTAGATATCCAGAAGATGGTGATTACGAGGAGGGTGTAATTCTTTCGTTGGGAAGGTCTAGCTGCATAGAAAAGGTGGACAAAAGAGTAATCAAACAAGTAAACTAGTACAAAATTCAGTGGGCCAGTAAATTATTAAGGAATAAACTACATATTGAGAAAGAAATGACTGGAGAATCCATATAGAAAATGTTGTGAGGAAGTAAAAGGTGATGAAACAGCAGTGCAGAAATCTTGACTCAATCTGAAGTCACTGTCATCAGTAAGAACTCCTTACAATATATAATTATACCATACAACACTCCTCACTGTGCACTTTTTGTTCATTTGAAATATCATTCTTTCCCTTGTTCATCTATGTTAGATTTCCTTGTATATTTTATGCTAGTACTGGGGCTAGAAATAAAGGCTGCATGCTCTTGGTTGGCTTTATCATCTCACGGCTGGTAGTCTATCACTTAAGCTACATCTCTGGTTCTGGCTTTTTGCTGGTTAATTGGACAGTCTCACGGACTTCATTATTTCTATGTTGACATCTCTATCAAATGTTTCTCTCACTAGCTTTTAGGAATTCTCTAGCTGGCTCCCAAGTTCTTTAGTTTGTTTAAGAGCCTTCTGCTCCTGTTGTCTTGCTCCTCTAAGAGTATATGTTGAGCTTTTAGGGATTAACATGCCATTTCACACTTACAAACTTACTTTTTGAGCCACTGAATTTCACAGATGCATTATCTAAGGAAAAAGTCTATGCAATGGAAACTTATCTGTAGGTAATTTGTTTGAGGACTTGTTTGGGGATTGTGGTCTGCTGTCAGATGTCACTATACATTTTTACATTTATGACTCATAAATAATAAAGATTGATTTCTATGGGCATTCTCTTTTCTTTAAAAAGTAATCACAACTGAAGGACAAATTATAATCAATAATTTTACTTTTAAGTATCCTCATGTTGCATCTGGAAAACAACACAGAATGTGCACATTCAAAAGCAATGTATAAAGAAACCAACACAACAAAAAGCCAAACTATATTCAAACAGACTGACAAATTCACAAAACTCAGTTAAATTCTAGACACAAATAAATAGTAAATAAATATCCAGAAATTAGTACCCTTATCACAACATATTAAGTAATCTGACCATAATGTAGTAAAATGGACAGCTTTAAAGCAACACATATGAGCCAGGCATTCACACAGAAAGGATAGAAATTATTACTGAACAGGCAAAAAAAAATTAATAACAGGTCAATTAAAAAGATAAGTAAAATATGACCAAAATAGTCAACTAAAGATAAAGCTTATTTACAAATGTTAAACTATAAATCATAAATTTAAATACAGTACATTTGAAAACTATTATTAGTGTTATCCTTCTGCTCTCAGAAACATTCATTCCCTTTGAGATTTAAACAAAGGAGTGAAATGTCAAATTTATCTTTCAAAAGAATCATTTAATTTATAATACTCTTTTTGAGCTGAAACTATATAGGATTGGAGGCTTGGAGATCATTTTAGATATTTGGACTATTGAATGAAGCTGTGATTTTTAACTCTGGTAGTGTCATTGGCTCTGGAAAGGATAAAAAGGCCAATGAATCAGTAAAGTGCATCATAAAGTTGAGACTGGGTATGTACAGGGTATAACCCATACATAAACTAAAACTTCTCGTGGCTAATACTATTTTAGAGATCTTAAAGTTAATCATTCAAAGCTATTCTGATTATCCTAATCTTGTCACTTAGCATACAATCATAATAGTAAAAACAAACAAGCACCTTGGAAGTGAGATACTTTCTGACACCTCCCAGACCTCCTGAGATTTAGTCAGCAGCCAAGATACTGTTTCTAGTTGCCTGCAGTCAAATCTTAGCCAATTCTAGCCTCACTCCGTCTACACTCTCCTTTCTCATTATATCCTCTAAACTCACTTCAGGAACTTCCTAACTTCATCCATCATCCTGCTTCCAGATAAAGTATCATTAAAGTGTAGCCGCAAGGTGTGATTCACATTTTCTTTTTGTGTGTGGGCTTTTCAGCTCAAGGCCAGCATTCTACCACTTGAGCCACAGCGCCACTTCTGGTTTTCCAGTGGTTTATTGGAGATAAGAGTCTCATGGACTTTCCTGCCAGGGCTGGCTTTGAACCGAGATCCTCAGATCTCAGCCTCCTGAGTAGTTAAGATTACAGGGGTCAACCACCGGTGCCCGGCAATGATTCACATTTTCAACACTCTTTCTTTGACTCTGGCCTACTAGAGTACATCCCCATCTTGATTTTGACATTGCAGAACCTATCTTTTGTGTGTAGCATTTGTATACTGGAGACAGTTCTTAATGCTTCCTGGGGTAAATGTTAAATCGTCAAGAATTCTGTGAGGCTGTTGTTAAACGTGGTCATGAAAACAATTGAAAACACATAAACACAATTACAAGTCTTTATTAAAAAGAAAGGTAATCATGTCTCAAATGTATTATATTAAATTATTTTGCAGGTATGCCCCTGAGGATATTTAAGATGCTGCACCTGTATGGTGGCATTACTCTGCAATAATATACAATTGTGTATCTTCTCCTTATTGCATTCAGTATGTGACCTTGTTAAATGAATATCATAGCTAAAGTATTTATAGCAAGGAGAAGACATTAGATATGAGGAATTAAAATACATTTTTTGTTGCTATTCTAGAAGTGAAATTGGTAAACCAAGGCTATGGACTGACTGCCTGTTTTTATATTGAGATTTATTCATATTTTATATTTATTATCTGTCTGCTTTTGGGTTGTAATGACAGATTAGAATTATTTTGAAAGATGTAGTTAGATCCCACAGATAAAATATTTCCTCCCTGGCCTTTAAAATTACAAGGGGAAACCAACCAAAGAATCATAGCACTGGCCTTTCTATGTTTAGTAAAATGTTATTTGTAAAATACTGGTGGAGGGCCACATCTGAACTATGAATTATAGTTTGTTGACATTTGGCCTTGACTTAAGAAAGTGATAGAAAAAATGTTAATAATGGAGATCAGGTTTAAAGAGATGGCATGCAAATAGCTCTCAAATATGAAGTAGTATTTGAAGTAGTATTATTTTAGTGTTCAAAAACTATTAGCTGGTTCTACAAGAAGTTTCTTTTAGCACTGTGGAAAGAATAAAAGCCCAACAGCACTTTTGATGTTTTACTTTTATCTTCCTCATTAATGCAAGCAAAAAGTATCCAATGTATAGTGTATGAAAAATTCAAAGTAATCAGTGTAAAATTCAAAGTAATCAGTAAAAATTCAAAGTACAGTGTAATAAAAATCTCTCTGCATGAATCATTAAGCCTACTGAAGAATTATAATAAAAGTATTATACATTTTCTTATGTATTTATTAATGTTGCACATCCTAACCACAAAATAATTTACTATAAAACAATATAAATTAACTTTATGCATGTATATCCACACATATACCATGAATACTTTTTTGAAGAAATGTTTGTGAAGCAATTACCAGCAGACTATTGTATAAAACTCTATTTCTAACTTCTTCCCTATGCATACACACAAACAAATCATAGAGGAAAAACGTATTCTACCATGCATGTGCCTTTCTTTTTCCTGCTTTCCATTTCCAGGATTGGTTCTCCTTTCACTTACACAAAGAATGACTCTATACTCTAATTTTATTTTTCACTAGCTTATATATTCACATGGTACCTTTGTTAAAAGTACCATTACCTTCTGCAAGGACTTCTGTGTATTTTGTTGAACTGAGTTGAAGAAACAGGGTACAGATAAAATCACTGGGATGGCTTTGTTCACATTTCTTCTTCCATATCCATTTCCTTTAGTATTACTCACTTTCTTCTAAAGTTTGACATTATAGCCTGCTCTCTATTTCTCTAAGTTCATCGATACTTCTCTTTTCATAATTCAAACTAGTCTTTAAAACCAGGTTCATTCTTCTTTGAAGCAGAAAATAGTCTGTGAAAATAAGTTTCCATAGTATAGTCCTCTTACCTCATATTTTCCTAAATTTTATCTTCAAAAGAAAATCTTTGTACTTGTAGGTTGTAGGACTCTATCCTCCCACTGTAGCCTCTCTTGATAGAGATTGACTAGAGAGTTCCTTTTAAGAGCACTAGTCTCATTCATGGAGAACTCTGCCTTTGGGGCCTAATTATTGTCTTAAATCCCCAACTCTTCACACTATCATATTGGGAGCTAAGCTCTCAATAAATGAGTTTTGACTATACACAGATATCCATTCTATAGCATGTTGACCTTACATATATGTGTGTATACATATGTATGTGATATTATATATGTATATAAGCTCCCTCTCCAAGGTAGCTCACAATAACTAGAATTTCTCCTTTCCAGTGTGGGCCATAGATATTCTAATTTCTCTCCATCATAGCTGATTGTAAAAAAAAAATTCTTTAGATCATCACTGTCTGATAGCACATAGTAAGACTCATGATTCCAGAAAGATCTGAGCTGCATACCTTCAGGAAAGGAATGCTGAAAAATCTAAACAGAAAGACATTGTTGGAGCCTCTCCCTAGTCTATTAGTAGTTATGCCTACACAATGAATGCCCATGAAAACCCATATGGGAATGGTTCTGAGCTTCCACACAAAAACATGGAGGTTCCTAGAGGCTGGTGTACTTTGAGAACATGATCCCTCCAAGCACTTCCAGTATGCATTATCCTATGTATCTCTTTTTATATATCCTTTATAGTAACCCAATAAATGTGTTTCCTGCGTTCAGTGAGCTACTTAAGCAAATTAAGGAACCAGTGGATGGAGTTGTGGGAATCACAACTTATATCTGATTGGTTGGAAATCTAGGGAAAACAAATTAAAACTTGTGAATATTTACTGCCAGACTTAGAAACCATGCCCTTAACTTATGGGTTGTAGCACTGATTGTAGGTACATTTTGTCATAATTGAATTGGATAACAGTCAACTAGTGCATGCTGTAGAATTAATTTCTTCTTTTTTGATTGGGAAAAGTAGTAATTATTAGGGTCAGAACCTTTTTGGGTTGTTTATTCTAGTGTCAGAACAGGGGAAAAGTAGATTGTTGTTTTAAACAGAAACAACTGCCTATCTGGAAGTAGGTTTCTTGAAGGAAGGAATTATGTCTTTCTCATCATCATGAAGAACAGAGTAACTTCTGAAGTACACAGGACAGAGCCTTGCAGTCAGATGCTCAATATAATGTTTCTTCAATGAATGGAACTCTCATGTCTCTGTAATTCCCCACAGTGCTAAGTGGTGCTGAACACATTGTTGTCACTCAATAAATAGTTGTTGGTTGATTGATATGTTAGTGAAACATAAAAACTAAAAGTAGTTGGAAATTAGACTTATATTTTATTGAAAAGCAATAAAACTATCTTCGGTTTCTAAGTATTTTAATGCTTTCAACTGGTGTTTCATCTTTCCATCACAGCTAAATTTTTATGCAATGTCATGAGGCTGTTGTCTGCTCAAATTTATAAGCCCCTTAAAAATACTCAAGCCCCATAGCAATGCCAGGATCTAGGAAATCTGCAGTCATTTATGATTAATGATGCTCTTTTGTGAGACATTATTAAAAACAGAAGTCTATGACTTCACTGTTTCTGACAATAACTTTAAACACAAGGTCAGTCCTTCCATTTTAACATTTCTTTGTAAGATTAAAAGAAAGTAAAAACAATCACTTTGGGAGCTTCACCCAGATGTGACAAAATGGGAGACACAAGTTTTCAATCTGTTCCTTCCAATGAAATGTCACCTCATTGCATAGAATATTGATGATGAGCAAATGTTACTGAAGGGCAAATCTAGTCATCAGGAAAACATAGAGTTCAGAACTCTATCAGACATTGCATAGTCAATTCATAGAAGATGTTACCAAAAGACTTAGGAATTGTTTAAAAGCTGACTCATAACAAATGTAGCTTAATATGTGTATTTCCCTCCAGATGAATAATTGAAAAGAGAATTATCAAGCTTTAAAAAAAGAAAAGTATTCAAGGTTTTTTTTAAAAAAATGTAAGCAAACACTGGATATTTCCTGAAAAAAAAACACTGTATACTATAAAGACATTTTTATCCAATTACTTAAAAATGATAATCATGTGCTCCAGTACATTTTTTAAAAAGCAATAACAGTTTGCTTCTAAATGGAAATTTCAGGTTCATGTAAACACATAATTCTCCCTCCATATGAGAAGATGGGAATCTATAAATATAGATCTATATGAGATTGATTGATATTATGCACATTTCTAAAAGAAAGGCATGTTTTGCCAAAAGTTTAATGCAAACATGTCAAGTCTACTTACTAGCAAAACTTTACAATCCACAGAAAATAAAAACAAATTTTAAAAAATGGTACAGCCTTCAAAATTTACCATTGAACCAAAATTCCACCTCTCCTACCTTCTTAAAATTATTTTCTTCATTGTTAGGTAATTTGGTATGCACATCAGAAGTAGCTGCCTGAACGTACAACTTTTTCTGTGTTCTCTACATTCCAGTAGTTGCTAAGCCACAGCCTGACCTTAAACATGTATGAAATATTAAGTGGAGGGCCAGCAGTTGAGTTGTGGTTTCTCTCAGTTCAAAATTATTGCTCTGGAATCTGGCAAGGAAATTAAAACACAACTGTTTGATAGGAATTGTCACTTTCTAGTCCTTTAGTAAAACAACACTAAAAAGGATTTAGATGGAGCCAGCTTTCAGCCAATCCTTCTTCCTTGAAAAAGTGATGACTTGAGAATAGACAAGCCAAAGGGAAGAAGTATCCCACACACATATATCCGTACTTTATGTCCAAAACTCCTAGTTTAAAACTAAAGAGAAAAAATCCACTTTCTTTTCATACTTAGAACTCGTAAATTGGCTGCTTGCTAGGGGTTCATGTCTGTAATCCTAGCTATTCAGGAGGTGGAGGTCTAAGGATCAAGGGTCCAAGCTAGCCTAGGCAGGAAAGCCCAAGAGACTCACATCTAAGCCAAAGAACAGGAAGTGGTGAGTACAAGCTTTGAGCAAAAGAACTCAGGGACAGCTCCCAGACCAAGAGTTCAAACCCAGTCACAGACACCAAATAAATAAATAAATAAACTGGCAAATTGATGTATCAAATGATACACAGTTAAAACAGTTCTGATCTGTATGAAGTTCTTCTATTTTCAGTTCTTACAGATAATCAAACAAGATAATCAAACAAGATAAGATAGTAAATCAAGAACAATCCAGAAAGAGCACCCATTCATAATCTAACAGTTAAAAAGCTGTTTTGGGTTTAGGATTTTTTTTAATGTTTTTATTGTGTAAATACTGTACAGAGGGGTTACAGTTACATGAGCAAGGTAATGAGTACATTTCTTATGAAGTATTGTTGCCTTCTCCTTTGTTTCTCCCCTACCATCCCTTCCCTCCCACCTCCACAACTACACTCCATTCCCCCCTACCCCACCACCTAAATTGTAAAGTTTGTTTTTCAACATATTGTCTTCTACATCTCATTGTTGCAATGGGTCAATCTGTATCCCTATTTAAACATTTTGTTTTTTCCCTTTCCCGCCCCCAAATTATACCAACATTAACTGCAGTGAGGTAAGCAAACAGGATTTGTGAATTAGGGGATGTAACACACGTGTGCTGAAATATAACTGCTGTTATCACAAGGAAACAAAACACAGGTTTGTAATAAGACACCTTTCTCTTTAATAAGACTTGTATAGCTTTCTGCTAATGAAAAGGAAGTCCACCAGGTGTCCAGTGTAAAAGTTGTTTCTTTTAATTACTAGACTTCTCCTTGCTTCAATACTTTCAGAAGTTTCTCATTTTCAAATCATAAACAAAACAAAAAACACAAACAAACAAAACAGAAAACCCTGGGTAAATGGTTCCACATATTCTGAGTGTGGATTTCTGAATGTGCTGATTAAATTCCAAGAACTGGATAATGGGAATAATTGACTCCAAAAAAAAAAAAAAAAAAAGATTGTTGTAAGTACTTCTTTTTCTATTTTGTGGCTCAAACAAACTAGAAGCAAATGGGTAAAAATGTAAAATACTTTGATGTGGCTAAAAAAAAAAATCCTCCTAGACACATGAAATAAATCAGCAACTTAGGAATGCTCCCTTCCCCCTGTACCCCCCCATGAAGGAATTGGGTTTTCTGGGGGAGGGGGAAGCTTCTACATACAGGGATTCCCTTCTTCCCTTGCATCCTACCCCACATATTGATAGGCACCAATCCTGATGAAGTTTGTTTGTTTGTTTGTTTGTTTGTTTTTAGGTCCTTAGTATGATGTACTAATACAAAAGGCATGCACTGTCTTGTTCTCACCAAACTTAGAATCTAGAGATGTAAATGTGACCATAAACCAAATTGAAAAAAAAATTCAAGGAATGAAAGCACTTATCATGGAAGAGACATTTGGCTAAGATCTAAATGACAAGATGACAGAAGTTGCAGGAATGTCTGCAGAAAACTTCCAGGCATAGGGTTGAGAGGCTCTGTGGGAACATGCTTGGTGTGCCTAGGAGTAGAAAGGTTCGTGTTCATGACTAGGGTTAGGTCAAATGGATAAGAGAGCTCAGGACACATTACACACTGTCTCATAGGCTGTGATAAACACATGAAATTTTCTTGGGGGCTGGGAGAGATGGGGCGAACAATGGAAGGGTGCCATTGTTCAAGATGCATTGTACTCATAAACTGAATTGGAATTCCTTTGCGCAACTACTTGAAGAGGATTTTAAAGCTTAAGAAAAAGAAATTTCCTTTAGCCATTAAAAGGTGAAAATCCATGAAAAGGCATAAACGATGGTGGTAATATCTGAAGACCAGAGCACAGGTAAGCACCTGGCTACTGAGAATATACCAAATGGTTGAGAGGCTTGTGTGTGTTGTGGAAGTCTGGTAATTTCTTAAGCTCTTTTGTTGTTCACAAACACTGTGAACATTACTTTTTTTTGTTTTTGTCTTAGGGTTTGTACTCTGGGCCTGTGAGCTGTTCCTGACTTCTTCAGCTCAAGGTGAGCACTCTACCAATTGAGGCACAGCACCACTTCCAATTTTTTTGTGGTTATTTGGAGATAAGAGTCTCATGGGCTTTCCTGCCCCTGCTGGCTTTAAACCCCAATCTTCAGATCTCAGCCTCCTGAGTAGCTAGGATTACAGGCATGAGCCATTGGCGCCCAGCTGAACATTACTTTTTATAGCACCCCAAAATTCAGATTTTCCTTTACTCCACAGTGTCCCTATTATTCACACAATGTGTTCTTAAGGAAATCTCTGATCAAAATAAAGTAAAATTTCTTTTCTACAAGCATGACTTCAATACTAAGGTATTACCATAATACATTAGCTATACTAATAATTGAGGCTAATTTAATCTACCATGATTACTCTTATTGTTTGTTTTTTTTCCAGAAACAGAGGAAGGTCCTGTTTATTTCTATATACAAAACTATACTTTGAATTTCTATTCCTTTATGCCAATTGTGGAAGTCAGATTTCCATCACCGTGCCAAATACACTAGGGACACAGTGAACAATCTAAAGGAAGAAAGATTTATTTTGCCTCAGTTTCATAGATAGTGTCTTTGATTTTAGGCCAGGATAAGGCTAAAACGATTCAGAGAAACACAGAACAAAGCAAGCAGCTAGCCTAAAAGTAGTCAGGAAGTAGAAAGAGCAACAGGACAGAGACACTCTGGTCTTCTTGGGACAGGACAAGATAAACCCTTCAAAGACACACTTCCAGTGACCTACTTCTAACTAGGCCCCACCTCCTACTTTCTAGCTCTTCCCACCTTACACAAATGCTACCCTACACAAATCTTGTCATGTATTTATTCGTTAATTAAATCTGAGGCCCCACAGTAAGCATCAGAGAACAATACTTCTCTTGTAGAAAGGCATGTCAAATAAGGCAAAAAGTCTTAACATCATTGCTCATAGAAAATGTTCAATAAGGTAATGTATACAAAATGTCATAGTCTCATCTCAAAGTCTCAGAAAAGGAGAGATGTAGAGTGATAATTAATATTATATTATGTTACTATTCACATATGCAATAAATACTACATGCTTGATAACATTTGGCTATGTTAGTGTCTTTTTAAACAAAACATCTACAGATTATAGGTTTGGATTAACTTCTTTATGCAGTGTGGTAAAATGTCTTAGTTAGCAACGTATACTAACTTTAGAGTACATGATGTTCATAAAATAGTACAATTCCTCAAGGCAGAATGGACCTGATCCTGTTGCCAAACACTTGCCACTCAATACACAGTGCAAAAAATGAAACATATAAATTCACAGTGATGACTGATTTGGATGAACTTCCTAAAGCAAGACTTCTTGAGAAACCATTATGGAGCATACTTTTCACACTATAACAGGGACCTAGTTCAGAACAAGAGAGTTGTCTGTGTGTTTTTTTCTTCTTCTTCTTCTTTTTTTTCCTGTTGGCTGATTGGATTCTGGTGACAGCCTTTAGCCCATTTATATAAACAGAGATTGCTTCTCAATACAACAAGACTGATTTTTCTAGGAAAGGCAGGGAGAAGTGTTCATCAGTATTCCATTTATAAAACCTAATTAAGGGCTTAACCTTGATTTATCTATTAGAACACAATAGCAGAATGAATTCATATGATGTTCAATTTCAAATATATATTCCACCTTTAAACAGAAAAAAAGGAAGAATATAATGACTTCAGAGAGTAAAATCAAAAAAGACAATACACTTATACAACAATAGAAATCTTTGCTGTAAGTTACAAGAGTGAAAAATGTGGATGAAAATTATGAATGAAAAGTACAAAATGAAATTAATATTTTCTTTAATTGCTATCTTATTGTTAATGTTAAGTTAAATAACGTAAATTCCATCTTCAGAAACATTTACCTGATTACCTAAATTCTTATGAGCATTTAATAACATATTATATAAAATTCAAAAGCCATCATTTTACAGCAGTATAGAACTGAATTTCGCACTTGGAAAAAATGGGTTAGTTATTTCATCAGAATTGACAGTTCTTTGTTACTTATAATTACTCACAGTCTGTCCTGATTCAATAAGATTTAGTAGAACAATTTTAATGTTGCAGTGAAGCCATTCTGTATTATATAATTGCATTTATTCAATATGCACTTGGACTTAAAATTGAGGAATGTCAATGGGATTTAGAAGAGAAATGAAATAAATGCCACATCATTTTTAAACAATAACTTAAAAGAACACTATGTGCATATATGGAAAGTCCACAATGAAATTCCCTCATACAACAAACAATTTAAATGTAAAATAAAATAGTAATATCTTGAAGACATATTTCAGAAAACAAATTTCCCTATATTGTCATAGGGCAAATAGAACATTGAATTAGTCATTTGATAGGCTATATAACATCACATCTCAAGACATTATGAAACTGACATATTTAGGAAATAACAATAGACTTTTAATAATAATAATATTGGACATTTTAATTTTACTGTTTATTTGGATGTTTAGGCGTCTTACCTAAACAGTGTGGGATTTAACTTCAAAGTACCTTATTTAGAGTGGAAAGCACTGCACTTGTGAAGAACAGTGATTCTCAGCAGGATTTGACTTTGTCCTCAACTATTTTTTTTTTAAATAAACTTTGGTTATATCAGATAGGGAAGAGGTACTACTGCCCACATGTAAAAATCAGGGATTCTGCCAAATATTCTTCATTGAACAGGGCAATTCTCTAAACAATGAAGAATATCCTGTCCCAAAAGGCAATGGTACCAAATTTGAGAAATCCTGAAGTAGAATATTATTTAAAGAAAACCTTAGTAATAGAACATGCCTTAAAGATAATATGCTAGAGATGTGAACATTACGAATCATGAGGAATGATTCTATCTGGTGAAACTTTTAATCTTGTACACTGTAGATACCCAGTAACATTTATTACAGAAGCACATTGATAAACAATAAAATCCAGACAATTATTTCTAGCATTCCTCAGTTTTTTTTCCAAGTAAAAGAACATAGGTAATCCCAGCCCTTCCTTTTTTAAATATCCAAAGCAAGTTAGTAATCTTAGTTGTGGGGGTAGCATCTCTTATTTAATATATGGGGAATATTTTTAGCATTATGTTTATGCCATACTGAAGAATGAATGTAAATGAGGAGCTCAAATATGTTTCGACTCCTTTTAGTGTAAGGGATATATTAAGATGGATTTGATAATACAAACATGTAGCCATTTTATTATACTGTGAAATTACTGTTCATTCTTATGGAACAATAAAATTTGTGGAAAAGGCCCTTTATAATTTTTAACCATAAATGATAGAATTTTTATATACCCCAGGCAGTAATATTACTTATAAATTTATACCATACGTCACTTCAGCTTAAACTTTTTTTAGCTGTTAAAGCAACTGATCCGAGTCAAACCATATGCTGTGGCTTTTGCCTTACAGAACTCTCAAATACACTGTGAGAATAATTATTCCCACTTAATGAAGTTACAGAAGAGAATGTGGCATTGGAGTGTAAGACATGCATAATCTAATGAAAACCCTCTGTAAACACTGCAAAGTCTGTGCTACAAGTTTTGCACTTCTATGGGCTTTCACTTATTAAGAGATTTAGAAGTCACTAACATCTCAAAAAGAGTAAATGGGTGGTAAGAATCTCCAGATCTGGAGATTTCATTGTAAGAGTTTTAATCTGTTGGGACCTCAGTTTCCTTGTGGCTGAGGCTGGAGAAGAAGAGGGAAAAGCAGAAGTGCCTAGAGAAAGAGCTTTTAGTATGCTTTCAAAAGTATATCTTCAAGAACTTTATTTGGAAACAAGGATAACATTAGGCACTCATTTTCCTTTGCTTACACCATAACCCTCCGCCCTAAGTGTCTTTTTTTCCTCACAGAGTTTTTCCCTCTAGCTTGTTCTTCAGAGCATGTTCCGATTCTTTTAAAATCAATTTTGCATCCTTTCCCACATAAGTCTGTCCCTGGCTCTAAGAAAGGCGTGCCCATTTCTGCTTTCATATCTTTGCTACTCCTGTTCTCTTTAAATAATATCAAGATATCTTTGAACACCAAATTATTTTTTTTCCTAATCTTCTTTTGACTTCACAGCCCTAAATGAACTTTTAGATGCTTATGTAGTACCCTAATGTACACTCAAACTGGCTGTGAATATCACCTTCCCATGGACTCCCATGTATTGTGTTCATGTTTTTATCTCTAGTACTAATTTATACCACATAGAAAGTGCATTAAAATTAAAAGGCCCATCACTGAATGCTCCTTTGAATGACCAAAACTCAAAGAATAACAAAATCAAACAAGTTGAGCCAGGGAACATTAGAAGATGAACCTTTCATACTGCTGGCAGATTAGCAAGTAGCATAATCTATCTGGAGAACCATGATCAGTTTCTTAAATAGGTAAGCATGCACATTCATGCTTTGGCTTTTCTGCTCTAGTATACACTGGTTAACTCAGGTGGATATAAAGCTAGTTTAAGAGTCCTTATAAAAGCTTCATCCTGGATGTTTCTAGATTCTTCAATATTTCCAAAATAAAAACAACTCAAATTCCCATCAAGCAACATAAAGAAATTGATATATCCACACAAGTAATACTATTTAGTAAAAATTAAATGGTGAATTTTTGAGAAATGCAATTATATAAAGAATTTGGATAAGAAAGTATAGTCAAAATACAGCATATATGCATAGTGGGATATTATTCAACCAGTATACACAGTCAGGTAACCATAGTATACATCAATTTATTATGTATTACAGAATCTGAGGGATTCCAAAACAGATATGATAAATGATTGAAGAGGTAGAAATACTAATTGCTCTGATTTTTATTGTTGTGTATGGTATACATGTTTAAAGCCATTCATTATGCAGTACCCCATAAACATGTACATGTATTATATATGTCATTACAAATTTGAAAAATAGAGGCAGACACAGCTCTCATCTATAATCTCAGCAACATGGGAAGGATTGAGGTTCAAGGTCATTCCAGGCACAAAGTTAGTGAGATCTTCCCCCTTCCTTCCCCCCCTTCCCCACCTGCCCCACCTTGGCCACACACAATTCAACAAATAAGCTATGCATGGTCCCTAGCTATATAGGAGGCAAAGAGAAGGCCAGAATGGATAAACATAAAAACTCAAGATCCTGTCTGAAAAAAATGACTAAAGCAAAAAGGACTGGGAAAAAGGCTCAAGTAGCAAATATGAGGCTTTGAATTCAAACCCTGAGTTCAGTACTTGTATAAGTGAATTTTTATGAAACCCTATGAAAGATAAACTCTAGGTGGTAGGAAACAGATAGTGGTTGCAGGGGTAGGGACGGGCCATGCAGTGTAGTCAATGGAGAGGACAGAGAGCCAGGATATAATAGTAAAAAACCGGCCTGGAGACACTTCTGGGTTGGCAGACACATTCACTATAGTTTAGGAATGGTTTCATGAACACAAACATAGCAGAATTATCAAGATGTAAACTGCAAATATGTGCAGCTTTTTCTCTGTCACTTAAACATTAATAAATCTTTTTTTAGGAAAAAAAGAAGCTAAAATCATGATAGAAACATTGTGTGAGCATTTTATTGCAGTTGCAACCATGTGTTTCATTGGAGTACAATAGTTATATATGAACTGAGCACTTTCAGAAGAATTTACAATTGCTCATCTGAAATATTATCAATCCAATAATTTCAAATCCTTTCTGGTTGTTAATCCAATATTTAACTAATTACTCTTTGTATGTATTGAGGCATAATGGGAAGAAAAATTGAAGAGAGTATAATTCTACAAAGATCACTATGTGGACCCTGAGTAGGTAATTTAACTTTGGTGGCTATTAGCATATCATGTTGCAAAAATAAAGCAGTTCACAAATAGAGGTAAGTATAGATAAAATAAAGTCATAAAATGTTTACTAAAAATACTGAGGAAGGCTAGTAGATCATACTGAGAACTTCTCAAGTAGTTGTAAATCCAGGAGAGTGAGGTTGTGTATAAGTAATTGTAAAGCAGTACTAGAAACACACAATCAGGTAGAAGCTGTAACCCAGCCTGGTAGGAGCCATTAAGACAACAGTGAAGGTCCTGCAGCTAGAGACAATGGGAAGCTTGTAAAGGAATTTCACTGGAGACAGCCATTGAAGAATGGACATGATTCGAATAAGGTGGACAGTGATGCTGTGAGAACAGTCTTAAATATAATAAAACCTAATAGAAATGGAAAGAAAGCTAATGTAAACAAGAGGGACTGAGCAGCAGCACACAGTACAGTTTTGTTAAGGGCAAATTACAGATGTTGATGGCAGCAGGCTAGTCTTACAAACCAGTAGGAATGTGGAATAAGCTTGGAAAGAGTTTGATGCAAATCATTGAGGTCTTTGAATACCATGCTTCAGACTCATGCTTCAGAAAGCAAATTCATGAAACCCTGCACTTAAGCGAAGCCACAGGATTAACATGAAAAATTCTTTTTAAAAAGAAAAAAATATTCCACTTGGTTTGGAGAGCATTGATGCTTAACAAGATGGAGCACAGCACTGATCGGGTTTAGAGAATTTAAAAAAAGATTAGATTACATTTAGTTTCGAACATGTTGAATTTGAGGTGCAGGGTAACAATCAGATACAAATACTCAGTAGGTAGATGATACTAAGAGTTGTAGACTCAGCCTAAGACTAGAAAGTTGGAATGAAGAAAAGCTTATGTGCATTGTTGGCTGAAATTTTAGATTTCTTTTACAGATATTATGAGAATGTCCCCCACTCATTACTGTGTCTCTGCAAAAATGTTACTAGATCAAAGTGACCTTGCTTAATTATCAGACATGAGGAAACACACTTCTGAATAATTGTATACCATCCTTGAATTTATTTACTCCATTGAAGACCATTTGAATAAAAGTTGTATTTAATAGTTTAAATCTAATTCCAAAGGTTTCATATTCAATATGTTACCAAGAAGCAGCTTGAATCTGATTTTATTTTGCTCTGACTCTCTGAATTTTATGAAATTATATACCTTGGTGATGACTTGGAAGTCTTTGTAGAAAAAAATAGAGCAGCCTGGAGAAGAAATGAAATTACATTGGCTAGATCATACAGATGGATTAGGAAGAGATTCAGGGATAGGGATTTCTTAAGGAGGGGAGGCACTTAATTACTTTGAAAATCAAACAAATTTCTGAGACCCTTTTCCCTCAAATCTATGTGAACACGTACTACTGTCTCACATAGCTTATTGTGTGAAAATCACTGTTGTTATGCTTCTGAAAGGGACAGAAGTTTGTGTGAGAACGTGGACTGGAGTAGTGTGTGCAGACTGCTCATCTGGTCAGTTTCAAGCAGAGGGCAAGTAAGCAATTTTTGAGTATCCCTTTGCTGCTCATACACAATATTCAAATATCCCATGGTCTCTTAGATTCATGATAGAAGAACGAAAGAGCTCATCTGAGACCTTCCTTTTGCATATGAAAAAGCTAAAGATTCAGATTAGTTCCTATGGCTTATGCCCTAGGCGAGGAGCACACCAAGGGCCAGGTGCCAGGTGTCACATTCAAGAACAAAGCTCTTTCTGCCATCCTGGCTGCATCCTTGGATCTATGTTGTACTTTTGATCTGCTGTGGTGTTCTCACAGTGTCTCATCATATAAGATACTGGCGTTCCTCAATATCAAAACATAGACTGATTTGCATTGTTATTATTGTGCTATCTTGCTGAAATATGCCCAAAAAGTTATTTTGTAATGAGTTCATGGATTTAAGAATCTTACTCATTAGTTGTAACTGATGAGAAAATATTTGGTGGTTAATTGAGAGCCTTAAAATCTAGACATGGCTTCAAAATACAACTGTTAAGATACTATTAGATTCATGTTAACCTACAAGTTAATTTGGGTTGCCACAGGAGGAAGACTGAGGAAATGGTATAAGATTATGACATGGGGTCAAATTTACAATGACAAGTAGGGTTGTGTGTTTTAGTTCTTTGTAGACATGTTGTTTTTTTTTTTTAATTTTTTAACAAAGGTCAGTGTATTTTCATTTACTTAAAGAAGCTTAAGTAATATTTTAAGTCTTCAAAGCTGGTGGTAATGCCAAGTAATGATGAAAATTAACCATTAATCCAATTATTTGTCTGTTTATCCATCTTCTCTCATTCATCCACTCATGTCAAAAGAAAGAGCTTGGCTGTCAGGAAATCATTAGATATAATATATGGATTCTCAATGACTGACAACAAGACCCTGAGTGTCAGACTCTACCCCTGCTTATCAGCTCTAGTGAAATTCCACATGGATGGGGTCAGCTTTATATTTGGACTGTTACTTATGTAAACAGAAGAAGCCACTACGAGATTCTTGTTTTGGAGTTTTCACCTCATTTAAATTCTTAATCTGTCCCTTCAGTTTAGAAAAGGTGATTTCAGTGTGGTCCTGCTTCCAATTAATGAGCTCCAGAGAGGGATTAGATTTGCCCCAGTCAGTCTTTCCAAAATAGACTAACCTTGAATCCCACAAAACCTAACAAAAGGTAAATACTGTATTCTGATTCAAATTAACTTAGACAGGGAAGGCAATCCTTACTTGTTTATTTTATTACAGGCTGGGCTTAGGATCTCAAAAGTTAACGTCAGTAAAAAAGAGATAGGCATTTTGTTGAAAGAAAAAGAAAGAAGGGGAAATAAGAAAAGATAATCTTTTTTAAAAAGAAATTTGTTCCACCTTTTCAATATTTATCACTTCTACTCTTACACTACAATGACTAGCAACAATGACTGGTAGCCTGTATCCTTATGAAAAAAGCTAAAATATTCCAAAATTTCTGATTTGGGGATTAAATTCTGAAAAGCTGCTAAAACATTATTTTCAAAGTATATGAGATTTCCAAGGGATTAGAGGTGAAATGTCACACTGAGGAAATGTGATCTTCTGTAGAAATCATTGAATGGAATTTCATAGAAATAAGGACATCAGATCCCAATCTAGCTTCTTTTTTTTAACTTTTTGTTGTAAAGGTGATGTGCAGAAGAGTTACAATTATATAAGTAGATAAGGTACTAAGTACATTTCTTTTTGAATAGTGTCATCTCCTTTCCTCATTTTCTATAGTGTTTTCCTTCCTGACCCCTTTCTCTCCCAAGTTGTATAGTTCATTTCCAACAGTGCTGAGTGAGTATCACTGTTGAATTAGTTCTAGCTTCTTTTGGCCTGAAGGTAGTCAACTGACTAGCCACCATCCACAATCCCACCCTATGTGGTGGAATCCCAAATGGCACAACATTTATCTGGACCCATTTTTGGCAATTTCTTTTACCTCAATCTAATCTGTAGCATTAATTTCTTTATTCTCTGTCTCTAAAAATGATCTGGTCATGCGAGCAAGAATGTATACATTGCATTAAATTGACGGTTTATTTATATAAGAGAAATAAAATAAATCTTTATCTAATTCTAAAAGATGTAGCTACCTTTCAGAAGCAAGGGAAGTAATTCTTTAGGTGACATTACGCTCTTTTAGAAAACATTGCTTCATTTTTTATTCTAGTAAGTCTCCCTCCCAGCCTAAAGCCATCAACAGAGTTGTAAATGCAAATATTTTTAAATTTATACAATTAGGCTTGGTGTTACTGTGTCTTGGTGTTACTGCATGTCACAGCAGGCATTTAAGCACAACCAGAACTTGGATGTGCTGACACCTGTAATCAGCACAAAAGGTCTCTTTTAAACCAACAAATCAGCCTTCTCAGTGGGACCATAAACAAAGCCCTAATTGCAGATTTTTGTTGGCCATTCTTCCCTACTGTGAACACTAGTTAGTGGTTGGTGTGTCAGAGGTAGCATCAGTTACAATTTATTGCCAAAAGATAAGAGAAAATTTCAATACATTAATGTTTCTAGGTGTACTTAAACCTATTCTATTCAGTAATTTTCTAATTATCAGCCATTTCGAAACTATATTAAATTGTGAGAGACAATAATTAACATATACAGCACTTAGTGAAGGGGCAGACTATTCTGAGCACTTTCAAATATTTAAGTTCATTGAATTATTCACAAAGTGCACTGAGGATGGGCACTATTATTGTTCCTGACTTATTGAGGAAGGATTTGAAGTCTTATAGTAACTTGTCTTAAACTTAACAATTGCTAAGCACTGGAGATGAGATTAGCTCCAAGAAATCTTAGTCCTCTCTGTGCTTTGCTTCTCCACTAAAGTAAAAATAGAAGTAAATAAAAATTAGCTACGATCTACTTTTGACAACTATATTTAATGCAGTCTACTGACATAAACATTCATGCAAACTTTCTATGTCTCAGAGTCTCATGGATTTGATTCTAGATTCTAAAACTAGATTCTAAATCTAGTTTGTGGGTCAAATGAGTCAATTTAAATAATTAACTGTAGGAAACAAATTCTCTCCAGTGAATGAAATAAAGTAAGAAATAAAAATGATGTTAACTCAATAAGGAGAGCGTATTTCATCTCAGAATGAATAATATCCCACATTCAGCAAGTATGTACATACTTTTCAATGTGGCAGGCTAACTGAGGCTAATTATCTAGTTCCCTAAAGTAACTACTGCTAATGTGCAATATGAGAATTATGTAAAATTAATAAAAATAAACAATTTTATATGATTAAAAAAGAGAATGGTGCCAAGTAGATCAAAGAACTCGTGTAATAATATCCTACCCAAACACCAGAAACAAATCAAGTGAAGACCATGGTTGCATTCTTTATAATCAAGATAAAATGTAAAATCTGTGCAAGATCAGTGCCGTTATGATCGAAATTTCAGAATATTTAATGAGCCCTTGTAGAAAACATGAGTGAATAAAAATATTTCCTCAACACATTCCTTAAAATAAACATGAAGATTCCATATAATTAGTTAACATAATAAGCCTCTTAAACAAATTAATTAATTATAGAGATTTTGGTAAATGTAATAAGAGATAAAGGAAAATAAAACCTGCAAGGACAAATGTCAGAATACAGTTATATACATAAACATGTACAGATGCATAAGTAGATATAGAGACACAAGAAAAAACACATATACACAATGTGTATACCAAAGCTCCGGAATATCTGATCACCATCTAGCTTCATTTGACATGAAGTCTGTCAGTCAACAACTATACCCTAAATTCCATGCTTATGTTCATACCTGACAATTATATGTAGAAGATTCTTAAATAGCATAAAATCAGTTTGAATGTGTTTGGGTAGATGGACTTGAAAAAATTTAAGAGTGGACAAGGCACATCTAGTTAGTAGGTTGTAAAATTTAGATTGGAAAGACAGTTAGCATTGACAAAGTATTCAACATTGGATTGAGGATAAATGGATGCATTTAGGAATACATCAGTTGCAAAATTGCAGAACTTAGTAACCGATTGTGCATAAAGAGAGCAAAGGGAGAGGTAACGGAGTATACGGCTCTGGTGTTAGGTGGTAGGGAACTGACAATCACCATGATTGGGTGTCAGGACTAAATTTGAGGTTAGTTTGTGAGAAGTTGAATTTCAATAGCTTTAAAAATGGAAAAGGAAATGTAATACAGATATCTGGACCTGTAAATCAAAGATTCAAGAGATTTAATGTAAGCTGGGCAAAAGATATGGTTCAAGTGGTAGAAAACTAGCTGAAAAAGCAAGTTGAGCAAGTACAAAGATTCAAGTTCAAACTCAACATTGGCTAAAAAAAAAAAGTTAAAGAAAATGTATAGATATATAGCTGGCATCACTAAAGTTTAATCAGATTATCTCACCCCATTGATATTTATGTCAAGTAATTATTTTGTGTAGAATTGGCCTGTTCATCATAGGATATTAGAACATTCATAATTTCTGCTCATCAGATGCCAGCAGCAAACCTGAAGTCATGATCACCAGTAATGTCTTCCCAATGCCAAATGTGCCATTTGGGTCCTACTGACCCCCTGTTGAGAAACTTTGCTTAACTAATGCTTAATGAGAATGAAAAATAAAATAATATATACCCATTTAAACCAGAACCTTTAAGTTTAGTTACCAAAATATATGACTTTAGGAAATTTCTTTAATTGGAATAATTGTCATAGATACAAGAGTGGCTAACAAGAACAAGAGTACAATGTGTTTTTACATGTGATGGCAAGAGACTACTTAAAAGAGGACCCATTGTTAATGGAGAAATGAAACCAGGAGGATTAGAGGTTTTAAAGTGGTTCAAGACAGGATTTTTTTTAATGTAAATAAGAGTGTTTCAGAGGTATGAATTATTTGTGAATTTTAGTTTGGAAGTGTCATATCCTCTTTTTACCATTAGCATAGAGGGGCTGATTGCATTTTCACAGAAGTAAGCTGGCTTGTATCTCTGCTGTTAATGTGGGCACGTAGTGGATCATAATTCCATTAGTTGGAATATTTCTGTCTCATTATTGTTAATATGTTCTGCTAGCTTTGTAGAGGGCCCTCATACCTTTAAACGTACCACCTGAGCCACAGCACCACTTCCAGCTTTTTTCTTTTTGCTTTTGTGGTGCTGAGGAATCGAACCCAGGGCCTCAGGCATGCAAGGCAAGTACTTTATCACTGAGCCACCTTCCCAGCCCAAGATATCACTTTTTTATCTATGTCTTTTTTATTGTTCAGTTTGCTTCTTTTTGTTCAGTTTTTTAAATTTTTTAATTGTAAAGATACTGTACAGAGAGGGGTTACAGTAATGTGAGTAAGGTAATGAGTACATTTCCTATTGAGCATTGTTACCCCTCTTTTGTTTTTCCCCTACTATCTCTTCCCTCTCTACTTCCCCAACTCTCCTCCCCAAAGTTGTAAAGTTTGTTTTCAACATAATGTCTTGTACTTCTCATTGTTTCCCTTATTTGCAATAACTAGTGTATGTCTAGGATAATCTTACCAGACAAGCAGAAAAGGTCTATGGTCATATGACCATGTAAGATGATGCTAAGCAAAATGAACCCCAAGATATGGACACAAGAGGTTTTTTCCCTTGTTGCTGTTGATTTTAATGTACTATGTGATTTTTTTTGTTTCTTTTGTATGTTCTTCCCCCTATGGTATAACCCATCTTGTCGTTGTATTTGATTCTGGTGCCCTGCATCTTGTATATACATTTTTCTAATTTGGGAGGGTAAGGGAAATAACAAAATACTGAAACAAGGATACAGGTTGACACATTGTAACAATGAGACGTACAATATATCACTTTTTGACTGTTACAAATTTGTCACTTGTGTTAGAAATATGATTTGTATTGTTAGTTTGATTATTTTATTGGTAAGAAAACAGTTGCTTTGTCCTCTTAGTAAGCATTTGATTTCCCTAAAATTAATGTAGAAAGAAAATATAAGATCTGACTTTTTATTTAATAATACATAACATACTGCTAATACACACATAAACACTGCTAATCCTACTATATAAACATTTTATAAAATGGTTCTAGTGGAACTTGAATTATGTAACACTTTGTTCTTTCATTAAAATTGCTTTCTTCATGTACAAATTTTCAATTGTGCAGTGCTTTCTAGCATAAGTGCACTTAACTATCACTTGATTATATGTATTCTACTGCATGATATTATAATTCATTGTTTATTTGCTTTGTAACTTTCATTTGGAATGCCTAATATGCTGAGCTGCAATTTGCTTACAATTGTAACTCTTTTGAAAGTAAACAAAAAAAAACACAAAGAAATGGAAATCTCTCTTAAAATAATTTAAAGACACCTCCTCCCCCCACTTTAATGATCAGAAATTTCTAAAATCCTGGCTTCTAAAAACCATGCCATTTTGAAATTTCCCTGGCGGACAACACTGCTGTGCTGTATTACATGTGGTTAACATTAGTCACATCCTTGATGTAACATAACACAAGCTGGCTAAGGTAATCCGATGTGACATACGACAGCATTGAGAGCCAGTCTGGGATATTTGAACATATGCCATCTTTCAAAAACCCTGGATAGATAGCATGGGGAGCCAAGATTGTGAGCTGTGTTGCTTTCATTTTTCAACAACACAGGCAAAGTTTTTTGATAATTAAAGGGCAATTTCCAATTGGTAGAGTGCAACAAAGGCTCACGAAAGCATAGATTTTTTTCCTTGCCAGTGAATTTATACTTCAAACAATTTACTCTAGTTAATCACTAAGGGGAAAAAAAAACACAGAAGAGGCATCACATTGCTATAGATATGACAATGAATGAAAATCACAGATAATGTGGAAATGAGCTAACAGTATCTAGCAATGTAGAAAAGACATGACAAGTAAGCATTTGGTCCCCAAGTTGTACCATTTGTTAGAAGTGTTCAGGTTGACTCAAATATCATTTTATTAGCACTAGAGAGAAAACAACCTAGAAACATGAGCACCCAGGCAAAAATATAAGTTTTCTACATATGTTGTTGGGTTTCTCTGTAAAAAGTCTTTCTGTCCTCAACTTAATTTATTGTGCAGGCTGTGGAGAATTTGAAAACCATGTTTTCTTCTAGGATTACTTCAAGATCAGTTCCTTTGGTTTTAAATTTGTTTCACATTTGTTTGAGCAGAAAATACTAGCACTAATAATTCTTGATGAATAGTGATGAGTTACAGAAATGAAAATAACCTGGACACTAAATTCGATAGAAGATGGAAGAGGAAATTGAACATAATATGTACATCTTACAATGAAAGGTAACGCAGAACTACAAGGTAAAGTGCCAGCAAAGCGGTTCGTGTGTGTGTGTGTGTGTGTGTGTGTGTGTGTGTGTATGTGTGTGTGTGTGTGTGTATGTGAGATTTACAACTGAAAGTTGCAATGTCCTATTACCTTAGTCGATCATGTTTTTGAATACTCCAGATTTAAAAAGGCTTTCCTTTTATAAATCCTTTTATGAGTCATTAAATCATTCACCTACAGTCCTATAAGTAAGCAGATTAGAATAAATGCAGAACGCATTTCATTTTGTTTCAAATTATAAAAGTATATATATATATGTCTTTATAGACATAAATGTATTTTAATCATTGTCCTCAAATAAAATATGCTTAAAAAGTGCTGAGTTGAGTTTCGCTGAAAAGTTGAAATGACGTACACTATAGAAAAACATTGCTGTGGTTTATTTTTATCATCTTAGTCACAATAAGAAAATCTACTAATGAATTATGATCAGCTCTTTAGTAATGCCTTTCTAATATTTTCTTGTTTAAAAATCAGAGCTACACTGAGGGTTGAATTGACTTATTCTATATAATAGAAGGAAAACTGAGACCTGAGGTTGTATTAGTAGTGGATGGAATCCTTATTCAATCCAGACATTGAACTTAAAATCTGCTATCTTTCTTTTTATGGTACTTATAAAATTAAAAGTTTGTTGAAGCAGTCCAAGATATAATGAATGATGTCAAAATTTAAAGTAAAGCTGTTTTAACATGGAGATGGATCTGTGTCAGCTTGTGGCAGTATGCTTTAATAATGCTAAAATAACACACACTAGATTCCAGTTAATAATTATGTTATAAAACTGCTACTTAAAGACAATGGCATTTCACATGTAGTTGAGATAAGATGAATTGGAATAAATCATAATAATATTCAATGAATGCAAAATATAAGCTCAGGCCTTTCATTTAATAAATATATAACACTGTGAAACCTATTATTATAAAACCACCTAAAAAGACTACTACAAAGTAAAATAATGAAGGAAGACAGACCCACTGACTCTGGGAAGAAAAAGAAACAAAAACATGTTTTTTGGAAGAAACTAAAGGCACAAAGGTTTAACTGAGGAAAAGCAAGGTGTAGCAGATTATTATATTCACTTGGTCAGTTTCAAGAATGTAATCTGACAGTTTTACAAAACTAGATACCCATGATGCTTCACACATTGAGATAGAAAGAGATTTCATTAGAAGGAATTTGGGATACAAGAAAATAATGATCATTTTTTTACATCTTTATTAACAGCTTGCTATATTTTCCATGGATCATTAGTTCTCACTGAAGAAATGCAAAAGGGTGTTAATATCCCATGAAGGATAATAAGAATTAAAGCTAGGAGATAAAGACAATAAATTATACCACAGGGATTTGAAAGCTAGAAGCCAAGTAGAGACCAAAAACAGAGTTTAACAGAACATGTAAGATAACAAAGGGGGCTTTCATATCAGTGTTCTAGCCTTTGCAAGGGTTTTCTTGAAACAGTATCCTGTGGTCCTGGAGGTGAATGAAGCAAATGAGGACTCTTCTCTTTATTAGGTTGGCACATATTCTAACTTCCTAAAATACTGTATGTGGAGCCAGGCAATTCTAAATTCATTTCTTGGATGTCTAGTTGCTACACATGTTTCTTTGGTTAGATTGACTGAATTCCACTGATCCTTAGTGCACTCCTCTGTAAAATGGCTATTAATATTACTTACCTGTGTTCCGTTAATGATACCGTGGAGAAAATGCTGACAAAATCTGCATGGCTCAAAGCAAGGTGATTGTAGATCCTTGTGAGGCTCTATTGTTGGTTTCCTTCTTCCTGTGGAAGAAGCCACTCTTGCTGGGAGGTGTTGATCTCATGGCACAGGGGAAGGAGATGCCCAAAGCAGTGGATGACCCTGAAAGAAGCTGCTTAAGTGGTTCCTATTTGACCTTGGAATGAGCCATTGCAAGGGCACATACCCAAGTTTCTTGTGAGTGGGGCATGAATGTGTCTTTGTTTCATAGAGAAGGGACGAGAGCAAATGGGACCACACTCCCCAGAGGATGGTGGTAATGATTAGTGATGAGATGAACAAGTGAAGCCTCTGGAAGTTTCAGGCCCACACCAGGTACTTTAGAAACTTGATTTCACTTTCCTTCCTACTGTGGGAGTTAGAATCAAACTGAACAATGACCAAGCTCCTGACAGGGGGCTATCATACAATATTTTGTCTATTTTTAATTATAAAAACTTAGCAAAACTTGTGCACAAATGATTATATTTGTCCTCAGGGACTGGGAAACTACTAGAAGAATTAAAGTTGTACTTTAAAAATCATAGTTAAATTAGAAATATTTTAATCCTCCTGGTTAATTCTCAATGAACAACTGCCACTTTTAAAGTGGCATCATCATTCTTATGAATTCTTATGTTCTACAAATTTCTCATTTTGTAGAAACTGCAGAACAATATACTCCGTATATTTATTTAGTTGTATCCACGCATGTATATAGTATATATGTATATATATGGTATATATACATATATATGTATGTATGAATACATGAGTGTATATACACCCAATGAGCTCCATCAATAGGGTAATAAAGTGAAGCTTTAATTGGAATGTAGTTTGGGGATGCCAGTCATAAGTTCATGCTGGTGTGAGGATTGTGTTTTGCTATGGATCTTTCAGAGATTTTACAAACTTTAAGACAAGAAGAAAATTTCTTATTGGATATTTTTGAAAAGTTCTCTTTTCTATGTCATGTGGTCCAAGCCCACATGAGCTGTTTGATGACTAATACATTTGGTCTTTCAGATTTTTGGACTCATCCTTGAGGGGGGAAAAAAAGCCATGAATTTTGGTCTCCCCTCTCTGAGATCAAAGACACCACTGTATTTTTGGTATGAAAAGGGTTTTGCCATGGTTGCCAGAAACGCACAGCTTTGCCATTAGCTGTGGAGTGGCTGGGTAATGATTGACAACTTATGTAGTCTCTCCAGGGTGGTTGCATTTCTAATTAAAGATGGTGTTTAAACTGAAATGTACTTTGAGTCCACTTTGGACTAAAAATTAAAACAGTACAAAAATAATTATCTTCAAATGACAGCCAACAACATCCACCAAGGAAGGTGTTGCTGTAGTCTGAAACAGGCATTGTGAGAATATGAAATAATTTTTTACCTGTGTCACACAAATGGACTATGTTATGATGGCTTACTAAGTCCCTCTTTTTAACAATACTATGACTTGAACTTGGGTCTTACTTTTGCTTGTTTTTTCTTTTCACTCAAGGCTGGCTATTCAAGGTATGACACTTGAGACCTACTTCCACTTCTGGCTTTTGCTGATTAATTGGAGATCAGAATCTCTCAGATTTATCTCCCATGGCTAGGTTTGAACCTCAGTCACCTGATTAACTAAGATTGCAGGTGTGAGCCACCATGGCAAGGCTAGGCTTTTATCTTTTTATACAATAAAATTTAATCGAGAAAAGTAACTATAGAAGAAGATTGACTTACTTAACTGTTCCCATGGAAACATGTTTTTGAGAATTGTTTTTTTTGGTTGAGGAAAATCTATGAGAATGTTATTTGCATGCCATTGTCCATTGTAAGTCTTTTAAGTTATATATATATATATTGTATTTATATAGTTATATTTTATACATTATATATATATATATATATAAATTGGGTCTCACATGATTTTCCAAATATTGTATATTGAGAACCATCATCTCTGCATATAATAGATACTCAAAACCTTATATAAATTTGACAATGTTAGTTTTATATTCCCAAGGGATCTGATACTATATAAACTCAATTTCCATGCATATGAGGACATTTAGAATCCATATTTTTAAATCAGTGTGCCTTATACATAAAAAATTATAAATGAAAATAAATTAGCAAAAGTAAGAAATAAGTATAAAGCTTGATTAAAATTTTTCTCAGGCATTTGTAAGAAAGAGGAAGATTTGACAGATAAATTGGATTCTTTCTGGTCGTCCTTCTACTTGGAAGTATAAGTGATTGAACTCAGGGTCTCAGCTTCCTGGACAAGCTGTCCAGAAACGCATCTCCAATCCTTCTTAAAAGGATTGTGCTCTTTTATCTCAGGCTTAATGTATATAAGAATGAGGGTTTTAGCTAATAATTTTTAAAGCCCAGAAAATATCCTATTGGAAATACCAGATTTTGCAGTTGTGTTGGCAATTTTGGGATGTGTTACATTCTGTAGCTTTTCCTTGGATCACAGGTGAGCTAGATAAGGTAAGATAAAACAAAATAATTAGGCACTTTATGTTCCAAATCATAAAAATAAAAGATAGGAGATCTTGAATGATGTGAGCTAATTGTTGATTGCACAGAGATCAAGTTCACCAGAAAAAAAAATCTGCTTTACTTTTTGCTCCAAATTCATAGGCACTGTTTAAAATCAGAGGTTAAAAAGTGGGGGGGGGGGGGGCTGTGTGTTGTGTTAATTGATTTGGGAGTATGTTTTCTGCTCACTTTTGATGCCACAAAATCAAATGCAACAGTTTGGAATGCAAATGGAAACAAGAGGTTGCATGGGTGTGGCGGCTCCACAGTCCAATTAGTGTGCATTTTGCCAGTAAGCATTCATTCATCTCACCTCTGATTTAGGCTTGAGTTCTCGTGCATTGTTGAGGAAATAGAAAGAAAAGTTCTGCGAGTAATACATAAAGTAACTCTGTTCAGTTTTGAAAAAATTCACTGAAAATTCCATGAATTCTATTTCACCCAAATTTCCCATTTCAATCTGATGATCCCACTTTAGACTCTATAGATCCCAGCCCTCAATATTACATGTTCTATAGAGAGCATTGAGCTGTATGTCTTGCAAGGTCTCTTATTATTCAAGTCATTTTTTCTACATTTTAATTATTTCTCAATGGGTTTTTAAAAGTTTCAACTCATAAAGATATTGAAAACCCACAGTAAATCTAAAAATGTGCACCTAAAGATAATTTCTTGAAAATGATACCTTTCATGGTAATAATGTTGGTGCATCCTTTCTAAAAGTGAAGAGCAATGTATTTCTTTCTTCTAGTTCTTGCTTCATAAATGTTCAAAATTAGAAAAGAAGATTACACTTTCTCCAAATAAGCCAAGACAGAAAATAATTCTTTTATAAACACTTCTTTGGCAGAAGTTCATACAGTGGATTTAAGTGATTAATTAAAAATATTTAAATTATGGTCATTTGTAATCCAATTTCTTTTGATGTTTGAAATTTTCTTATCACTATTACCCAAATCACTATCAAGTGATAATGACTATCACTATTACTATTAAGTTTTTTTCTATGCTAGGAAGCTTTCCATCAGTTTTGCCATTATTAGGAAATTAAATACTTCCATCACTCCAACCAAAAATTAGAAAGCAGAGGACTTCCTGATCTTTGCAATGCATTTATCTCTAAACCAATAAGATTAAGAGCCTGAAATTATTTTAAAAAATCAATACAATATCAATAGGGTCACTTACAAGTTTAAAATATGCTAAAATGAAATTCAATCCCTTTTGTGTTTAAATTTCCAATGCTTTGATTAAGCCCTCACCCACAGAATCCAGCTGCATTGAATTCAGTTGATGGAAATACTTGATAATCTTCCACCTTTTACCTTATCATCTATTCACATTCCCTGCCACTCTTGCCTTGAAAAAATAAACTTAAGCACCAAAAGT
Source organism: Dipodomys spectabilis (assembly GCF_019054845.1). NCBI lineage: Eukaryota > Metazoa > Chordata > Mammalia > Rodentia > Heteromyidae > Dipodomys > Dipodomys spectabilis. The sequence goes on from NW_024870840.1 coordinate 1,147,697, forward strand.
GAAAAGGAAGAGAAGGAAAAAAAATATTAAACAGCAGTCTGAACACTGGAATAAAAAGTAGCAATGTCTGAAAATAAGAACAGAAACCTCTAAAATAATGTTTTATTTATCACATACAAATGTATTTTGCTAAGAATTATTTCCAGTATGCGCCACCATATGGAAGTAGAAAGCCAGTATAAGAATGAACTAAGATGGTTTGTATCACCTGCATAACTTGTTTTGTTCTATGCCTCCAGGCTTCAAAACCCGCTTCCCATATTTTTTTTTCCTTTCTTTAAAAATAATGTACATCAGTTTAATTTATCCCAGGTCCTGACAGAAGGATCGGATTTTAAGCATTTAATGCTGCGGTTTCAAATCCAATTTCTCAGTGTTCATCATTTCAAAAGTGGCAGAATTCAGTTTTTGAAAAGGTTTAAGAACTTGGGGAGGATTGGCATGGTCTCTGAAGTCCCACATTGATGTTAAAGGCAGCTCTGTATAGGAAAGTGCAGTTTGGTCTGAATTTTTCTATAGTGCTCCAGGAAATACTAAACCCTCCACCTATTCCAACAAGAGCCTCTTCTTACTGGTGTCAACTCAGGGATACTTTTTCAACTCAAAAGGCATATTGAATAAATCATCCATTTACAGATTTTTCTGAACGAGAACACTGATTGGTTGATGCATATTCCTGAAAGGAGGGTATCAATATATCTGCTTAAGGCTTGATTCCGCTGAGCGTGTTCAGAAACAGCTTTCCTTATGGCCAATGGAGTTTTTATCCATTCAGACTCTGAAGCACTGGAGCTTTTGCACAGTAAATTCATTGTACGCTCTCTTTATTGGTGGTGGGGGAACCTCAAAAGGTCAGGAGTCCAGATTGCTTCAAATAAACATCCAGAATCTCAGATGCTTTTTTGAAATAGACCCAAGTTTATTTGAACCTCTTTCTCTGGTTTGGAAATCAGGTTGAAAATTTCACAGAAAACAGATTTTCTTGTGAGATCTCAGAATGTTGTGGTTTCAAGTAAAGTAATAAACAAACTTGAAAAATGAAAGGCTAAATTGGCTCAAACTCACCTGGTTTTATTCTATTAAATACTCTCAAACTGAGTGGCATTGTGCAATCTTTTGAAAAAGAGGGAAAAAAATAAGATAAACAGATTTCAGCTGTGGTTTAGCCTAGAATTATCAAACATTTCTCCTGAGGAGGCTTAAGACAAGAACTTCTCCTTCTACCCTCTGCTGTCTTGGCATTTCTCTCTGTATCTCCTACCCTATCCTCTTAGCTTCAATTTAGGAGGTATCAATATCAGTCTTCCAAAATGTGAATAGTTCTTTGACCATTTGAAATGAAATAATGTTCATCTGTTTATAGGCATTATTGACTTGAAATGCATACTGATATATATATATATATAGCTCATCTATACATATATGCGCATATATGTATATATGATAATATATTTAATAGTACATATATTTGTATCAGACAAAGCAGTGAGGACATCCTCACATATCATAGTATTTAATCCTAATGGTAAAACCATTAAGAAGTCTTTTTTATATCGATTTTCCAAGTGATAAAAAGTATGGCAACTCATTCAATTGCATGATTAGATTACTACTATTAGCAAGACTTAGAAATAAGATGAAGCCTAGTGTATATTTCAAGACCACACATTTCACTACTAATGTATGAACTTTTCTGCACAGAGGTTAAAGGTTTCCTCCGAGTTTCTAGTCCATGTGTGCTTAACTAAAACCTTTAACCTTAACCCTTATACACAAAAATATTCTCTTATAGACTACCTGGAACTGATATTTGGCTATAACGCATCAAATAAAAAATTCTATTGTTAAGTGAATAAACTATAATGATAAGGCTATACATTGTATATCATTCCATAAGATACAAAGACCAATTTTAGTTTGTAATCTCATTCCAACAAACCAGGAAATAGGTTACAGAAAGTGTTTTGATCCACATGGACAAGAAAAGAAAACTGAGCTTCTACAAAATTAAGATATTTTTTCCCCACCAGTCATGGACTGAAGAGACATACAGAAGAAACTCCAAGTCCAATATTTTCCCTATATACATAGCTGTTTGCAAATCAATATTTCAGAATTCCACCCGTGGTAGTCACCTTTTCAAACCTTGCTTTATTTTTCTCTTTCTTAAGTTCTTTGCAGTTACCATGTATTTTCTCTGCAATGCTTTTGCATAATTCAGCTTTGCACGTCTGTATGCTTCCGCTGGAAAGGGCTCTACCCTAACGGATAACATCCAAACTACACTTGCAAAGCCGCAGATAGTCTGGACACATGATACCAGGGCTGTTCTCGAGCTACCCATTTAACTTATGTATCAAGTCTAAATTTAATCAAGGCCACATTTTATTTATACATTTCATGCATTAAACTCATTTAAACTTTTAGTCAGATTTCATTAGAAGAAATACTACCGTGTACATCGTGCAGGAGTAAAGCTAATGTGCTTCAGGAATTTGAAAGGAGTTAGAGATCGGGGAGTCTGATTTCAAAATTTCTTTTTCTTTCCCTCCTTAGTGCTTGCAGCAGGTCTGTGAGTGGCACGCGGTTTGTTTCCTAGGACACTAATACAGTCAGCATGCTCTGTACAAATGTGTAAACACAGACATTCTCTGTAATCAGGGCGGTTGGTGTCTTAAGGCAAGATTATGTTTTTTTAGGAAATGCAATTTATGTTCAGGATTAAGTTTCACTTGCAGACTGATAACGTCTGAGGTTCAGGAGATGATAATAAGTATTGTGCCCTGCCTGCCTGTCTGCCCAGCATCTGAAGTCCGAAGTCAGTCTTCCTGGATAGCTGTCAGTCTCATGAGCTAAAGCAAAACTACTTAGTTTCTTCTTTTCTTAAAAGGAAGAACAAAGTAAGTGATATGAAGGTCATTTGAACTCCAAAAATTAATGCACGCATGAACCTTGTTGGGGAATTGCAAAGAAATTCAGAGAGACATGAAACAAAAAACATATGTGTCACCAGAGCTAACATCCTCTTCATAAGTCAAGAAATTTAAATTTTTGTCTGGTACTGTGCTATTCATGAGGTTGAGGTTGGGGTGGGAGGAGGTGGAAAGCAAGTTAGACATGATTCTTAGAATGTAATGATTTTAGTCTGCTTGAGGCATGGCACTAATATTCTGAAATATATGGCAACAGTTCTTTTTTCTAAAAAAAAAAAAAAAAAAAGCTGAAATAAATCCACCCAGATTACCAAGAAACCCCTCTCTGTAAGTCTGTCCATCAAAACAACGGTTCTATTTATTATTCAAATCAGAAGAAAATGAGCTTTTGTAAGTTAAGTGGACATTTCTATAACAAAAATACCAATTTTTTGACTTAATTTATTGGACTTTTTCCTTCTCCTTTCCCCTTTCCTTCTCCCATTCTTGTTCCTCCTCTTCTCCTTTTTTTTTTTTAAATTTGACACAATTTTGAGGTCCCCCAACTTCCTCACACGACAACTGTATCCCGCACAGAGAGCTATGGTTTTGATCAGACAGCTGATTTCTTTCCATCTTAAAAAAAAATCCCTTCATAAATTTGACTATTCAGAATTGGAACTTCTCTAACCACAAGGAAAACTGACATGCTTAAAAAGAAGAAGAAGAAAATCATAGTAACAGGTACTGTACTAGCAGAGGCTCTACCACAAAAACCTCAATATTCCCGGGTCGTGACTTTGAGATCTGAGTACCAGGGGCCAGGGTTGGGGGAGTGTTTGCTTGTTTGTTCAAACATATTTTCTAAATTATCTCTTTGTGTCAATTAGGAGTACAGGCCTGAGGGGTGCTGTTCTGACCCCGTTTTCACAGAAGATGTCCTTGTGAAGCATTATAATAACCTGGATGATTAGATATTCTCTTATAGGTAGATATAGACACGGTCTATATTTGAACTGCTGTCTCCTTCTTCCAAGCACTGGAAAGAAAATGCACCGGAATTTAGGAAGAAAATTCCTTCATCTCCTGCATATTGGTGCTGACTTGCCAAACACAGAATTCTATGACAGTCTAATTTGTTCTCAAGATGACTTGTTTAATCAGAAGAATGTCCTGCTCTGAGCTGCAGTGCAATTGAGAAGATATTTCTTTTGTTGTTGTTATTGTTATTCATGGAGTTAATGTTTACTGCAGAGGACTAAAGTATTGAAAATAAGGGGTTGAAATGGAGACTCTGACATCACTTTGGTTTTAGTTCTGTTGCTTAACCAGGGAGAAAAATACTAGCCCTGTAAAAGATACCTTTCACAGAAGGTGCAAAAAGCCCCTTTACAAAGGGAGGATATGAAACCCAGAGCTGGACTGATTGCCTGGCTGTTATTCATATACACGCCCATTGTTGTAAACTGGCACGGGGTGAGCTGCTGATTCTAACCATATGGCCGCAGGCAGGAGGGTACTAGGGGTTTCCTCCAGGGTGCCCTCACCGCGTCCTACTGGCTCCCCAGCCTGCCTGCAGAAGAAAATGAAAAATGGAAAATGTGATTTCTCTCATGATGAGATTTCATCCAGATGCTCATAAGGATGTGTGTGTGTGTGTGTGTGTGTGTGTGTGTGTGTGTGTGTGTGTGCGCGCGCGCGCGCGCCCCTGCGCATGAATGTCTTAGAATCGGTTTTCTAACTTTGCAGACTGTGCGCATGCATGCATTTTTCCACTGGGCGGCGCTGAAAGGCCATATTACTGATGCCAGCTTAGCTTGAAAATTGAAAAATCTATTTTAAAATCTATCACTGAAGAGTGAATTAATTCGGAACAAGTCTAATAAGGTGATCATTTTGTAGTGTCAGATGCCACTCAGACTCTTGTGCTTTTTTACTTCCTGATGAGTGGGTTGGAATTATTTGGCATTAAACATAGAAACTCAAGATAATACAGAGTTTATACTGGCCAACTGGATTTTTGTGTGTGTGTGATTAGCAGGTCTTTTTTATTAGTAAGTTTTTTTATTGTGAAAATATGGTACAAAGGGGTTACAATTACATGAGCAAGGTAATGAGTACATTTCTTATCAAGGGATTTTTATTTATTTATTTTTGGCCAGTCCTGGGGCTTGAACTCAGGGCCTGGGCACTGTCCCTGAGCTTCTTTTGCTCAAGGCTAGCACTCTACCACTTGAGCCACAGTGTCACTTCTGGCCTTTTCTGTTTATGTGGTACTGAGGAATCAAACCCAGGACTTCATACATGCTAGGCAAGCACTCTACCACTAAGCCACATTCCCAGCCCAGAATTTTTTTTTCAATATATAAAATACAAGTGTGTTTTTATTTTTCAGGCTTCAGATATTCTCAATAGCATGTCTAGTCAACAATGCTGCTAGACACTGTGTGGAAAGGATCCTTTTATTATCTCTTAGTTCTTCTCAAATACAATACTGTGAAAGCTAGGACAAAGCACTGAAAGAGAGAGAGAGAGAGACAGAGACAGAGACAGAGAGACAGCGAGACAGCGAGAGAGAGAGACAGAGATAAACAGACAGAGAGACAGAGAGACAGAGAAAGACAGAGAGAAATCAAGAGTTTATTAAGGCCTACCCAGTATGTGGTAGATTTAAGAAAGAGTATCTTTAAAAATAAAACATCGAGTGCTGGTGGCTGACATTATAATCCTAGCTACTCAGGAGGCTGACATCGGAGGACCACGGTTCAAAGTCAGTCTGCCAGCCCAGAATTTTTGAATAATTATCAAAACTTCTCTCTATTCTTTGTTGTGATAATTTATCAACAATTAAGGTGTTTTTTGCTGTCAAGATCTTTCACAGTTTTTAAGGGAGGTATTATTGCTTATATCATTCCAAATTTCAGGAAAACCTCATCTCAGATCATAGCATTTCTGTGGCTCAGTAATAGTGGCTCTGACACCTTCCCCCATTATTCCTGGAGCTGGGATGTGAGGATTATATGGAGCATTCAGTTAAACTGAGTAATGGTGTGACCTACGTGGCGGCCCTTCAATTACAAATAGGAATTTATAAATTTATAAATAGGAAATCTTACAACCCTAAATCATCCAGGTAATCTTCAAAGGAGTAAGGAAAAGCTTTTTGTCTTTGCTTCCATTTGTCTTTGCAAGTATTGTTTTGAGAGGTTTCATTATGCTTTTACTGTTTTACTTTTGTGGGCTTAAGCTAGGCTGGCAGATGAAAAAAAATTCTTGAGGAAGTAGCAGTTAAACTTAGAATAGAAGAATGCAAAATGAGATGGAGAAGAGGATCCAGAGAACAGCATGCAAAAAAAAAAATCTAGAAGCTGGGTGTAGGTGGCTCACACCTGTAATCCTAGCTACTCAGGAGGCTGAGATCTGAGGATCATGGTTCAAAACCCTCCTGGGTAGGAAAGGCCGTGAGACTCTTATCTCCAATAAACCACTCAGAAAACTGGAAGTGGTGCTGTGGCTCAAGTGGTAGAGCACTCACCTTGAGCTGAAGAGCTGAGGGACAGCGCCCAGGCCCAGAGTTCAAGCCCTACGACCAATGAGGGGAAAAAAATCTAGGAGGTTTATAGTAGTCTCCATTTTAACTGACCTGTGTATTAAATATGAGGAAATATTTGGTAGTTTATACTCAGTTCCAGAAGCTGAGGAAAGGAAGAGGTGGTTGAGGAGAGAATTCCTGGAGGAGGTATGATGGGGTGCAGTCTCCAAAGGAACAGTCTTTGATAGTGGCAGGTTAAAGTAGAAAATGAGACGCAGTGGGAGAGCAAAGGCAGATACTTCTTGCCATCTTTATGGAGGAGTCAAGTCCAGTGAAGGGGAAAAAAGTCACAGAAAAGGAAGCAAAAGCCTGCCTGAGGTGAATACTTGAATACTTCCTAGAATTTAAACAGATCTGAGTGTGTTTTCCCTGATTTTACTTTTTTAGCTTTGTCAGAACAGGTAAATCATGAAAAATTGCTTACTTTTCCCCTAAGTACTTGTCTGCATAACAAACCAGAAACATAGTAGCTTAAAGGAATGGCATTTCCCCCACAAATCTGCAATGTTGGCCAGTCTTTGCAGGGATAGCTGGTTTCCACTCCACTTAGCATGAGGTACCTCAGGTGGATTAAAGGCTGTAGGTGGAATCATCCAAAAACAATCTTTTAAAAGGTCTGGCTGGTGATGCCAGTTGAGACTTTAATTGAGGCTTTTGGTGGAAACATCTACAGTACAGCCTGTTCAAATGGTGTGAGCAACCTCATAGCATAATGTCTGGGGTGTAAACGTAAAAAGTCAGCTGAAGCTCTGCTCCCTTTCCTAACTTATCCTTAGAAGTCACAGTGCCACTTTTTGCTATATTTTTATCTGTCAAGATTCAAACAGGTTCAATGCAGTAGTGGAAAATTCTTAAGGTCTTGTTCAAAAGTGCCAAGGTTGCAGAAGAATATTAGGGACTGAAAGTACTGTCTCATCCGCATGTGAAACATATAATGAATCACATCTGCCTAATACCTCAAGCAGGAAAGTGATTTTTTGTGTGCAGGATGTTTTGTTTATACCTGGAGGTTGTTTCCTTGGGTATGTACATAACACAAGTTTTCATCCATCATTAAGGAGGCTAATATTCTCATGGAGATAAATGCGTTTCAGAGTAAAGCTGACCTAGGCACAGTCAAGTTCATATTGCCATGGCTTTTGGAAAGTTGTAACGTTCTCTCCAGTGCATACTTATTCTTTAGCTGCTTTGAGAAAATGCACATTTGGAGTTCTTACTCCAGTGAATTGATGCTATTAAGAAAGGTAGTTGCTTCAGTTTTCCTAAAAGTAGAGGAAAGACTGAGGTATAGAAGAGGAAATGACATAGATTGGAGAAAACCACCTCTCACTCAGACACTGGGACACGGGGATAGAAGTTAAACATATTATAGTACTGTTAAATACTATTAAGTCATTGTCAATGATCATGATAAGTCTTTAATGTTTGTTTTTCTATTAAGTTAGGTGGCATGTTGAGGGATAATGATTAGATTTCTAATTGACAGTTGTTAGAGCCTTCCTGGATAATCCAACTCCCTTGAGTGAAGAGCCATCATTAGACTAGTAGATTAGTCTTCATGCTAGCATCTGCTGCTTTCAATAACCCTGGAGGAAGATACCTACCTGGCCACCATAGCTGCTTGCTGTCAAAACACTACTCTGGTTCCTGATGATATTGTTTCAGGGCCATGACTATTTCTATTAGCTAGCATCTGATCTTTTGCCATCATAAGCTTCTAGAACTCTGGAAGTCTTGAAGCCATTTCTATCCAGGTCAGAGGTTGAACATTCCCCTCTTCAGCAGCAACCCACCAAAGAGACACGGAGGGCTCTCAATTGTATGCATAAGGAACTGCTTTGATTGGTCACACATGCTGGCCACTCCCCTAGTCCTTCCCAGCTCTAGAAGCAGCCTGGCCTACTCTGTGAGTCGGCTGAAAGACACACCCCTCCTCATGCTACAACACTAGCCCCAACAGACCCATTGCAACAATGAGACATACAAGTCGTTATGTCGAAAACGAACTTTACAACTTTGGTGTGGTGGGGAGGAGGATTTAGTGGGAGGTAGGGGAAGGATGGGATGGGAAGGGGAAACAAAGGAGGAGGCTACAATGCTTGATAAGAAATGTACTCATTATCTTGCCCATGTAATTGTAACCCCTCTGTACAGTATTTTCACAATAAAAAAAAAAAAAACACGACAGCCCCAACGAAGGCTTTTTTTTTACTTTTATTCTTCATTTTTAGTGGAGCAGTCTGAGTTGATAATCTGAAGAAAGAGGAAGGCAGAAGCATCAGCTGAGCAATCGTGGCTGCTGTGAAGGCGGCAGCAGGAGGAGGGACAAGAGGGAGTCAAAGAGTTCCAGGGCAAAAGCAATGGAGAGCAGAGGTTTCAAAGACAAGGATGGCGGAAGTACAGAGAAGATGAGCAGGGTTGGGGAACTGAAGCTGAAGAAATATAGAACACCGTAAACGGCCAAAGAATAACACAGTTATTGGTGGCTGAAAAATGTCTAGAGATCTACAAATTTTAAAGGCCAAGATCTCAAACACCCTATTCCTCAGAGCTGTCCTATTATTTTGCTGTGCGTTCCAGCATGGAGTTCTATACGAAACCTCTAATTTTGGAAACTGCTCCCTTTTGCTGCTTGCTGCTCCCCTCACGGCTCCATTTCAGTGGCCTCCATGTACTTGGCTGCAGGAGGTTAAAGTCCAGAACCACAAGCCTCTAAACTGAGGTCCTACAGCCATACTTGTAAATCTTGGTGCAATAGGTTCCCAGTCGTCCCATTTGAAGACACAAGCATCTGAATCTGTAAATCTAGTTCCCTAACCCTTGGACATGCAAAGGACCAGAGACTGCCAGAACAAGAAAGGTTTCTCTCTCTGCTGCACACTACTACCTGGGCAGAACAAAACTGAGGCTGACCAACTGACTGTTAAGAGAAAAAGAGGGTGATAGAGGGAATACAGAGGAAAGAAGCAATTTAGACAAGAAAAGCAAGCCTAAGGATGAGGAGGTCACCTTATAAGGGCTTAACATTTGTGTGCTCTTCTTTTGCCCTGTAAAACTATGGCTTCTTGCTTTTCCTGTTACAATATTCTATTTAGTAAGTTATCAAGTTTTACAGTCAATTGTGGGGTGTGTGTGTGTGTGTGTGTGTGTGTGTGTGTATTGGTAGTAGTCTGTGGGAAATCAAGAAATGAGGCATCCTGGTCACCTAATAGGTGTTATTTTCTAAGGAAAGGATAGCAGAGGCTCTTACAATTTGCATATGAGAAACAGCTTGCAAGTGCACAGTTTATGTGGGAAATGAAGATCTGAAGCTCCATTTGGATTAAACATGCTTAGTAGTAAAGATGATAAATAGTCACTAGTGGAAGCCATTAATGTCAGCAGTAACGATAGAATTATTAAAGCTAATAGGTTTTGATTTCACAAAATAGGGTTCTAATTCACAAATTCACAAATCTAATTGCTATTTTTTTATTGGCAGTGATGGTGGAAATGAAGATGAATTGTGAAGACAGAGGATAATTATCCAGTTGGGTACAGAAATATTTTTTTCACAGAATTCCCTTCTTGTACCTCACAAATCACATCAAATAAATTTGTTTAGCAAGATTATTTGCAAACCATTACTTACTAACTTAGATAAATTTTAATGTAATAATTAAAAACAACTTCAGCACACCAAAAGAATCAAATTAATTTTTTTTCTCTTTACCATTTCATATTTCACTATTTTTCTCTGAAGGGAGGTAGAATTCCTGAGTTCAATGACATTTGACAACAACTTTATTTGAAGCAATGGCTTTTTCTTTCTTAAAAATTTGATTTTGGTGGTATGAGAGTTTGAAAACAGGGACTCACACTTGCTAGAAAAGTATTCTAACATTTGAGCCTTGGCCCTCATCCTTTTTGCTTTTTAGGGTGGGGTTTCACATTTATACTAGTGTGAGCTAAGATTTTGGTCATCTTATTTATTTTATGTATTTGGGTTGACATACATACACCACTATGCCTAGCTTATTATTATTGGTTGAAATGGGGGTTTTGAGAACTTTTTGCCCAATCAAGTCTCCCACAATGATATTCCAGATCTGTGCTTTCTAAAGCATCAGATTACAGGCATGAGCAATCATAGCCAGAAAAACAATGTTTTTTAAATTTTCAATAATAATTACATATATTGATTATGTAAATAAAGTCAATCAACATGAATAGAGTTAAAAGAAGAATGAAATTAATAAAACACAAATGGACTTCTAATAATATGTGCAAATCTTTCATTTTGATTGTAATAACAGGATAGTAATACATGCTAGCTATCATATTGTAGAGGAGTAAGTTTTAAACAAACCATTAAATTTTGCACCACCGGTGGTGGTGCAAAAAAGAGCCTAGATTATTCCTAAATGCACAATAGTTTTCATTATGGAAGGGAAATGAAGGAGTGGAAAATGAAATACTTCAATGGCATCTTCACTTTTCTCTGGAGGGTGATGGTGTTGGATTATTTCAGAATGCTGTACATGGGGATAGACTTTGCAGCTTGTTAGATTTATTGTTGACTGAAGGATTCTATTGTCCAATTTATAAGCATGTTAATAAATGGCTGTATAAGTCAGCTTTTTCTCTCTATAAGAATATATCTAAGACTATCACCTTCAAAGAAGGAAAGATTTGTGTTGGACCCACGGTTTTAGAGATTTCTAATCATAATCTTTTGACCCTATGGCGAAGCCTATCAGCATAGTAGGAGCACATTGTAGAGAAAAGTTCCTCATATCATTGCAGCTAGGAAAAGAAAGAGAAAGAAAGAGGACCTTGAGCCCTAGTATGCAGTTCAAGGCCACACCCACTGACATTACTTCTTTCATTTAGGCCACCCCTTGTAATACTTCCATGACTTTCTGAGGACACCATTTTATAGACTAAGAATTCAATGCACAGGGCTTTGGAGGACATTCTAGATTGTAACTACATCAATGTCTTCAGTAATACACACGATTATGTTCATTAATAACTATAGACCCTCATGATATATATTGATTCCAGCACCTATTTCTCTGACCAATGTCCTGCTTTATTTACTGTATTTTACCATCCCTCAAGCCAAAAACTCATAGACTTCATCTAAGATTTCCAGCCCACCAATCCATCACTCTTACATCACTTGCCAACAAATCATGTTCTTAGGCCATATTATCATGAGCATGCTACAATCCACGATGAGGCTTTCTCTACAAATCTCTTGCTAATTCTGTTTTTACTCTGGTCATAATGTGTATAATCCCAGATTTAGTAAGTTGAAATTCAACACACTTGGATAATGGTGTGAATTAGTGGGGCCCTTAAGAGAGGGTTAGAATTTGGGAGATCTTCCTCCATAAATGGGATTATTAAGGAGTGCCCTTATTAAGGAGATGCAAGGGGGCTTATTTGTTCTTTCCTTGTATCATTCTTTATGGGGTGAGCCCTCCTCTGTCACTGAATATCTTGGTACTTTAATTTTGGGCTTTCTAGCTGGCAGAATTCTGAGCAGTATATTTGCTTTATTTATTAATTGCACAGACTAAAATATTTTGTCTCATCAGACTAAGTAGAATAAGAAAATAATATATAACCAGTGTGGAAGTAGAAGAAAGCAAGAACTATAATCTAAGCAATTTAGCATATAGGCAACTGAGATGAGAGTAACCAGGTAATAAAATGTGAAAAGTTACCCATTGCAACAATGAGATGTACAAGTCGTTATGTCGAAAACGAACTTCACAACTTTGTGGGGGGGGGGCAGAGGGGAGGATTGGGTGGGGGGGCATGGGGGAGGATGGGAAGGGATGGGAAGGGGAAACAAAGGAGGAGGCTACAATGCTTGATAAGAAATGTACTCATTATTTTGCCCATGTAATTGTAACCCCTCTGTACAGTATTTTCACAATAAAAAAAGTTACAATTTCTTAAGCACACTAAATTTAAAGGTATGCAACCATGTTACTGCACAAAACTCTGTACATAAGATTTTTGTCATCTTAAAAGTATTATCTCTTTTTCTTTTTCATGTTTGTCCTGGGGCTTGAATTCAGGACTTTGTGCTCTTCCTAGGCTTTGGTGCTCTCTTGCTTGAACCTGATTCCATTTTCAAATTTTTTGCTGGTTAATTGGAGACAAAGTCTTGTGGATTTGTTTGCCTGAGCTTGGTCCCATTAGGATGCATAGACCCCAGCCTTCTGACTCACTAGGATTGTAGGTGCAAGCCACTGGCACCTGGCTTCTTCTTAAAGTTCTAAATCCAGTTTGAACAAGGGGCCCTGCAAGTTTATTTTGCATGCCCCATAAATAATGTGGCAGACTAGGCATTATGGGGAGGAGCAGTGTGGTGCCCCTGGTTAGACAGAAGGGAACAGGGAAAGCAGGAGATAGAACCCAATGAGGGAACATGTCTCGGGTGACCTTGAATGACCTGAATAATATTTAAACAGGATCACTCTAGCTGCTATTCTGAGAACAGAAAGGAAAGATCAAAGATAGCCTAGGCAATAGGAGGACTATTGATGTGAAATCTCAGCAGTACTTGGGGGGTAACATCTGGCCCTAAATTTCAAATTCCATTATATCTTCCTGTTTTTAATTAAAGACTTAGAGGTTTCCATGAATTTAAATGACAGTTTAGGGACAAAGTATGTCTTATTAAAAAAGGAGTATTTACTGGTGGAATTTAAGCTCTAAAAGAGGTTTGTTTTATGTTAATGTGCCACGTATGATCTGAAAGTTCCATGGATATTTTTATTTCTGTGTCAGCACTGGGGCTTGAACTCAGGGCTCCAGCTTTTGCTCAGCTTTTTTTGTTGAAGTCTGGCTTTTTACTAATTGAGCCATACTTTCAGTTCTGGCTTTTTGCTGGGTAAGTAGAAGTAAGAGTCTCTCATATTTGTCTTCCTGGGTTGGCTTCAAACCTTGTTTCTCAGATTTCAGCTGTCTGAATGGCTAGGATTTTAGGCCTGAGTTTCTTACACGGTGCGTCAAATATGGTGGTGTGTGCTTGTAATCCCAGCTACTCAAGAGGCAGAGATTGGAATAATTGTAGTTCTAGGCCACTCTGGGCCAAAAGTAGGACTCTATCTCAATAAACATTATCAGTCATGGTTGTTTTATGTATCACACCTGTAATCTTAGCTACTAAGAATCAGGGTGATCCCTGTGTGAAATCAATCCTGTGTAAAAACATGGGACTTTTAGAAAATGGCTCATGTGCTAGAGCCCATGTCTAAAGCAATTGTAAGGTCCTGAGTTCAAAGTCTTGTATTATCAAAAAATAAGCTTATGCACTAAAGTTATTTTGATCATTGTTACAATTGGAACAATTAGACAACTTGATCAGTAGAAACTGTAGTTCTCATTTTCTTTCATTTATAAGTTGTCTTTTGTCATTTAAAACTGTTTTAAGTCTCATTTCATCTTCCTGTGGCCCTAGAAGGACTGGGTTTAATTTTAGGTCATATTTAATTTTGAGGGCAGCGGAGTTGTCATAGGTTTTATATTTTAACATAATTTTACATATTTCATCTCATCAAATGAGATGATGAATATAAGAAAATATTTTTGAAAACCCAAATCACTGTATAAACACAAAGGATTAAGCAGCATATTAGGAAAGATTCTAGTTTGAAACCGTTTGGAATCATTTGTTTGAAATCTCACATTTTCCCAACAAGTTGAGAGATGTATATAGTCTTTTACTATGGCTAAAACATAGAACTTGTTTTCATTTTATAAAATTAAATTTCTGGAGAAGATTAACTAGTAATTTTTTTTCCTACATAGTGTGAAGATTGTTCTTCTGATATTGGCACTTGTAAGCTGTTTAAACTTTTCCTGCCAAAGGTACAGTTTCTTGAATATTTTTTTTTTCACTTGGTGGGAGCAAATTAATTTTCTGTGCTCCTGCATGTTTCCAACTTAAGACTTCAAATCACAACCATGAAAATAAGTAGGGCTTTCCCCCCACACCTAAAACCTTAACTTCCAGTACTCACTCCCTGGATCAAGTTGATGGTAATTACCATGTTGGCTACAAATTGCTGTATGTTCTTAGGAGCCAGATGATGATGTAATGGTGGATATATTTCTTGAAGAAGGTGGAGATCTTTACAAAGGTCGAGTCTCTGTTATTGCGCTTGACCTTGGCCTCAAACATCAAATATCAGCTCTTATCCAGTTTTCTCTTGCCAGCCCTCCCTGTGTTCCCAGGTTAGCTCTTGCCTTCCCTGACCTTCACTCTCTTCCCTCTAGGGAATCTGGCATGATTGGATTGATATGTTTTTAATTTAGTATCTGGCTCCATCCTCGATTCTAAACTTGGTTAGTATAGTGTCTTTGCCTTTTTGCTCTTACAGTCCTCTTGTGTTACTTGGCAAAAAAAAAAAAAAAAGTATTCTGTTGCTTACATAGTTAACACTGTGGTCACTGCTTTTAGAGAGGGACGGTTGTACTAAAATTTTATACAGAGATATTATGTGGCACGTCACAGTAGCCAAGAGATAAAGAAACAAGTTGACTTTGAGATTTCTATCAATCAGACATAACTTGACAATCACCTATTTTACTTGTTGGATTGGTCAGGATACATTGGTTACTCCAAACATTTGCTCTCTTCCCCGTCAGTTCCTAGTGAGATACTAGGCGATGCTGCACAGGAGATTTCTCAGAGACCCCTGGTGACTGGAATTGTAAACGGGGGGAACATACCACTCATGACATGCCTCTCAAGGTCACCCTCTGGGGACCCACAAGTGTTCTTCCCTATCCCCAGCCTGGAAATAAAAAGTGACACTTCTGCTCGTGGCATAAGCATATATGCAGGGGTGTTGAAAAGAAATCACATTGTGTGTGGGGGAAAAAAAGAGAGGGGCAGCAGATGTCCTGGAAAGTAGGAAAAAATTGGAAGGTTTCTATGCTAGATGACACTTATTTCAGGTGGTTCAATAAATAACTATGTATGTGACAAAACAGGTAGGTGGAAATCTCCCTCTGTGTAACAGTGGAGATAAGAGAGCATCATCCCGAAGCTTAGGGGCTTAAATGAATTTATTCTTTGATACTCAACCACCATTGGACAGTCACATTGCTAAATCATTTGATATTTATCTTCTTCCTCTGTTCCTGCCTTCCCCTTCTCCCTACCCTTTTCAACCCATCTTCTCTCTTTCATACACATACATCCATAATAAATTTGAAAGCTAAAATGCCTAAGTGTGAAGCAGCAATTAGAAAATTAGAAAAAAGCATCTAGTAGAAAACAAAAATAAGGCAGATGATCTGTAGTTACAGGATTTTATACTTTAATCAGTTTTTGTAGGCTAAAAATCCACAATTATACCTAAAAATGATGAGCCCTCTGTAACAATTGAATCATTGAAATACTCTGCTTTATAAAAAAACATGTGCCCATGGGAATGGGGAACAGAAAGAGTACCTTGGAAACTAAGTGACTATTCGTAGAAATGGGAACTCAGATTTTATAAAGAGCCTTGTGCTAAGACTGAATAATGAGGTTTGACATTCGAACTAGTTTTAGAGTTCACTAACTACTTATTTTTCAATTTAGTCAAATAGCTAATAACAAGTGTGTTTAGCCAAAGTAGTTGGTAAACTAAGAAAAGCAGACAAATTGGATTAAACATACACACACACACACACACACACACACACATACACACACACACACACACACACACACACACACACAGAATTTTAGCCTCAAATCATATCCCAAAGACTGACAGTACTCAATGTGACCCAAGTTGCTTAGGTTTGGAAATCCTGGCCCCATTTCCCTGTCATTGTCACAAACCTACATATCCTGGACCGGTTTCTGAGAAGGATGTCTTAGCAAATCACACAGTCTCTTCTGGCCACAGTTGCTTCTCTTACAGTTACATATACACAGATGCAGAGTAGCATAAAAGCCATAATTAAAACCTTCTCACATGAATCCAAAGGCCGTGACTATATGTAAATGTTGGCTTGCCTTTATGGGGCAAATGCACTTGTGTTTCAGACAATCCCATTCTAGAAAACCTGGCAGTTCCTCCCTCCCCTCTGCCCTCCTCCACCCCCTTCCATCATCATCCTAACTCACCTCTCGTCATCATCCTCTGTAGAGGAAGAGCGATATCAAACTGTAGTTTGGGATATCAACTTGGCCTTGGCAAAGCATGCCTGTATGGCTTCTTCTTGACACTCATCAAAATACGTTTTACACTGTGGGCTATAAGTAAATGTCTTTTGTGTTTAAGGCAGTTTCAATGATATCTTATTTTGTGGGTTTCTGTGTATGTGTGTGTCTGTTTTTCTGTATGAGAAAACTCTGGGAAATTGAACACTAATTATGCCTAAAGTAGAAGTCACTCATTTGACAAGTATTTATTGACCTGTTCTTGACTTCACTTGAAATTGATTGAATGAATGAGACCTTTGCTCTCATGGAGTGAGATATATAAATAAGTGTTCGTACTCTCTCTCGTTCTAGCAAATATGAGTGACAGAGGGGTTGTGAGGATGAGATTATGAAAGGCAGGACTCACTGAGGAGCTGCCATCTGACCTCAAATGCAAAGATACTGAGGCAGGAACCACGTAAAAACGTATCTGACAGATTTCTATGTAAAGGTTAGAGTAGAAAGAGGCACACATGTGGTGTGTTCACGGGAAATCAAAAAGGCCACTGTGGCTTGAGTTGAGCAAAGAATGAGAGAATAATACCAAGTGAGGCCAGAAATATAATAGGGACCAAAGATGACTTTGGCTATGAGTGAAACAAGCCTTTGAAGATTTTGAACAGGATGGGGGCGGGATGATCACAGTGGTCAGTCAAAGCATCTCTAGTTGACTTGGCTCAGAAAAAACTTTAGGGACATAAGGACAGGATAGAGAAGGTCAGCAGTGACTGGATGATGATGATGAACAAGAAAAGAAGGAAGAGGGAGGATGAGAAACAGTTGGGGGTAAAGTCAGCGGGTTTCTGGACATGCTGGATGTGGAAATAGAAAGGCAGATGAGAGAAAAAGGGCAGGAGGGAATGTGCATATGTAGGTGTGTGTGTATACAGGGTCAATGTGTAGAGAAATATAGAGATAGAGACAAAGACATACACACAAAAAGACAGAGACAGAGACAGAGAGAGGGGAAAAGAGACAAGAGAGAGACGCACACAGAGAGAGGCAGAGAGAGTCCTACAGTGATACTCATGAGACACTACGTTGAAATGCACCTAACAACTTGCATGGGTGAGAGGAGGGTCAAGGGAGGACTATGGGAGAAAATGGGGGAGAGAGGAGTGTAGGATAACTTCAAGGCCTTGGGGAAGGTGTGGCTGTTGTCCATTGAAGCAGGGCTGTAGGTGAGGCAGTTTGCGGGGAAGCTGGTGAGGAAGGAAGCTTACATTCAACCATGCTGACTCAGACCTCTGCTGCGGGCCCGGGGAATGTGCTGAGAAGTGGGTTGGACTTGAAGCTGAAGCTTTAGGAAATAGACATAGTCTAAAACAAGAGCCTTAGGCATTAAGGAAAGTTATAGAGTCATTATGTTCTTCTTCTATTCACCCGTGGTCCTGTTTGCTGCACTTCAGAGCTGAGGCGGAGCACATGCTGTTGTTTCTAGATTTGCTTGTAGGAAAATAGCACCATCTTGTGGGTAACAGTGAACAGATTTCTTTAAAAAAGAAAAAGAAGAAAAAAACGTGTGATTGTGACATAGCACATGTGGCTACCTTCTGAACGCATTTAATTATATTTAAAAATTAAGCATCACTTTCTAATCAACAAGTAATCATTGTGCAGATTTATGGGAGTATATTTGAATGTTTTCATCTGTGTGTACACTTCAAAAAATTCATTGAGGGAACTTCTATTTTTGTGTTGAGAAGGTTTTAAAAAAAACTCCACAAATAATTTAGTATGTAGGATATAAAAAACTCTAGTACAAGAAAACATAAGGAGGCAATTAATTAGTAGGCGAAAATATAATATGATTCTTGAAATAACTACTGATTCTCTGAAAGCTCGCATAATCCTTGAGTTTATTTGTGTAAGATGTTCCAGCTTCCATAATAATCAACAAAACCCAAAGCCAATCAAGTAATATAATTCTACTGCCTTATATAATTTATTTTAACTCATAGAAAACACTTCTATATATTCACTATTCTACAAGATTCTGTGCTAAACTGTGCAAATACATGCTTCTGTCCTGGAGAAACTTACTAGTTTGTTAGACTTACCATCAAAGTCAAGGACCATTGAAATTGGACGTTATAGCAGTAATATAATACACGTAGCTATTTATGGCACAGACTAATTTAGCCCTTAGTTTCAAATTGAGTTTTCTGAAGTGGCTTCAGGAATTCTCCAACATTTTATCAAAACATAGGAATGAGTTCTTTTTTTCCCAGAAAGTATGCTTTAGTTTTGTAAACAAGCATAAAATATTACTTAAAACACTTTATTTAGCTATGAATGTATAGATAATTCTTTCTCATCTTTCACTTAATTTTTATTGTTATTTTCTAAACAAGACAAATGAAAGTATATTTAGTTGCTATGTATTTGTGTTGTGGTTTGAACTCAGGGCTTCAACAATTTGACTATTTGAGCCACACCCCTAAAACTTAGTATTTTCTCATATTTGACTTGGGTACAAGGAAAATTAAAAGGGGTGGGCCTTCTTTGCATATATGTTCTTATAAAGTTTCATTCTAAACCATGCAGACATTTTCCACATTTAAAAAAAAAACAATTTGAAGGGATACAATTGCAAGCAAGTAGGAATGACATCACATCAAGACTGATAAAGAAACCATTTAAAAATGATGCAAGTAGTCTTTATGTTCAGTTCCAATATGCCCTTAAAGGGATATCAGTGTTAGGATATACATACATATGCATGCACCACTACTATAAAGAAATAGTCAATATTCATTGCAAGATATGTCTTGGTAGTTGCATTGGTATGGTAATTCAAATAACAATTCTTGTGAGTTGTAGGATAGAACAAATGAGTAAATATATAGATGCCACAGTGACCTGGTATCTTCACTGTGGAAAAGGAGATACAATTTTCAAACACAGGAATTTGAGAAGTATATGTGTGGCTAATGGATTTTAATTGGATCTTTAAATAGCAGCTCTGTCTTTCTCTCTCTCTCTCTTTATACACATGCCTCTTCCATACACTATGTGTTTCCCTCCCTACCCATTAAAGGACATAAAAGAAAACATAAGCATTCATAAACATCAAGTTCGTAGATCTTGGTTTCTAAATCACACAATAATTTCAAGAAGCCGGGATAGCATTCAGGAATTACTGATTTCAAAATAGCACAGAAAATAAGTAAAGTGAACCTGAAACATCTTTCAATGGCAGAAACCAATGAAGAATTCTTAGGAAATAATAGGAGCCTCTAATCTCCTCTCATTGTCTGAATTTGGGGTAGTTGGAATATCATTGAATGATGAAGATAAAGGATTACAAAAGAACACAATTTATTCAATTAGATACAATGTCAACAAATGTGGGTTAGAAAATTTATCATTTTATAATCAACCTCATAATTGATTCAGACAAAGATTGTCAACTCACACTGCAATGATCAAGAGGAAAATCTCCTGGGAACATGATGTCTAATTTGCCACAAGCATCACTAGAGATTCCATAAGACTTAGAAAAAGGAAAGGTATCTTGAAGATAAATATCACCAAGAATGAGATAAAGTTTATATATCCCTTAATAGGATATAATGAAAAGTCATACCATCCTCTAATATTGCATGATTGACATAAGTATTTAACCTGAATATAACACTGAAAGTGTATTTAGACAAACCTACAAACACATAAAACAACTGGCTTACAAAGTAGAAATGAGAGTGCCATGAAATATCAGATTTTGGTTGTGCTAGATCAAAGGACCTAAAGAGACAAGTGTGAAGTAATTTTTATTTGCTAATTTATCAGATGAAGAAGACAGAAAAATACTATAATGATGAGATATTTGGAAAATTATTTCCTGCTTTCATTATCACTCCCTTTCTTTCTCTTAGTCTCTCCCTTCCTTCCTTCCTTCCTTCCTTCCTTTCTTCCTTCCTTCCTTCCTTCCTTCCTTCCATGTCTTCCTTCCCTCCTCCTTCCCTCCCCCCTCTTCCCTCCTTTCTGTCTCCCTCTCTCTCTGTCTGTCTCTGTCTCTCTGTCTCTCTGTCTCTGTCTGTCTGTCTGTCTGTCTCTCTCTCTCTCTCTCTCTCTCTCTTCCAAGGCCTTCTGCTTGTTAAACATACTTGAACTATACCATAACCCTTCTGTTTTTATTTTATCCTGAGGGTAAATCCTCACTAATTTTGCCTTGCTTTTGTAATCCTCCTTCCACCACCACCTGAATATCTGGAATTACAGGTATGTGCCACTATACTCAACATGTTGTGTTTTGGTTTGGTTATGATTTAGATACTGAGTATCTAATGATATGATTTAGATGCTGAGTACTTGTCCTAGTTCTGTTCCCTCTGCATCAGGTCTGCCATGAGGAGAATAGCCACCTCTTGCCTGCTTTCCCATCACCATGATTTTCTGTTTCACCACAAGTCCAAAGTCAATGGAACCAAGGTCTGTGGCCTAAAACCTCTGAACTCATAAGTCAGTACTGGGTAACACATTTGTGTCAGATAGTGTTCGTTGCACTAATGATAGATATCATGAGTGTGATAATGTTACTAAACTTATGTGCAGGAGAATCTCCTTGTTCTTAGGATACTGTGTGTAAAGTACCATGCTGCTTAAGTAAAATATTTAGAGATAAAGTGTCGCGTTTGTAATTTACTCTCAGGTTTTTCTGAAAATGACAAATCAATGTTTGTATCTTTATGCCTAAATCTAATCTCTTGTTTGTGACAATATTTTTGTATGTATCTCCAATGCCTCAAACTCGAATTCTCTCACCTCAGCCTTCTGAGTGCAACCACCGTATGGAGCTAGATTTTACATATTCTAAGGTATTCCGTTGTGTGTGTCTT
Source organism: Dipodomys spectabilis (assembly GCF_019054845.1). Classification (NCBI taxonomy): domain Eukaryota; kingdom Metazoa; phylum Chordata; class Mammalia; order Rodentia; family Heteromyidae; genus Dipodomys; species Dipodomys spectabilis. Next base: position 1,169,249 of record NW_024870840.1, read on the forward strand.
CATATATATAGCTAGATAGGTTGATGGGTAGGTATATATAGTCTTTGAAATAGAAAGACCAGGGAGTGGGAATGTATCTCAGGGCTGGGAATGTGGCTCATCGGTAGAGTGCTTGCCTCACATGCATGAGGCCCTGGGTTCAATTCCTTAGCACCACATAAACAAAAAAAGCCAGAAGTGGCACTGTGGCTCAAGTGCTAGAGCACTAGCCTTGAGCACAGAGAGGCTCAGGGAGAATGCCCAGGCCCAGAGTTCAAGCCCCAGGACTGACAACAAAACAAAAGAAAAAAAAAATGTACTCATTACCTTGCTCATGTAACCGTAACCCCTCTGTACAGTATTTTCACAATAAAAAACTTAATTAAAAAATCCAACAACAATAAAAAAACCAGAAAATACTTCCCAAATTAACTAATAGGTATAATATAGCATATATATGAAGTTATGTGCAGATGGTTTATACATATTTTACTTTTCAACATATGCAAGTTTCTGTTTCAATAATTTCAGCTTTTGCTATTATTGTTATTATTATTATTAGTGTGTGTGTGTGCATGTGTGTGTGTGTGTGTGTGTGTGTGTGTGTGTGTGTGTGTGTGTGTGTGTGTGTGCCAGTCCTGGGGCTTGAACACTGGGCCTGGTCACTGTCCTTAAGCTTTTATCCTCATGGTTAGCACTCTACAATTGAGCCACAGCTCCACCTCTAGCTTTTTGGTGTTTAATTGGAGTTGAGTATCATGGACTTTTCGGCCTGTGCTGGCTTTGTCCTGTGATCCTCAGATCTCAGACTCCTGAGTAGCTAGGATTATAGAGGCATGGGCTACTAACGCGTGGGTTTTGCTATATTTTTAAATTGAGATTTCAGAATAATTCAATATTTTAATATTATTTTCAATTTTCTTTTATGACATTGTGATTAGAAAAGTGCTGCATAGAGGGGTCACAATTATATAAATCAGGTAATGAGTACTTATTTTCCATTTCTTCGAGTGACATTCTCTTTTCTTTCATGATTCTTGGTCTCTGTTTGCACCTGCAATGAACGTCTCATTCACTAGGAGAGGGAATTCTGAAAGCTTTTCCCTTGCTTCTCTTGGTAGTGTAGCTGTTTCCTTTGCATTAATTAGATTCAGCAAAACTGCCTTACATTCCATTTTGTTTTAACAGAGAAAGCATTGAGGACGGGTCTAGGAGAGGAAAGGCATCTATAAACAAGGAAACACTTGACTGGAACAAAGAATAGGCACAATGTTTAGCTCTAATAAATTGAAATTAAGTTAATTTGGGTGGAGAAGTTTTGCTGACTCTATAAAGATATCCTGATTTATGGGCCTACCTTGTTTAAATTCCAGTGCAATATTCTCAGTATATAAAAATTAAGTCAAATTTGAAATTGAACAAGCAATTTTTTATAAAAGAGAAAGTTATTGGTTTCTACTAGAAATTAAAATTATTTCTGTGCATGATAAGATTGTTCTCCGCTTTGGATGTGTGCTTACCATAGATAGTCATAATAAAATATCTACTATTAGATTGTCCAACAGGTAGACAAAACGAACTATAGTTGTTGTATTTTTTTTATTTGTTAATTTTATTGTCAAGGTAATGTACAGAGGTGTTTCGGTTACATAAGTAAGGCAGTGAATACATTTCTTGTTGAACTTGTTACCCACTCCCTTATTTTTCTCCCACTTTCCCTCCCCTGTACCCCCCAATTGTACAGATAATTTCCAACATGGCTTATGATATCACTGTTGCATTGGCTCCCCTTTGTCCTTTGCCTCACCATTTTGTTGTTCTCCTTGCCTTCCCTAATTCAGATAAACATACATACAATAAGATAATTTTTTTCAACATCATCTGAGTATCAAGTGGGCAACATGATATAATATAAATGAAAAGATATTATTAGTATACAGAATGGAAAGAGAAATAATTATGAATTTCTATATGCTGAGCTTCCCTTTTCCATGGAAAAGAGCTGTCTGAGAAAGGAAGCCATTTCCTTCACAATGGAGCAAAAAAAGGAAGTGAGACGTGCTCATTACTATGCCTTCTCCCCAACAGAGCTCTGTTATTTTCAGATGTTTCATGTGAATCTGTAATTATGTGCCTTTTAATCACAGGTTCAGATAGAAATGCATTTCAAACTTTTCTTGATGGTAACTTTGCTCTTACAGTCTCACAGGCTACCTTCTGCCTTCTTTTGAATGCATGCTACTGAAAGTCAAAATATTGCTGTATGGCTGCCCCCTTAGACTGCCCATAGTTTCCTTACCTAAGCAGGTTAAATTTGCTTTTAAAAAGAATATGCAAATGAATATCAAAGACATGTAATACATAAAAAATAAATGGCAGTTCGAATCCCACTACTGACAAAAGAAGCGAAAACATGACACTTTCATTAAGAACAGGCTACATGAAATAAATACGAACCTCTTGAATTTATTTCTCTTATTTAGCTGAAATTTTGTATCATTTGACAGCAGTTTATTTTTAATTACATATTTAATTGTTTTATTTGCTGGGTTATTTTTATGATCATTTCAACATATTCCTCCTCTTATGGAAGGATATTTATGTTATATAATTTGGCTTCCATGAAGTTCAAACATTTTCCCAATAAGTTTATTAGTCAGCTGCTTATTGATACATTTTTCATGTCATTTGTCAGATTTCTTTTTTTTTAAATTTTTTTATTGTGAAAATACCGTACAGAGGGGTTACAATTACATGGGGAAGGTAATGAGTACATTTCTTATCAAGCATTGTTGCATCCTCCTTTGTTTCCCCTTCCCATCCCTTCCCATCTCCTCCCCTCTCCTCCTCTGAGACAAAGTTGTATTGTTCTTTTTTCGACATAACGACTTGTACATCTCATTGTTGCAATGGATTCACCTGTATCCCTATTTAAACAATTTGTTTTTGCTCTTCCCCTCCACAAATTATATCAACATCAAATACAGTGAAAGCAGAGGTTATACCGTGGGGGAGGGATATACAAAGCAACAAAGAAATACCTTATATATATGTTAGAAACAATATCAAGAAAGAAAAATACACTTGTGTCCTTATCTTGGGGTTCATTTTACCTAACATCAACTTATCTGACCTTTTCTGCTTGTCTCAGACATATAACTATATTGCAAATAAGGGAAACCATGGGACCTACCTTTCTTTAGGCCTGCCTTACTTCACTTATAATTTTTTTCCAAATCTTTCCATTTCCTAACAAATGGAGCAATGTCATTCTTTCTGATGGAGGCATAGAATTTCATTGTGTATATATACCACATTTTCTTGATCCATTCATCTATTGAGGGGCATCTGGGTTGGTTCCATATCTTAGCTATGGTAAATAATGCTGCAAAAAACATAGTTGTGCTGGTAGCTTTAGTATGGTCTTGTTTGTGATCATTTGGGTAAATGCCCAAAAGTGGGATTGCTGGGTCATAGGGCAGCTCTATGTGGAGTCTTTTGAGGAGCCTCCATACTACTTTCCAAAGTGGTTGAACAAGTTTACACTCCCACCAACAATGTCAGATTTCTTAACCAGGATATAGCCTTAATACTTTCACCCCACACCACTCAGTTTAAATCAACATTAGACATTGAGTTCCCTATTGAATAACTCTTTCTGAATATTCTTTAGATCTCTCAGTTTCATGATACTCAAATAATATAACTCACTGTTTTCTGCTCACAAGAGACTCTCTTCTAAAATTCATAATTTTGTAAATTTTATACTCATTTAATCAGTTATATAGGCATAAAGTCTTGGGACCTCTTTGGAATGTCTTTATCTCTCATTTTGCAAATGTATTTCATGACCATCCTTCAAATTCAAATCTTAAATCTCTTTCATCTTATGGCTATAGTCTGACTTTGGGCCTTCGCCCTCTTCTCCCTAGATCATCTTACTGGTTTCATATACGACTTCCATACCTCAGAGAGATACCCTGTGTTGTCACCAGTTTTCTTCCTTAAGACAAAGAGCACTGCCTGATTAACATTATCTGATGCTTCAAAATTTATGAAAAATTTACTTACCAAGCCTAACTAAAACCTGTGTTGAACACTCTTCAGACTAGAGTTATATACTTTTTCCATTCATATTTACATATGCACGCATATATATACTTTATACAGGTATATTTAAGTGTATATATACTTTTTACATATATATATGCTTTTTGCGTATATACATTCATTCATATATATGCATAATATGCATACGTGAATATATAAATATAAATATATAAATGTTTCTCAAAGATGTCAAAACACGTCCAAAGTTTTCACATTTACCTTTCTCTATATCTAAGCATTTCCCTCAGATTTACTGTATCATGTGAATTGTTATCACTCTCTGCAGACACCTTCCCAAATGCTAGTTTATTAAAGAGGCCTTTCAGGACCATTCTTTTTTTTTTTTTGGTAGGTCATAGAGCTTGAACTCTGGGCCTGCGCACTGTCCCTGTGTTCTTCAGCTCAAGGTGAGTGCTCTACCTCAAGCCAAAGCGTCACTTTTGGTTTTCTAGTGTTTTCATTGGAGATAAGAATCTTATGGATTTTCCTGCCCAGGCTGGCTTTGAACTGCGATCCTCAGATCTCAGCCTCCTGAGTAGCTCCTATTACAGGCGTGAGCCATCGCCTGAATAGCTAGTATTACAGGCATGAGCCACCGGCGCCTGGTGACCATTCTTTTCAAATGGCAATTCTCCCCATAAAACTTCTATCCTGCTTTCTGTCTTACTTTACTTCAGGACACTCAGTGAAGCTTCTCCCCACAGAACATATTGCTTATTTTGTTGTTGTTAGTTGTTTTTCCATTCTAAATTTTAAGTTGCTTTAGGACTGGGACTTTATTTTATTATTTCATCTCCATTTCAAGGGCAGTTCAATGCTCAGTGTTTTGTAATGAATGCATGAACTAAGCTGTATTATTTTGTACATTGAAATATTTCTCCCACTTCCATGTCTGAATAACTCATTTTTTTCTAGTCAGACCAAAGACATCATTTCTTTTTCATTTTTGTTTTATTTGAAAAATGGTCTCACTATGTAGCCCAGGCTGGTCTTTCTCAACTTCTCAAATGGCAGAATTACAACCATGAACCACCATGACTGGCTTAAGGTACAGTTATTTTATTATAAGGATTTAATTGTCTCTATCTATAAAGTTAATGTTTTACCTTTCAAATAACTTTACTTCAGTATGTCATTCATAAAGACTTTGTATGGTATGATTTATCTATAACTAGACTATAAAATAATAGAGGAGATAGATTTTGAGGTACTAAAATATACTCGATGAACAGAATTGAGCCTTTAGTAGGCTACAAATTTAAAAGTATTGAGTTAAAATAGTAAAATCATTTTTTTCTCACTGAAAATACCTAAAGCATTTTTTCACTTGTTGATAATTATACTTATAATCTAAGGACTTGCTATATGTCTACACATAGAACTTCACAGAGCCTCTGGACCTTTGGACTTGGCCTGACTTGGACAAATGTGAGTTTAATTCACCTGACAGGACATAATGAGATCTGTGTACAGAATCTACCTTCCTTAAAAGATCCCCAGTACAAATAAAGGAACACTATACTGTCCTTTTAGAGCTGAGTGAAACCTTTCAGTACTTTAGCAATTTAATCTGGAGCTTTTCTCCTAAATAGTCAAATTGTTCAGGAAAGTACCTTTCCGAAACATTTTAAATAACATAATTGTGGGACAATTACTCTGAACACATTGAACAATTTTCCACTGAAAAGAAACTGTTCTTGCTGGGGTTGGGGGGTGGGAATCACTGAACTATATAGCACACTGGAATAACAATGCAGAAACCTAGTAACCAGAATGTTCTTTCTTTCTTGTCGAGTTAACAACTCAACTTTACCACTGCTAAAGTCACTGAAGAATATAGGGCCCCAATAGACCCTGAATGAATTGGGTCATACATAAATAAGTTCCTTTATTCTTGGGCTCTAAAGTTAGTCCTAATCTCCCATAGGTCTCTTCCCAAGATCCATATTTTTGTTTGTTTTTTGTTTTGTTTTGGATGTTTTGTATATAAAATGAGGCATCCAGCTTGATCTGTGAGCTTGCATTACCATGGCAATTATCATACATGTTTCTCATTGCTTCTTCTATTGATGGCAGCTGACATCTATTCTGTGTCTTTAATATAGGCTATGCTTTGTTCACTTGTCTGAATTTGCCTTCCTAGATATCATACTATGAAATATTTAATTGCTGATCTGGCCCCTCTTTCACATCTACCTCACAGTGACAGGTAGGATTTGACTTTTGCTGATAAAACTTACACATTTGTGGTCCTACTCTTTGCTGTCAGGTTGAAGAGAAATGTTGTCAGAATTGGTTTTTGTTTGGTCTTTCTTGTGGCAAGCTTTAAAGGCAAGTAGATGCAATGTCCAAAACTAGGTCACATAATTTTGAAAGTTTCTTATCCGATCTAAATAATTAGTTAATTATATTATAGCTGTAATCATATTTCATTCATTGAATGAAATGAACTTTTGACCAAATAAAATTGTTTTAAAGATGTAATTACTATAAAACTATCAATAATAACTTATGTGATCTTTGAGCATTTAACACTTGTCCATATGCTTGCTACACATTTATATGTGTTATATGTATTTATTTATAGACTTATTTAGTTTGAAATTCAATTTATTTTTACCAACCACAATGACATTTATTTGCATTGTATGAAAATAACTCACAGGTTTGTAGATTATATAATTTCTTCATGTTCACATATTTAATAAATAGTACAACAACTGAATAGTACAACAACAACTGAAGTTTCAGTTATATTACACATTGAACTTTGTAATATTTAATAATAAAATGTAACTTTTGCCAAAAAATAATTTCAGGGCTATCTGAAACAACTACATCATGATTGATGATTGTAAACAGATATGTAAGCTTTAGATAGCCCTGTCATAAAAGGGGAGTGAAGCAACTAAAATCACTAAAATTGTAAAATTTTACTGAAGGCTTTTAGATTTATAAAAGATGAAACCTTTTTTAAAAGTATGGGCTGATCTTCAAACTCAATGAGTTTATGAATTGTGGAGAATTTGATTAAAGTACTTTTAAAATTTGTATTTGTTGACTGTACTTATCGTTAGTATAGGTAGCTATCTTCCTTTCTTGATCACGTAGTACCAGCACAGTAAATATTGAGTTGTATTCTGAATAAAAGAACAATAATTTTATTCAAATCTTAAATAAATAAAATATTTTGTCAGTTGAGTGCAGTTTCAATATTAAATAACTCAGGTCTATAATATATAAACAATCAGATTATTTTAGGATTTTGCAGGATATGAAAGGAAGGAAGCAAGATAGGAAGGAAGGGAGAAAGGAAGGAAGGAGGGAAGGGAGGAAGGAAGACAAAAAGGAAAAGGAAAGGAAAAAGAAAAGGAGAGCACAAAGGGAGAAGAGTTTATCTTACAGATCCATCAGCAACGAGGAGCATGTTTTGGAAGTCCAGAGGTCTCAAACATGGGTCAATATCCAGGATAATTCTAGAGGCTTGGTTCCCCCACAAACCTCTGGCTTGCCAAGAGTAGGCACTGCTTGTTTCCACCAGATCTCAACCCACTGCAGACAGACCCACTCTATGCTGGCTTCTCCTCTCCTAGGTCTACCACTGACCCTACTCCCTGGTCTCTTTGCCAGTTCTCTTCACGCTTAGGCTGATTAATGCCTTTTCTGTTCAGGCCTGTTAGGTGCATTTCCTCTGGCGTTTTACAGCCACCTGGATTATTTGCTGTTGGTGGCTGTCCTGTACTTGTTCAGGATGTTTACCAGTATTCTTCTTCTCCCTATCTATGCAGTCACTCCTCCAAATCCTGACAATAGAAGTCTGTAGATATTTCTAAATGTCCCTTGGTGGGGGAATCAGAGGAGACAACTTGAGTGGTTTCAAGCACTGATGGAAACACCTAGCAACTTTTCCCTATGCCTCCTCCATCTCACAGTAAACTCACCTGCTGAGATAAAGCCCTTCTGGTGGCAACATGCCCAGACAGTGCGTTAAATGGTTCCTGCATTACAGTTAAATATCATCCTGGCTCTAAGCTTTTAGGGACGTGAAATAAACCAAATTAAATACACAATTTCCTTTTATTCTGTTATTGTTTGTAGGAATTTATTTATTTTTAACCTAGAGGGATCTTGTTGAAATAGTATCTGTAGTGGTGAAGAATTTATTATTTATTTAAAGTTCAATAGTGCCTTCATTTTTATGTCCGTTTATATTTGGTTAAGTCCAAGTAAAATATAATTGGCTCTTTTAATTTAACATGTAAACGGTGAATGTGATTTAATTTTTGCAGAAAGAAATTCTATCCCTATCTCCTACGTTTGTCAGGAGATGTGGAGCATGGAGAGAGACATTCTGTTTTCATGGGCAATTTATATTCCAGAGTGTCAACTTCGTAAGGTTTTTCAGATAGACAAGTGAGTTAATGTTTGTTAAAGGTTTTAAAATGTCAGTTAAATATACAATGCAAATAATTGTCATATGCATTACCTTCCTCCCAATTTCCTCATATATTATTATATTGATGGTAGTGATGGTTTTATGAATGTAAACTTATTTTAAATGCATTGCATTGCACATTTTAAATATATGAAGTTGATTTATTCCTTGTATAATGAAAAATAACTTAGCCTAGAAAGTAAATTAAACTGAAATCACATGTTCTTCACCTAATTACAAAAAAGAAGTTACTTTGGTAAGATGATCGTTTGACTTGTTTATGATTTAATTAAATTCTGTGACTTTAATTAGGTGGTTCTCCTTGCAGTTTTTAATAATGACTATATTGGATAAATACAAACTATTTATCATAGCTTCTCAAAAGGAAGAATTTTGAATATACTCTTTTATTCAATAATCACTTCTAACTTTGTTCAGTGTGTCACTCTTCATTAGACAAACTTCTGATTTAACATTTCTCTGGATGCTATCATTCCATCATTTTGCATTTGACAAGTCTACTTTGCAGAGATGTGACTTACTTTGCTATCATTCACAGTAGATGTGATAATGAATTTTGTAACTTTTATGTTTTGTATCTCTTTTCTCTATTCAGAAAGAAATCATACATTAAATGAATCCTTCCTCATACTTAACTTAATAGTGCATTGCTGTTTCCTCTCTATGGAACATAACTGCACATAAATGGTTATAGTTTAGCTATTTTGCACATAAAGGGTATGTCAAATTTTTAAATTTCCTCTGAGTCAGACTGATTTTGTTGGCTTTGTGCTATGTTCCTTTCTGTTTTGCATCTGCTTTGTTTCTGAGTGGGACACAATTCATCCATTACTGTAGCCTAATAGCAAGTACTTCTGTTTTTTCTTTCCCCAGACACAAAGTTATCTCTCTAGCAGTTTTAATACTTCAAAGACTAGTAATGAGCAATTTTAATACTTTAAAAAGTAGATTATGGGTTACTGAAAAAAGTCATCTATAATATTAAAGCTACCAGTGAATCATGAAATCAATATTTTAATTGGTGCCAATGTGAAATAGTCACTTTCTAAAATTATTTTTTAAACAAAAATGAAAATGTTATTGGTAACATTTAGAAACTGTAAACAATTATGTTACTGTTAACTCATGATCTTTTGTGAATAACAGTGGCTCTCTGTCCAAAGCCTGCTTGGCTTACAGGATTGGGGAAAATAATTGATTTCTTATTATTTACTTAAGAAGTTTGGAAGCAGAGACTAGGACCAGTGTATTTCTATCTCATTTAGCATAAGTACATTCTTATTCAGGGCATACCTTTTCAAAAATAATCCCAATCCTTTAAGGTTCCTATTGAATTCCATTTCATTTTTACAATTATGAATTTACTCCATATTTAATCCTTTCTTCATTAGCTTCCAATGTAACCCACTTGTTTCTTAAAGCTGCCTGTCAAATCCTTACCTTGATTTTCAAACCATCTCATGATATCATCTGATCTGGTTACTTCCTCTGATATAGATTCTGTAATACTCACATGATGTCTTGTGTTTAAATGGAAAAGCCACACCATTCATCTCGGATACTTTCTGGAAGTTGCCTGTGTTCTTTGGTACATATCAAGTTCTATTTTCACTATCTCCTCTCTTTCTATTTCAGTTTCCTTTTAAATTAAACCTTTAGCTTTAGACGTTAAGAGATTTTTAGAGATCACATCATTTAATCCCTTGATGAGGGTTGGAAAACCAAAGTGATCTCAGAGTTCAGAGTTGAGATTATGTATTTACAAATTTTACATCACATGATACATTTTTCACCAATACTATGTAGTCTTCTATTTTTGTGCTGTTATATAATTGCATACTTATGCCTTCTATTGTTTTACATTTGTAAGTTATTGTATAAGTCTTGTTTTTCACTTTGTCAGGGTTTTCTTTTAAATCAGAATCACACTTGAATATCCTCCAAACTTCTTAGCCAATCAAAGCCATAGAAAGGATGTCTGTGTTCTCTTTGTGCATAGATATGTGTCTACACACACACACACACACACACCTATGTTAGTGTGTGTATGAATGTCTGCATGTCTATGTACACACACATATATACACACCTCTGTGAGTGTATGTGTGCATGTCTGTATGTCTATGTACACACACACACACACACACATACACACACAAGCCAAATAATGATAATGATATTTAGGTCAACACTGATCATATCTATCAAGGTGATCTTAGAAGATTGAAAATAAAGCCTAGTTATAGAGTAAGCTGCACCACCTAGGTTGTGAAAGTATAAGCCATGGTATTTTTTCAGTGAAAAACTGAACTAATAACTCATTTCTCAGGATATATCCCCATCATTCAGTGACACATTACTCTGTGTTTTGTGTGGTGTGTGTGTGTGTGTGTGTGTGTGTGTGCACATTTACCATGTTTGAATAGTAAAGGATTGACTCCCACCCTCTTGTCCCAGACCCATATAGTTGCTAGGTAAAAATCCCAGGTATGTGCGAGCTTGTTTGATATGCTGGCAGGACAAAACACTCAAGCCTAGCTGGAAACATCCCATTCTGGGCCCAACTGAAAAACGCCACCTCCCTTGACCTAGTGGCTTTTTCATTAACCTCTGCCTTCTTGCTCAGACCTCATATAAAAACCCAGCTCCTGTCCCAACTCTCTGGCTAACCTCCAAACCCATGGGAAGGCCTGTGCCCCTCACTGTTTCGAACAGTCCTTGCTTGTTGATGATCAAGATCTATTCCTTTCCCATTCTCTTTCATTTTTCCCAACAAATAGTAATCTAATAATAACACTGTATACTAAGTTTAGACTCTGTTAGAGAATCTTCTGAGGCTTTATTAGTGTTTCATTTTTAAATGTGTTAAATAAAAATTGTTGAATAGTACTGTGATTCTCTTTTCCATCAACTATAAATCATTATCATTCCAACCCATCATTTCTCTGTTTGCTTTTCACTGCAGTAGGAAAAGGCAGCCCTCTGTAGGTAACAAATACTTTTCACATTTCCTCTACCAAAATCCATGTCTGTGGGAGAATACTGATGACCATAGCTGAATGCAGCAAAATCTTTCCCATGTGTTTGGGGGGCTTGCTTTCTTTTTCCACTTGTTCATTCCATAGTTCCTCCTTGGAACCATAAGATATAGATAGCTTTGTTTACTGGAGTAAGTAGATGTTTGGGTGAGAATGTATGTAGTTGTTTTATCTCTTATTGGTAAATTTATAAGACAGCTGATATGCATAATTTGGGGAGGGAGATCGTAAGAAGAAGATAGTGGTGTGCAAACCACATGACTGAGTCATAAAATATACTAGGAGAAGCGAGAGAACAAGATGCCTTTATAGTGAATCGCCCTTTCGCAAGAGGGCAATCCCTCTGGAACATCAAGTTAGTAATCTAAGCTCTACTTTACTATTAAAACTACTCATGCTTAAAATAAGTTGTCTTAGTCATTAATTAAATCATAAAACCACTGAATAAACTATCTGACATCTTTGTAAAATGGGGATTTAATTATAAACTTGAATCTTGGCAATGCTGCATGAAATGAAACTTAAAACTGTGACCATAAATGTGCATGCTCAATAAAACATAACCTTTTCCCATTTAGTAGCAGCATGTCCCTCTCTTTAAGGGGTTTCCTTTTCTTAAGCTTTTGGCATACTAGATCTACTCTCTACTTTAAGAGTCCCTAGGAGACACTAAATTTGTCTTCAAACGTGAAGACAACATTCAGAGGAGTTACAACTTACAACTTTTGGCTAACCACTGGAAAATAAAGTGTTAAGCAGCAGCATGGCACAGTCCCTCTTACTTGTAATTCCATTTAATTCCTTTTTTCAAGGAAACCGTAATGTCTACTACCATTATCAGGAAATAAAATAAAAAAAAATCTTGAGTATCGCTGTAAAAAATAATAAAAACCTTTACTAGAGAACATTCCTTGCTGGGAAATGGATGTGATTTGGCTTCTGTCTCTGCACTGTGATGATCTGAACCCACACAGGCTCACTTTCTAGGACATAGTCATACTAGCAAAACCCAAAAGTGATATCTACACAACACAATCTACCCTAGGGTTTTGCTTAAATTAATGAAACTAAACTTTTCCAAAATATGGAAGCTGTTGCTTGTTTGTTTTTTTAATGTGTCAATCATGGGGAACTCTGAATAGCTCCTCCTCCCAGCTGTCAGCAAAGGCTCTTGTTGTGGCCTTTGCTCCTCCTCTTGCTGCAAATCTTCCGCGATGAACCCAAAGAGTTAAAGTTCTCAGTCTACAGCACAGTCTACATCACAGCTACAACTGTGACCACCTCTTTCCAGAAAGGTTCGCAAAAGGGTGACCAATTGCTCCAGTTTTCTTGGGTTTAAAGTGTTTCCTGTGGTGCTGAAACCAGGAAAATCTAAAGAAGACTGAGATTTATTGTCCTCTTATAATCTTAAAATACTTTAGAGAACTTAGATACCAGGATCCTGTTTGCTCTCAAGGAGATAGTGAGAAAAATTGACTTACCCTTGGTTCAGCAGATATTATTTGAGTCATGGTCCCACCTACATTAGAAAAAGAGTGCTCCTTAAAATGCAAGCCTCTGATTTCCACTCACATCACAGTTGATGGGGCCTGGAAAATCACATTTTCAGTAATTACCTTATGGTATAATTTAGGTGCACTGAAATTAGGGCTCTCCTTCTTTAAGAAGTCCATTTATAGAGAAGTAACAAACGGCCTCTTTTTTTTTTTTTTCACCTGTCTGGATCAAATTGAGGTTAACTACCGAGCTTAGCAAAAGCCTCACTCTTCCTTTTCAATGCATAAAACTTAAAAAAAAAATCCAAACACTTTTACAAATAAAGGTCCTAGTTGTGGTTATACACCAGGGGTTTCTGCACACTACCCCATTCAGGAATGTTTAGTTTATAACCGTGACTCTAAACATGCTTGTCTCAATGTCTCCCTTCCTCCTCCTTAGGGCAATCATGGGTTCAAACTCCCATCACACTCTGTCTTTTACATTGCCTCTAGCAACCATTCGCTTTTATAAGAGTCTTTAATCCAGTGAAGTCTCTACCAGTTAAGTCCTTTTAAGGAAAATCTTCACTCCGTTAATTATAAGTGAGTATATTCCATTTTCTGGACAAAGCACTCCCTTCATGCTAATTTTCTTTGTTTTGTTTTAAGAAAAGCCTAAAGAAGGTGCTGGGAAGGCAGCTCAGTGGTAAAGTGCTAGGCCCTGGGTTCGACTCCTCAGCACCACATAAGCAGAAAATGCTGGAAGAGGCACAGTGGCTCAAGTGGTACACTAGCCTTGCACTGAAGAGCTGAGGGACAGCACCCAGGCCCAGAATTCAAGCTCCACAACTGGGGAAGAAAAAAAAAAAAAGCCTAGGGAAAATAACAATGTGTTGCATTTATATGCCAAATCTCACCACTAGATGGGAGTCCTAGGTTAGCTTTCCTTGCAGTTTATTTCAATGCAGGATTTTTGCCCTGAAGCAAGAATTAAAAAAACAAAAACAAAAAACAAAAAAAAGCACAACATAATTTATGTTTTATGATTTACTTGGCTAATTGCATTGATTGCCATGCTTTGCATTATTTCAGGCATTAAAGTTGTTCTGTAACATTGCATCTTAGGTAATTATCTTGGAATAATACAGTGGAAATATTTGGAAACTATGATGTACAGAAACAATAGTCAGAAGGCAGATGTCTGCCCTGGATGACAAAAACTCTTACTAGTATCACTTTCTTTAGCTTCTCCCCATCCACAACAGCATTGGATCAAATCAACTGACCAATATCTGCACTCTTTAATATCTGAATACTCTATGACTTTAAAAATGTAAGTTGTAATATGTTATACTTTCAATATTACTCTGCTACTCAGCTTTATATTTCCTTTCTTAGGTATGGGAAGGGAAATTGCTAACCCCAAACATACCCCCAGTAACGAGAAAGGTGGTTGGGTATGGAGCCGAATTACTGAATAATATTCACTTTGCTATGGAATCACTCTGAAGTTTCTTCTGCTCCATGAGGGTGTCACAAAAATGAAATGAAAATTACTACATGGGAGCTCACCCATGTAATTCATCTGTTCTTTTATAAAGTCCAAGAAACATCAATGCAGAAAAAAATCTAAGGAGAATATAGCAATGAGAGGCACAAAACAAAAGGAAGAGAGTGTTTGTCTGGGAGACAAGAAAACGTTTCAAAGGGACAAAGACATTAAAACCAGATTCCACATTCCAAGATTTTGTTTTAATTTGTCTGGATTAAATAGTAACTACAAGTGTTGCTTACACGAAAGAGACCAGTGAAAGGTTTGTTGTCATGTGAGCCTGAAGTTTACTTTTTTTTTTTTTTGAATGTGAGTAAATTGAAAAGGAATAAAGATATTTGGGATTTTGTTTTTGCTAATATCAGCATCACTGGAATTTATACTACATTTTATAATATATATAATAACTTGCTTTGCTTAAATTTCACAATTTAAAATGACATTTATAGCCACATGATAGAAACTTATAATGTTAATCCTCCCTGCTTGAGAGACTGAGATTTGGAGGATGGAATATCAAAACCAGCCTACGTAGAAACTCTGAAAAAGTCCATCCCAAACATGACAGAAAAAAACAACACTGGAGGCATGACTCAAGTGGTAGAGTAATGCAACCAAGCTGAGCATGAATGAGTCCAAACCTGAGTTCAAATCTCAGGACCATAAAAAAAAGATATTTATAATAAACAAGTATTCAAAATAAACAGAAATATATAATCTTATGAAATTACAAAAATAAATTTATTGACATAGGTCCTTGTTTTTAAAAATTGTACATGTGGAAAATTATTTTTTCCCTGACAATAATAACCTTGCCAAAAGTACAATTAACACTTGCAAGGACAAAAACTCCCATCGAGTAATTAATTATTTTTGGAATGTCTTAAGTTTCCACTTCCTTTTAGATGTACTAAGTGCTAGGAAGATTGTGATACCTGCCCTCCAGAAGGTAATAAATGGTACTAAGTTCTCTTTTCAAGACAAAAATATGAGAGTATTTACATGACAATTATTCACAGAGGAAAATGTTAAATGTTTTTTAACCTTGCTTTCATATTATAAAAGTTATATGAAAGATAACCACAAAATCCCATCAGTGAGTACAACCCATTTAAAAAGATAAATAAGCAACTCAGAAATAGGAATTTTGGATGATCTATATAAAGTTTCTTTGCAGGTACTAGAAAGAGAAACTGCCATTTGTCACGTGCAGTGATCTTTAAGATAAATTGGACACAGCAGTCTATCAATTCCTTATGGATCACAGTACAAAATAATTCCTAGTTAAATTATGAGGACATGTCCTTGAGTGTCAAAACACCCTTTATGAAATCTGTTAGTAAGTGTTACAGTGTCATTCTGTGCTGACTTGACTTACCATGAATGAACCCTGAGGTATTATAGTTGAACATTGCTCTGTTGCTTGGAACTAATGATTCATTCCATCTGAACAGCTAGCAATTTAAGTCCCTTAAAAAGAAATGAAAGGTGATTGTGGCTTTTATACTAGCATGCACAGTAGGTGTCTCTTATGTGATATGACTCCTCAGAGTTTTGAAGATTTTAGCTGATGAGTTTTAAATATTGAATTTAATTTTATCTTCCATTGAATTTGAAAGAATTTTATACTGAATAGTACATGGGATGCCTAGTTGAAATATTTTTATAAATAACAGTATTGGTCTCACCAATTTTTTTGATTCTTGGTTCTTTATAAAATAAATAAAACCTAGAGATTCAGAGAAAACATACATGATAACAGTGAAACTAATACAAAATATTCCCTCTGTTCTTATGCAAATAGTCTACCTAACACACAGGTATTTCTAGAAAAGTTGTTCATAAATTCCTGCTTGCTTCTAATGAGCTTGAACAAGGTGAATTTTTAAAACCTGATCCTAAGCTGGGCACTGGAGACTCAGGCCTGTAATCCTAGCTACTCAGGAGGCAGAAATCTGAGGATCATGGTTCAAAGCCAGCTTGGGCAGGAAAGTCCATGAGACTCTTACCTCCAACAAACTACTCAGAAAAAGCTAGACTGTGGTACTGTAGTTCACGTGGTAGAGTGCAAGCCTTCAGCATTAAAAGGTACAGGACCTTGCCCAGGCCCTGAGTTCAAACCACAGGACTGGCAAAACTAAAACCTGATCCTAAAGTATGTTATCTATCAATTTCTACTATATAAACTGGCAAGCAATTATCAGCGTCTTACTACATAGATCAGGGGGCTATATAATAGATCTTCTTAGTTCTCGTGCCTGTTTTCAATCTGGCCACTGCCTATCTTGATCAACAAGAGAGACAAGTCTTTGTGAAAAGCTTTCCTCTGTATGGACCATCTGTGTTCTACAACCGCCGTTCATATTTAACTGCTCTGCAAAGGCAGAGTAACATTTCCAGAGGTTCTACATGAAGCTGGCAATTGAACTTCATTCCAACTCATTTTGGGCACAATGCGAATAAAAGCCTAGATTTTCTTCTGGTTCTTGGTACATTTTGTTGTTGTTGTTTGTTTGTTTGTTTGTTGCTTTTTAAGTTACAGTTCTCTGTTTTCCTGGGCTTTTTAGAGGACTTGTTCATATGAACAGTTTTCTCACTTTAAGGCCACAGAGTCTGAACATCATCCTAATATAGCCACTAGTCTTCAAATAAATATATGTGAAAATCATCTGGGTGTTTTTTTAAAAAAAAGCCTGATGAAAAGGCTCACTCCAGATTCAGTACATCAGAGTCTTCAAAAGTATATAGAATCTGTATTTTTATATTCCCCACAGTGACTTTGTTTTTTAATATATTTTTATTTAAATCTTACTGTGAAAGTGATGTTCAGAGGGGGGGTTACAGTTACGCAAATCAGGTAATGAGTACATTTCTTTTTAGACAGTGTCACCCCTTTCCTCATTTTCTCCCAGTTTTTTCCCTCCTGGCACTGCCACCCCCCTTGTATAGCTCATTTCCAACATAGTGTTTAGTGAGGATCACTGCTGAATTAGTTCACCCTTTCTCCCACCATTGCTGTGCTTCCCTTCCCCTCCGGAAATCAGATAAACTTAGATACAAGACAAAGCGCACAGAAATCAACAACAGTGACAAAAGGCAATAACCCAAAGGAAAAAGAAATAACTGTAAACAGTACAATAAGAAACCATTTGTTTCCATTTCTTGGACTTCATTCCCATACACATTATTTTATAGAATCATATGCACATAGCTCTGTGGTCTTCTCTTACGAACATCCTCCTCTGTTCCCACACTGATTTTTAATATGTGGACAAATTATGAACATTTTCTCTTTCTCCATTTTGTATATAGAATGAGTTTTCTTCTCCTTAGCAAACACAAAGCCATGACTTCAAGCCCTATAGTACTACCAATAAAAGAAAAGGGGAGCTGGGCTCTGGTGGCTCACGCCTGTAATTCTAACTAATCAGGATGCTGAGATCTGAGGATTGCAGTTCAAAGCCTGTAGGGCACATGGCCAGCAAAGATGGCGCTGAGAGGGAGTTGAGTTGGCAGAGCCCCAGTTGTTTATGTTAAAATCTGACTAGAAACCACAACCAGGCGAGAACAGCTCGCAGACAGCAGGGAAAGTATAGAAAGCTTAGGTGCATGATAGGGTGACCTTTACAGTGATTGGTTGGTTCCTTTTCCTCCCCTTCCATGCCACGCGGTTTTTTGCTTTAAAAAGTGCTTGCTGTGTGGTAATAAACCAGTTCCTGCTTGACTTGACTCCTGGCTGCAGAGCCTTTGGGAGGCTGGGGAACGGGACAGCGGTGCACTTACCTTTCCTTGGACCCCATCCCCTGTCAGTCTTCCGTGGGACAGATGAAGGCCCAACAAAAGCCGTTATGGGCTTTGACTTTTATCTCCAATTAACCATCAGAAAACCAGAAATGGTGCTGTGGCTCAAGTGGTAGAGTGCTGGCCTTGAGCTGAAGAGCTTAGGGACGGTGCCCAGGCCCAGAGTTCAAACCCCACAACCGACAAGAGAGAGAGAGAGAGAGAGACAGACACAGACAGACAGACAGACAGACAGACAGACAGACAGACAGAGAAGTAGGTTATAAACAGATCACTGATTCATTTGATTATTACCTAGCTTTTATGTTACATCGTGAAGATCCACAAAGGGTGCGGGTGAGTGCTTTCTTCTATTTCAAATGACATAATTCTATTTAGCTTAAACTCTTCTAATTTAGAAACCATATGGATAATAGCTGTCATATATGATTGCTTCCAAAATAGCCTTCCAAAAGCAGACTTAGTTATCATGAAACTGTTCTTGCATGCCTTAAGCTGCAAGACTTTCCTCTATATTTCCATTAGTCCTGATCTATTTTCTTGACTACCTAGACTACACCTTAATCTCAGATTAAGGTGTTTGAGGACACTTCAAAGATTTGGCGACAGCTTTCAGAACGTCTGCCTCTTCTCCAGTTAAACTGGGTAGCTTGAAAATGGAGTTGCAAATTCTTTGACAAGTTATTCATCAAAAAAGGTGTTGCTCTTTACCTAAGGGAACTGGGAAGAGTTGTGGCTGAGAGTGTGACTCCACTGATGCTATGTGAATTCCAAGCTCAGGCCTTCAAAGCCATACAAGTTCTCTCCTTTGTCCGAAGATGTTCTGCTGGAGTACCAACTCTCGATGAAGTCTGGCAACCCGTAGGCAGGTGACATGGTGTGGGCGTGTTTGTTCACACTTTCAGTTGGACTTTCTTTCATTGATCTCCACAAAGCCTACTTCCCCCATCTTATTCCAACCCAGCTTTGAGCTGTGCCCACACAGAAATGAAGAAACTCCAGATTAGTTCTGCCCAAATTCTCTCTCATAAAACCATGGGATGATAATGCAACATAACTTGGGGATAGTTATTTTCCAACAGATACTAACCAGAGTGGAACATTTGTTAATAGATAACTCAATTTGTTGTATTGGAATCATTCTATATATGCACCTGATCATAAATTATCTAAAATTCTTTCATCTATATTTATATGCCAATGTGCCTTTGGACTCACATGATGTTGTCAGCCCTAATTTTAAATATATCATTATATATATGTGTGTATGTATATATGTGTGTGTGTGTGTGTGTGTGTGTATATATATATATATGGCATAGCTTTGCATTATCAAGCAACAAAAAAAGTAGCAGATATTTTTTTCTGGTATTCTGCAATCTCATTAATTCAACTGGTATGTGAATCATAGAACTGAATTGGGGCTTTGAGAATGAGAGTGGTGTGGAAGAATGAAGGGCCACAAGATTTGAGATACTTGTGTACACCTAATCTTTCTAGATTAGAAAGTACTTTCTGGAAAGCACTATCTCAATTCATACAACAAGAAAATGTGGTGTCTCTTCAGATTGAAAGAAATCTTTCTAGATTAGAAAGTATTTTCTAGAAAGCACGATATCAGTTCACAGAACAAGAAAATGTGATGTCTCTTCAGATTGAACGAAAGTATTCATCAGTTCTCCCATGTGCTATACGCATATATAGTTATTAAAAATAAAAAAGTTATTAGAAATAAATTTAAAACTATGTGAATAAGAAGTTAAATTATTTTTAAATATTGAGCACAATCACTTTTTCTGTGTGTGTGTTCCAGTCCTGGTGTCTGAATTTAGGGGTCACTGTCTTTAAGTGTTTTTGTTCAGAGATAGTGCTCTACCATGTGAGACATAACATCATTTCCAGCTTTTTAGTGGTTGGTTGGAGGTAAGACTCTCATAGACTTTCCTGCCTAAGCTGGCTTCAAACTGCAATCTTCAGATCTCAGCCTCCTGAATAGCTAAGATCACAGGTGTGAGCCACCAGCCTACAGCCACGATATCTTTATAAAACAGAGAAAATATTGTTAATAAATAGAAAATAGAATTTGACTTTCTAATTCTATGCTTGAATTAACACACAAAGACATTTAAAATACAGAGGATAGGAAAAAAAGTATTTTGTGATTTGTAGCAATATGTTTTTCTGCCTTTGATGTATTTATTTCTTTCCATTTCACAGTGTTTATTGTTATTGTAAGATGATGTACAGAGGAGTTACAGTTACACAAGTCAGGTTGTAAGTAGATTTGTTTTTGAACAGTATCAACTCTTCCCTCATTTTCTCCTATATTTTCCCTCCCAACTCCCCACACCACAAGTTGTATAGTTCAATCCCAACATATTGCCTAGTGAGCATCACTGCTGCATTTGTTCACTCTTTGTCCCACCACTATTGTGCTCCTCCTTCCCTTCCCCCAATAAAAAAACTTACGTACAAGACAAAAGGTACAGAAATCAAAAACAGGGACAAAAGAGTGAAAAAATGCAAAATAACAAAAAACCCTGATTTTTATTTCTTGTTTTTTATACTTATATAATATGACACATTAAAAAAATATTTTATTGTTATTGTAGAAGTGATATACAGAGGGGTTACAGTTGCATGAGTCACGTAACAAGCACAGTTCTTATGTCTCCCCTTCCTCCTCTCTCTATCGGTTTTTCCCTACCATCCCGACCCACATGTGGCTTAGTGGTAAAGTGCTTACCTAGCATGCATGAAGCCCTGGATTCAATTCTTCAGTACCACATACAGGCAGAAGTGGCTCTGTAGCTCAATTGGTGGAGTGCTAGCCTTGACAAAAGAAGTTCAGAGACAGTGCTCAGTCCCTGAGTTCAAGCCCCAGGACTGGCAGGAAAAGAAAAGATGTACAATTCATTTTGCACATAATATCTCTTGAGTACCACTGTTGTATTTGTTCACTCTTTGTTCCACCTTTTTTGTGACCCCCTTACCCTCCCAAAGACAAACTAACAAATAAGACAAAAGGAAAGAAAACAAAAAAGGAGCAGCAGCAGCTAAAACAAAACAAACAAAAAAACAAAAAAACCACTTGCTTCCTTTGCTTTCCTTACTTTCATTTCATAAAATATTATTTTATATGATCATATATACATAGATATTGCATCTATGATTAAATACATATATGTATAATACATATATATGTATATATCATTCAGTGTGCTCACTTGTAGATTTATAGGCACATTCTAGTTACCACAAATGAGAAATTACTTCCCTTTCTTGGAGTTCATTTCAATCAACAACTTTTTTATTTTTATTTTTAACTCGTCAGTTGTGGGGCTTGAATCCTCAGCTTGGGCTCTGTTCCTGAGCTCTTTTACTGAAGGCTAGTGCCCTACTACTTGGAGCCACAGGGCTACTGCCTTAATAAATACCTTTTTTTTTATGGCTGTATGAACAAGGCTATTGAGCCTTTGTGCTCCTCACCTAAAATTATCCTCCTTTTCTCTCACTGTGTGAATATCTAGAGTTTTGTATAATTTATCATGTCCAAGTATATTTTGTCTTTTAATATGTGCTGAGTTTACTTGTAAAATTATAAGCACGTTTAACATTTTAAAAATTATTTTAAGTAGTTCTACAGAGGAACTACCATTTAAGAAAGCAATTTATGATTACAATGCATCTTGATCATTGTAACCCTTTTCAAAATTCTTACAATTCCTACCATTCTTCTTCTTAATTTTCTAAGACATACACTGAATTACTGACTGCATTCTTAACTTCTTCTCCTCTTCATTCCACTTTGACCCCACCCTAGACTTTTCAAGTACCTGCTTCTTGGTATTTATCTCAACATTGACTGGCCTTTCTAAGGAATTACACTATTTAAGTTCTCCCTGGAATCTGCCATCTGTCGGTTAATTTGTATGCACCTGCATATCACCCCATGTATTTACTTATACATTTATAAACTGAATCTAGTTTTCACATATAAGGGAATCCTCCTTTGCATCCTCGTTTGTCTCTATGAGCCTGATTTATTTCACTCACTATACTTTTGCCAGGTTTTTCCATTTCTTTACAAATGTTACAGTATCATCTAACAAATGAATAAAATTTCATCGTGTATATACATTTTTTGGATCCATTTTAATTGTATCACTAGATGGCGCATCTTGCTAAAAAGTTATCTGCCTCTATCCAAAGAACTTTCTGAGGAAGAGATCAATTTCCCTTATATATTCCTTTTAATACAAGTTAAAAAAAAACAATTGAGCTTCATTATATAAGTAAAATGAATAATGGACATTTTTGAAACATTATCAATCTATCTGAAAGTGTCACTGCATAATTATTTAAACTCTAAGAAATCTTGGAAAATGTTCCCTTTTAAATGAAAAATATAAAGATAGTCCCCGAAATGTGCTACAAAATTTTTTGTTTCATCCTATCTAAGAAGCCCAGGACCGGATGGATTTACAGTGGAATTCTACAAGGCCTTCAAAGCAGAACTCATACCAATACTCCTCCAACTCTTCAATGAAATTGAAAGTGAAAATTCACCACCAAACTCTTTCTATGAAGCCATCATAACCCACATCCCAAAACAAGGCAAGGATTCATCAAAGAAAGAGAACTATAGAACCCTTTCTTTAAAAATTTATTTATTTATTTTTATTATTGTGATAATACCTTACAGAGGGGTTACAATTACATGGGCAAGATAGTGAGTACATTTCTTATCAAGCATTGTTGCCTCCTCCTTTGTTTCCCCATACCATCCCTTCCCCTCTCTACCTCTCCACCCCACACACCCTACCACTACCCCCCCCCTCCTACTCCTACCACCACCACCACCCCCCACCCTGCCAAAGTTGTAAAGTTTATTTTTCGATATAATGTCTTGTACATCTCATTGTTGTAATGGGTCTACCTGTAACCCTATTTAAACAGTTTGTTTTTTTCCTTTACCCTCCACAAATTATACCAACATCAAATACAAAGAAAGCAGGGGTTATACCGTGGGGGAGGGACATACAAAGCAACAAAGAAATCATCTTATAAATATGTTGGAAACAATTGCAAGAAAGAAAAAAGAACATTTGAATCCTTATCTTGGGGTTCATTTCCCTAACATCAACTTATCTGACCTTTTCTGCTTGACTCAGACATATACTAGATATTGCAAATAAGGGAAACCATGGGACCTTTGTTTCTTTGGGCCTGCCTTACTTCACTTAATATAGTTTTTTCCAAGTCTTTCCATTTCCTAACAAATGGGGCAATGTCATTCTTTCTGATGGAGGCATAGAATTCCATTGTGTATATATACCACATTTTCTTGATCCATTCATCTACTGAGGAGCATCTGGGTTGGTTCCATATCTTAGCTATGGTAAATAATGCTGCAATAAACATAGTTGTGCTGATAGCATTAGTATGGTCTTGTTTGTCATCATTTGGGTAAATGCCCAAAAGTGGGATTGCTGGGTCATAAGGGAGCTCTATGTGGAGGCTTTTGAGGAACCTCCATACTACTTTCCAAAGTGGTTGAACAAGTTTACACTCCCACCAACAATGCAGTTAGGTTCCCTTCTGTCCACACCCCCTCCAGCATCTATTGTTATTAGAGTTCTTGATTATAGCCATTCTAACTGGGGTGAGGTGGTATCTCAATGTTGTTTTGATATGCATTTCTTTTATGGTTAGTGGGATTGAGCATCTAGAAAGTAGAAAAACCTTCCATGCTCCTGGATTGGAAGGATCAACATCATGAAAATGGCAATACCTCCCAAGGCTATCTACAAACTAAATGCAATGCGTATCAATGTTCCAACCTCATTCTTCAAGGAAATAAAAGAGACAATCCAAAAATTCATATGGAACAATAAAAGACCCTGAATAGCAAAAATGATCCTTAACAGAAAGAACAGTTCTGGAGGAATATCAATACCAAATTTCAAACTCTACTACAAAGCCATAGTAATCAAAACAGCTTGGTACTGGCACAAGCAGAGACCTTAGGACCAATGGAATGGAATTGAAAACCCAGAAATGAACCCACAGACCTATAGCCACCTAATTTTCAATAAGGGAGTTAAAAAAATAGAATGGAAGAAAGATAGCCTCTTTAGTAAATGGTGCTGGCAAATTTGGTTAATCACTTGTAGAATCCTAAAGCTAGCTCTTTATATATCACCCTGTACAGAATCAACTCAAAATGGATCAAAGACCTTGGAGTCAAAGCAGACACCCTGAAAACATTACAGGATGGAATACGAGAAACCCTAGGTCTCCTTAGCACTGGCTGAAATTTTCTTCATAGAGACCCAGAAACACAACAAATCAAAGAAAGGTTGGACAAATGGGATTGCATGAAGCTGCAGAGCTCTACATGGCAAAGGACATAGCTAGTAAGATCAATAGAATGCCCACAGATTGGGAAGAGATATTCACTAGCCATACAACAGACAAGGGTCTCATATATATATAATTATTTAATTGGAATTATGTCCATTAATATTGAGAGTTAGGATTGAGGATTGTTTGGTAACTCCTGCCATGTACTCCACTTTCTTAATAGCTGTGCCTCATCTTCTCTTACTTCATCTTACTTCTTGCTGCACCTTTCTGTATTCATCAGTTCTTTGGTAAGGGGATTTTCTCTTCCAATATAGTGTTCTTGTTGTTTTTCTATATGTAGGACATATCTTTTGTATCTTCTGTAGTACTGGTTTAGTGGAGATAAATAGTTTCATTTTTTTTCTTTGTTATGAAAGTTTCCATTTGTCCTTCAGTTATAAAGGAGAGCTTTGCTTGGTAAAGTATTCTTGGTTGGTAATTGTCTTTAAGGTGTGGCATACATCATTCTAGGCTCTCCTTGTTTTCATAATCTCCACTGAGAAATTTGTGGTTACTCTGATTTGTTTTCCTTTATAAGTAATTACTTTTTCTCTCTGACAGCTTTAAGGATCCTTGCCTTGATCTTTATTGATCCTGTGCAAATGACTTTGTGTTGGTGGGATGTTCCTTTTTTAATATTTTTTTATTGTAAAGATACTGTAGAGAGGTATTATAGTTACAACAGTAAGGTAATGCGTACATTTCCTATAGGGCATTGTTACACCCCCCCCTTTGTTTTTTCCCTATAATCCCTTTCCTCACCCCTCCCTAACTCCTCCCTACCCCCCCCCAGAAGTTTTAAAATTTGTTTTCAATGTAGTATCTTGTACATCTCATTGTTGCAATGGGTCAACCTATATCCTTGTTTTAGCATTTTGTTATTTCTCTTCCCCTTCCCAAATTAGAAAAATGTATATACAAGATGCACCGAATACAGTGACAACAGGAGTTATACAATGGGGAGAAGAACATACAAAAGAAACAAAAAATTCACATAGCACATTAAAAAATAACAGCAGCAGCAGCAACAACAAAAAACCTCTTGTGTCCATATCTTGGGGTTCATTTTGCTTAGCATCATCTTATATGGTCAGTTGTACATAACTTTTTACCTTTTTTGCTTGTCTACTAAGATTATCCTAGGTGTATACTAGTTATTGTAAATAAGAGAAATCATGGGACCTATATTTCTTTGGGTCTGGCTTACTTCACGTAATATAATTTTTTCCAAGTCGTTCCATTTCCTAACAAATGGTGGTCTCATTCTTTTTGATGGAAGTATAGAATAACTATATAACTATACGTATAAGTATAACTATAACTATATATATATCCCATTTTCTTGATCCATTCATCTACTGAGGGACATCTGGATTGGTTCCGTGTCTTAGCTGTGCTGAATAATACTGTGATAAACATGGTTGTGCTGGTAGCTTTAGTATGGCCTTTTTGTTTGTGATCGTTTGGGTAAATGCCCAGAAGTGGGATTGCTAGGTTATAGGGGAGCTCTGTGTGTGCAATCTCCTTAGGAAACTCCTACTGCTTTCCAGAGTGTTTGAACAAGTTCGCACTCCCACCAACAATGCAGTAGGGGTCCCTTTTGGCCACATATCCTCCAGCATCTGTTGTTATTAGAGTTCTTGATTATAGCCATTCTAACTAGGGTAAGGTGGAATCTCAATATTGTTTTGATTTGCATTTCTTTTATGGCTAGAAAATTGTGCATTTCTTCATGTGTCTATTGGCCATTACTACAGAACTGAAGATCCAGAAATGAACTCACAAACCTATAGCTATGTAATCTTCAATAAGGGAGCTAAAAAAATAGAATGGAAGAAAGACAGCCTCTTCAGTATATGGTGCTGGCAAAATTGGTTAAACACCTGTAGAAAAGTAAAGTTAGTTCCTTATATATCACCCTGCACCAGAATCAACTTCAAATGGATCAAAGACCTGAAAGTCAAAGCAGACATCCTGAAAATATTACAGGAAGGAATAGGAGAAACTCTAGGGCTCCTTGGAACAAGCCAGAATTTTCTTTAATAAAGACCCAGAAACACAAGAAATCAAAGAAAGGTTGTATAAATGGGATTGCATGGAACTGTAGAGCTTCCACATGGCAGAGGACATAGCTAGCAAGACCTAAAGAAAACCCATGGATTGGGAGAAGATCTTCACTGGCCATACAACAGACAAGGGCCTCATATATAAAATATACATAGAACTGAAAAAATTAAATTCCCAAAAACAAATCCTCAAAGAAACAGCCACCAATTAATAAGTGGGCTAAGGAGTTAATGGGATGTTCTTTCCTGGTCTAACCTGTTCAGAGTTCTAAAGGCTTCATATATCTGAATGAGCCTATCATTTAATATGCTTGGAAGTTCTCTCATTTAATATGTTTTGGAAGTTCTCTATCAGTTTAGTTTCCTTCTATTTTGCTTCAATATATATCAGTGTCAAATTAGGTCTTCTGACTGAGTTCTGAAGTTCTTGCAAACTCTTTGTTCTGGGTATTGTGTTCTCTTTCTCCCTATAATATCTAATCTGTCTTCGATTCTTAAGATTCTGCCTTCTCCATTATCTATTTTGCTGTCAAGACAGCCCTAAAATTGTTGAGATTTCCCTCTTAAAAATTAACTAGAATAAAAATGGCTGGGGATATGGCCCAACAGGAGAGCACCTGCTTAAGGTCTTCGGGAATCTGCCTAATGTTAAAAGCCTAGTACCCTTTTCACACACCACACACCAAGGAAAAAAACTAAAAACAATGACATGAAAACTCCCCTAGAATTCTTGTAAAGTTTTGTGAAAAAAACCATAAGCAGGTAATTAGCACATTCCTGAACAACAGGTTGTCAACTCCTTAATAACTGCAGTCTTTGATAAAGACTCAATTTGATCATTGTTTTAATTTTTTTTTTACTGTGAAAATAACAAACAGAAGGGTTACAATTACATGGGCAAGGTAATGAGTGCATTTATCAAGCATTGTTACCTCCTCTTTTGTTTGCCCTTTCCATCCCTTCCCATCTCCCCCCAACTCCTTCCCCCATCCCCCCGCCGTGCCAGAGTTGTAAAGTTCATTTTTGACATAACAACTTGTACATCTCATTGTTTTAATGGGTCCACCTGTATCCCTATTTAAACAATTTGTTTTTTCCCTTCTCCTCCACAATTTATACCAATATCAAATACGGTGAAAACAGGGGTTATACATGTGGGGGAGGGACATGCAAAGAAACAAAGAAATCATCTTATAAATATATTAGAAACAATAGCAAGAAAGAAAAAACATTTGAGTCCTTATCATGGGGTTCATTTCACCTAACATCAATTTATCTGACCTTTTCTGCTTGTCTCAGACATATACTAGCTATTGAAAATAAGGGAAACCATGGGACCTATGTTTCTTGGGCCTGGCTTACTTCACTTCATATAATTTTTTCCAAGCTTTTTAATTTCCTAACAAATGGGGCAATGTCATTCTTTCTGATGGAGGCATAGAATTCCATTGTGTATATATACCACATTTTCTTGATCCATTCATCTAGTGAGGGGCATCTGGATTGGTTCCATATCTTAGCTATGGTAAGTAATGCTGCAGTAAACATAGTTGTGCTGATAGCTTTAGTATGGTCTGGTTTGTTGATCATTGTTTTAATATCCTGAATATATTATAGCATCTGTCCAGTGACCAAGAAATACAATCCAAAAAATATAATACCATAGAAGAAAACAATAAAATTAGAGTGTATTGTGAAAATATCACTATTGAGTAAGCCTACTCTAATTCAGAAAGGGACTATAGGTGAGAAAGTTGCCCTTCCTTGTTCAATTTAAGGGTAAAACTAAGTCCAACAGCAAATATGCATGATCTGATAAAAAGTTCCTTGCTCAGACAACTGCTTGTTAATTTATTCATATTGCTGGAATTATATAATGCATCTTCATTGAGGGTTTTCTCATGGAAATGAAAAGTACTGCTCAGGGTAGACTGTACACTACCATACAGATATAGTCTGATGAAGCACAGACATCTAGCTAAAGATGAGTAAATTGGTAGTGAAATGCCTCATTGAGGAGATGATATTGAAACTGATGCTCCAGAGAGAAGAGGTGTTAGAAAAGAGAGAAAAAGAATTTGATTACATTAATCTATGTATATAAAGAAAAATAAGAATTAATGATGTGAGAATTAAATTGAGCTCTACAGATATCCAAACTGAAGAATAATCTTTACATAGAAGATTGAGGTTGAGAATTTTAGAATAGGAGTTCTGATGATCTCTTGTCAACTTGGAATATGGTTTCTATGAGATGCTTTTATTAAAAACAGAAAAAAACATCTTTGCTAGTCTCTTATCACATTGAATATTATTATAATTTAATTAAAAAAATAAATTTACCTATTCAGAAATGCCCATGTTTTTGTTGGAAACAGTCTCCATAGAGGCTCTGTATGCAGTAATAAGCTGAGCTAGGAGCTTGCCATGTGTACTAAGAGACACACTGTATTTAGGCTCTGCCCTGTACTTAGGCCTTAGGGATGGGTCTTTATAGAATATGTTTCAAAAGTCCTCCATGAGAATGGAAAGTCTAAATAATAGAGACCAGAGACTGAAAGGCAGAACAGATTACATGTGCATATAATATACATACATGTGAAAAGGCATAGTGAAGCCACTTTGTTAAAGTAATATACATTAAAAAGGAAGAAAAAGAAGGATGACAGGAAAATAAAACAAAGGCTGATACCAGTGGCCTTGGGGGGCAAAGGAGAAAGTAAAGGAAGTTGAATATAGTCAGAGTACTTTATAGACATGTATGAAAACAGAACAATGAAACATGTTGAATTGTTTGCAAAAGGGAGATAAAAGAAAGAAAGTGGTGAGTGGTAAGAAGTTTGATTGGGATACATACTATGTATGCATAGAAATATCATAATCAATTCCTTATATACAATTAATGCATGAAACTAAAATTATCTTTTAAAACCAAAGGAGGAGGCAACAATGCTGGATAAGAAATGTACTCATTACCTTGCTCACGTAACTGTAACCTCTCTGTATAGTATTTTCACAATAAAAAAAACTTATTTAAAAAAACAACAAAGCTACACAAACATACTCATAGATACACATACAGACGCATAAACACATAACTGCAACTGTTGGACTGCTTGGAAGAATGGGAGAAAGGGAATGATAAAAGGTGAATAATAAAAATACATTGTATCTGTGAATAAAGATAGTATAAAAAATTCACTGAAAGCTGTTGAATAATGAGGGGTTAAGCAGGAGTGGGAAGAATGCTCAATAAAAGGTGTTAGTCTGCTAAAGTATAATTAGGCAAACATGAAATACCATGGTGAAGCCTCTGACTGATTAATATATGCTAAAGAGAATGAATGACAGGAATGTATAACAGCTTACATTGGGGGCAAGCAGGTACTAGCAGGAATGGGGGGGCAATGAAGAGGGGGAATATGGTTGAAGTACTTTACATATAAGTATGAAAATAGAACAATATCCTTTAAAATTGTTTTAAGAAGTGGCTTGATGTGGGTAGGGGAGAGGTAGAATGATAGAGGGATGAATCTGATCAAGGGGCATTGACTACATGTACGGGAAGACCACAATGAAACTAAATACCACAATGAATCTACAATACCACAATGTAAATAGAGACCTAACAATAACAAAATGAAACCAAAGTGGGAATCAACTAGGGTTTGCATCTCCGCACAGGTATTTACCAGTTGTATTCTTAGGGGAAACATGATTTAAAGTGTCTCTGTCTCTTTTACCTCATATAGTTAGTGGCAATTGTAATTTACCTACCTCTTGGGTTAGTATGAAGATCCGATGTGTGTGTGTGTGTGTGTGTGTGTGTGTGTGTATGCTTTATTTGAAAATATTTAGCACTATGTGTTATATAGTATTACATTTTCTTCTTTCTATCCTCTATAAAGAACAAAGAAAAGTTCTGCCTACCCATGGCTTCTTTGTAGCTCTTCACTTCTTGCAGTGGGATGGGATTCCCAAGGGGATATATGGCAGGATGTTGCTAGAAAGCTCACTTAGCAATGCACTCCTATCTAGCTTTTATCTGAAAAACAGCTCCAGTTTTGATCTCTGATTCCTCTCTTGTCCTTTGTTGTTTCTAAACTCTAGAGTAGAAGAGAGAATTTTATTAACCCTTTAATCTACTAGCCTCCAGAATTTTTTGATCCTTTACTTTGAGCGTGCATTGGAGCATCAAATCAAAACATCTAACTGCTGCTGTGTATGCCCTGGCTTTAAGTGTCAGATCCTAGCCTTCAGAGAGCATCTTAAAATATTACACACCCAGGTACCACTCTAAGAGTAAGCATAAAATGAGTTCTGTGGAGGGCCCACAAATCTGAAAACATCTACAAAGAAACTACCATTTTACCCAAGTTTTCTTACAGTAATACAGTTGTCCTGCTTAGCTCAAAGATTCTGCCTGTGCTTGGTCCAAAAATACCTGCAGAATTAACCATTTTATCTGTTTTTAATTGCCTGGTGCTGTTTTGAACATCTCCTCTGAAGTTAAATCCTCCCTGAGAAAATTTAAATGAGAAGGGAAAGGATGGTACATAACCAACAGATTCCACTGCCTGCCTTACCAGGGAACTAACAGTCTAGACAGAAAACAAACAAACAAAAAACCCCATAAGTTTCTCCTAACTCCTTCTCTCCAAATTTTCATGGAATCAGAAGGGGATTTAGAAGAATTCAGAATTCTAAATCCCTAAGTAACAAACACACTCCTTCCTGGCACCCCAGGAGAATCTCAGTTTCCTTGGGTCTCTACGTTTCCCCCTTGAAGCTTCTGATTCCTGATATTGAAACCTGAATATGCTACATGTTAAATCCATGTAGAATCATGATGGAGATTCAAAAATCTTTAAGCTTTTTTGTTGTAATCTGTACAATAGTCTCAATTTCTTCTCTTTTACTTTTTCCTCTTTTTGTTGCTTTCTTCTCCTTTTTCTTTGAGGAGCAGTTAGGGTAAAAGTTAGGGTTTCTGGAAAACTTGAACTATTATCACAAAATCTAACTATAAGTTAAGTGATAGTTACTGTTAAAAACACAATAAAAATAGCCTGGCACTGCCCTTTCAAAATTAACCAGAGCCGGGAGGTCAATAGAAGAAGCCTGCCCATCCTGTGTCTATACCTGTTTACCTATTAACTGAACAGGAATTTATATTCTTGCCTTTGTCACTTGACCTCTCCTCTACCAGATGTGAGAAGTAGCTGGGGACATTTCTACCAACATTTTCAGCCCCAAGTCCTTCCTCTTGCCATTTATTTGCTCTCTAGTATTTTTTTCCCCAGCTCCTCAATGCCTCGTGAGACTTCTCCAGACTTCATCTAAGGACTCATGCCACCAAGGGACAGCTGCTGCTCACTGCCTTCTCTGGGAGGGGACCACATTCCAGCCTTTTACCCCAAATGTCAATGCCCCTTGTCAGCAGGAAGTAGCCAGAGAGAATCCATGCCCTATTTCATGATTATTAAAAGAAAAGGCTGGAATATAAGGTCCACTCCTGGACAGCGAGCAGACTCCACCCAGTACCTGTGTTACCTAGGCAACTGGCACACCTGGAAGAGGTCAAATCTGCATCTGCTGAAGTCACATCTGAATTTGATGTGGCCACACCCTCAGCCCATACCCTAAATAAGGCCTAGCCCAGGCCCAGATGCTCCCTTTCCCAGCTCTCTTTTCCAGCTTTCTTTCCCAGTTTCCTCCCAGCGGCGTGGAGGGCCAACATGGCCTGGTGCCAGCCAGAATGATGAATAAACCTACCTCTTACCTGAAAAAAAAAAATAGCCTGGCACAACTGGTTCATACCTGTAACCCTAGCTACTCAGGAGGCTGAGATCTGAGGATCATGATTCAAAGCTAGATGGGGCAGAAAAGGCTATGAGACTCTTATCTCCAATTAACAAAAAAAAACCTCCTGGAAATAGTGCTGTGGTTCAAAGTGGTAGAACACTAGCCTTGAGCAAAAGAGCTCAGGATTAGCACCCAGGCTCTAAGTTCAAGTCCCATGACCAATAATAAATAAATAAATAACAATAGAAATCTAAATTTCTATAGAGCATTGAGAGTTTTGACTGTGATCTCCTAACTTTATACCATACCTACTCTGGAGAAAATTCTTTTGTTTCATTCTCTCTAAAGAAAAACTAATAAGGAGAAAATGGTATAAGAATTGGATATTATCTGTTTGGAATTTTGATCAGGATTTAGGAAAGTGAATAAAGTATGTACACAAGAGAAATTAGTAGCCAGAGTTAGTATATGATGGAAATGTATCAGTACATTATTATCTCCTAAAGCTGAACAACCAAATTTAAAAGATGGATATTTAAAAAGATGAAAGTATCATCTCACTGCAGCACAAGGGCAGTAAAAACATGTTAGGGAATGCCATGGTGACTAAGAAGCTGGAGCGGAATAAGTAATTCTCTTCTTATGAGGGAAAAGTGGGCCATTATTGTCAATCAGCTCTGAGTCCCTGTTTGCCTTTCTACTTTCTTTTCTCTCTCCCTACAGTAGGATCTGAATTGGAGTATTGGAGCACATATTTCCCTGGTAATTTAACAGCCTACACTATTTTCTCTAGGGCCAGATCCTTGTTAAAGTCAGGGCAAAGTTTTTTTTGCCAGTAATTTTTGAGAAATTCAATCTGACCAGTGCAAATCTGACCTGATTCTGTGAGGTAGCATTTGAGAATGATGGACTGAGGGATCTATGCTAGGCAATGTACCTCTCCTGTGCACCACACATTTTAGAGCAAAAAAAAAAAAAAAAAGAAGAGTGAAAATAAAATATGACACATATTTATTTTTTTTCTCATTAGGTCACTGAAAAAAATCTGTGCTTCTTATTTGAAAATTTCAAAGTATAGTTGAGAAATGCAAACTTGGGGGGGTTCCGGTCGTGGGGCCTGAACTCTGGGTCTGGGTGCTGTCCCTCAGCTCTTCAGCTCAAGGCTAGCACTCTACCACTTGAGCCACAGCACCACTTCCGGTTTTTTTCTTCTTTGCTTATGTGGTGCTGAGGAATCGAACCCAGGGCCTCAGGCATGCAAGGCAAGCACTCTACCACTGAGCCACCTTCCCAGCCCCAGAAATGCAAACTTTTGATGGTGTATTTTATGACAAACTTATTATATGCTTATCCAGATTAATGAAATAAGAGCGAAGAGGTTTGATTAGGACAAATTTTTTTTTTGGGGGGGGGGGGGTCTGGTCATGGGGCCTGAACTCAGGGCCTGGGTGCTGTCCCTCAGCTCTTCTGCTCAAGGCTAACACTGTACCATTTCAGCCACAGCACCACTTTTGGCTTTTTTCTTTTTGCTTATGTGGTGCTGAGGAATGGAACCCCGGGCCTCATGCATGCAAGGCAAGCGCTCTACCACTGAGCCACCTTCCCAGCCCCTGATTAGGACAATTTTAATTCAACAGAAATTACTTATCTTTAACACCATTTCAATTAAAATAAAACCCTTCTCTATGTAATATTCTCTATGTAATTTGTAAGTAAAGTATTATTTTGTATTATTTAAAAAATTGTATGTAGACTCTTGATCTCAGCACTCTGGAAAGATGATATTAAAGTACCAAGTTACCTTTCTCAAGAATATTTTTATCTAAAACTGATGTTCAGAAAGGTTACACTTACCTAAATCAGGTAATGAGTACATTTCTTTTGGAACAGTGTCACCTCTTTCCTTGTTTTCCCCTCTTGACTCCACTCACCCACAAGTTGTATAGTTAATTTTCAACAGTGTCCAGTGAGTGTCATTGCTATATTTGTTTACTCTTTGTCTCTCCATTTCTGAGCTCCCCCTTACCCTCCTCAAATCAGATAAACTTACATACATACAAGACAAAAGGCGCAGAAAGCATAAACAGTGACAAAGGAAAAAAAATAACAAAAATTCCCAAATAACAAAAATGATCTTGTTTCCATTTCTTGGAGTTCATTTCAATAAATATCATTTTATATGATCATATGAACATAGCTATTGAGCCTTAGTGATCTCCTAGGAATAGCCTCCTTTGTTCTCAGTTTGTGAATGTCGAGAATATTACATTATTTATCATGTCCAAGTGTATTTTTTTTGTCTTTCACCATCCAGTGTATTTACTTGTATATTTGTAAGTACATTCTAGTTACTACAAACCTTACAACCATTGATTTTGGGCCTGGATTACTTTGTTTAATACAACTTTTTTCAAGTCTTTCCAATTCCTTATGGATAGTGCAATATCACTCTGATGAAATCATACAATTCCATTGTGTATATATATCTATATATCATACTTGTATATATCATATATCATATTTGTATATCTATCTATCTATCTATCTATCATATTTGTACATTTGTCTATTGAGGAGCATTTTGGTTGATTCCATATCTTGGCTATGTGAAAAATGTTGCAGTGAAAGTGATTGTGCTGGTAGCTTTAGTGTGGCTTTGTTTGTGATCTACTGGATAAATGTCCAGGAGTAGGATTGCCAGGTCATAGAGAAGCTCTACGTTTAGTCTTTTGAAGAACCTCCATTCTGCTTTCCAGATGGTTGAACAAGTTTACATTCTTACCAACAGTATAGTAACTTTCCCTTTTGGATACATCCCTACCAACATCTGTTTTGTTAGTTTTCTTGATAATGGCCATCTCACCCCAGTTTTGTATTGATTTGAATTTTTTTATGGCCAGAGATGTTGAACATTTCTTCACGTGTCTATTGGCCATTCTTACTTCTTCTAAGAAGTCTCTCTGAAAGTCTTTAGCTCATTTATTAAATGGGTTGTTGTTTCTTTGAGGGTTGGTTTTTGAAGTTTTTTTTTTTTTGAGTTCTGAATATATTTTAGATATGGGGCCCTTGTCTGATGCATAGCTTGTAAAAAATGTTCTCCCATTCTATGGGCTTTCTATTTATCTTGCTAGTTATCTCCTTTATTGTGTAGAAACTCTTCAGTTTGGTGCATTACCAATTTCCCAATCTGACTTTGATTTGCTATGATTCTGTATCTTTACTTATGAAGTTTTGCACCATGCCTAGGTGCATGTTTTCCCACTCCTTCCTATAATATTTTCATGGTATTCTTCAATGATATAGAGAAAAATTATATGGAATAATTAAAGACAGTAAATAACAAAAACAATTCTTATCAGGAAGAACAGTGTTGGAAGAATACCAATACTAAAATTCCACATCTATTACAAGACATTGTAACAAAAAGAGCTTAGTACTGGTACAAGAATAAATCGAGGAGGGCAGGGAAGGTGGCTCAGTGGTAGAGTGCTTGCCTTGCATGCCTGAGGCCCTGGGTTCCATTCCTTAGCAAAAAGAAAAAAGCCGGAAGTGGCGCTGTGGCTCCAGTGGTAGAGTGCTAGCCTTGAGCTGAAGAGCTGAGGGACAGCGCCCAGGCCCAGAGTATAGGCCCCACGACCGGACCCAAAAAAAAGAAAAAAAGAATAAACCTAGGATTAGTGGAACAGAGGACCCAGAAATGAACACATAAACCTATAGTCTCCTAGTATTTGATAAGGGAACCAAAAACACAGGTTGGAAGAAAGACAGCCTCTTTGACAAATGGTGCTGGCAAAATTGGCTATACAATTGGCAAAATTGAATTTGTATATATTACCCAACACCACAATCAATCCCAAATGGATCAAAAACCCCAAGAACATTTTTTTAATATAAAAGACTCTTCTCATTTGTGTGTTCATATGCACAATCACAATGACTATGAAGCAACAGCTGAACATAAAGAAGTCTTTAAGTTGGAGAAATATGGGTTTGCTTTTCTAATTAATTCTTGAAAGTAACGTTAAGAAAACAAGTTATGAGCCGGGCGCTGGTGGCTCACGCCTGTAATCCTAGCTACTCAGGAGGCTGAGATCTGAGAATTGCGGTTCAAAGCCAGCCCGGGCAGGAGAGACCTTGAGACTCCTAGCTCCAATAAACCACCAGAAAACCAGAAGTGGCGCTGTAGCTCAAGTAGTAGAGCACTCGCCTTGAGCTGAAGAGCTGAGGGACAGCGCCCAGGCCCAGAGTTCAAGCCCCACGACTGACAAAAAAAAAAAAGAAAACAAGTTATGAGAAGTCAGTCAATTATTGTTTGGAAAATGTGAAACAAGATTAACATTTATTTATTTATTTTGTTGGTGAAATTATGTCCCCTTGCCTCTTTCACAGTTTTTTCTCATGTAATGAAATATATTATATTGTTTTATTGTCTAGAGAAACTGACCATTTGATGTCATCAACTAAAAATCACAATAAAAAATAGATTTCTCTCTGGCCAAAAAATGAAGAGGAGACACAGTGAATGCTTTTATTCCATTTTATTTGAGCCAGTGAACATGAAATATGGTTAAGGTTCTAGCTCTAAATAGACATAAAAATAAATGCCAATGTAGTTAAAAACTACCAGCTCAGTAGTAGACCATTTGGCATCAATATGAAGGCACTCAAAACTGGGATTCTGAAAAAACCCAAATATCAGGAAAATACATAACTGTGAAAAACAATGAGCTGTGTAAATATATAAATCCATATAATAACTTTAAGAATTATTTTCTTACATCTACTGGAATTTGTATTCATGGCTTCTACTTGTTAGACAGGTGTTGTATTGCTTGTGGCACAACTCCAGCCCTTTTGCTCTGGTTATTTTGAAATAGGGTCTTTTACTTGAGTCAATCTGAACCACGATCCTCCTATTTTTACCTTCAATCATAGCTTGCATGGCAGACATGACCCACCACATCCATCTTTTTTCTTTTTGTTTAATTTTTTTTTTTTTTTGGTCTGTCCTGGGGCTTGAACTCTGGGCCTGAGTGCTGTCTCTCAGCTCTTCAGCTCAAGGCAAGCACTCTACCACTTGAGCCACAGCACCACTTCCCCATCCTTTTTCTTTTGAGATGGGAGTCTCATGAACTTTTTTGCCTATACTAGTCATGAACCATAAGCCTCCTGATCTCAGTTTCCCGAGTTCAGTTATTTCAGGTGTGAACTACCATAATCAGTTGAAAAAGTGATTTTTAAAATGGTTTCCAAGTTAGAAAACAGAGATATCTCTTTTGGCAAGTATAAAGTACCTACTCACAACTGAGTTATGTAAGATGAAA
The DNA here is from genome assembly GCF_019054845.1 of Dipodomys spectabilis. Classification (NCBI taxonomy): domain Eukaryota; kingdom Metazoa; phylum Chordata; class Mammalia; order Rodentia; family Heteromyidae; genus Dipodomys; species Dipodomys spectabilis. The sequence goes on from NW_024870840.1 coordinate 1,207,263, forward strand.
GTGTGTTGTGCCTTTGGACAATGACAAAGAATAAGAACCCATTAATTTAGATAATGGTAGAGTTATATTCTCTAATTAAATAGAAAGTGTCAAGCACTTTGCTTCTCCCTGACCAACTCACCTATACACAAGTGCCCTTAATGTGATAAATATTGGGACTTAGTCTATAGTATTGAATCATAGAAAGTAGGATTAAAATATAGTTCTTTAAACAGATGACTTTTTTACAGAAAAATATATAAAGCATTAAATAATTGTGTGTCTTTGGAGAGGATATGAGATCATGACTTGATTTATGTATTTTGCTAAGACTGGATTTTTACTAAATTATAGTTTTCAGTGTTTATATATTAATAGGTACACCTCATTAGGCAATTTGGTGTGCCTAACATGTACTATGACTAATTCTGTTATTGCCTTCAAAGTTAAACATAAACACCAGGAGATATTATCTAAATAGACTAACCATAATTTAATTACTATATATGCAGGCACACCCATAACAAAATTCAGACTCATGTGGCCAAATAATAAATTAAAGATACAGAAAATCACACAGGACTAGATAACAAACTCATTTATCAGAAGTTTTAGAATTTTTTTTTTCTGAAGAATGATTGTTGTGAGAAATCCACTAACTTTCCAGACTCTTATTTTCCTGGGTTGATAATCAGTTTAAAACCAATTTTACTACTGACTTTCTGAATGTAAATAGAAACTTGTGACTGTATATTCTGACTCCCACATCTTCAACAATTGCATTTTTAACTATTTCTTTCCATTATTATCACATAAAGTGAAATGCACAAAGTATTTTAGATAGCAATATTTTCATATTAGGAAAACTCTTGATGGGAAGTGATTGCTCACTGCAGGAGACAATCTGCGTGCATCTTTTCAAGACCCTTTGTCAATCATTTTCAAGACAGAGAAAGAGTTGTGAGACACCTTTCTAGTTAGCACAGTTCAGTTATGGTATAGAAATCTCTTTTACTAGGATACAGGTGTTATTGAACTCAAGTTTTTATCTCAAGATTGGTTAAAGAAAGTAGTTTTAGATTAAGTCAGTCTTTAAATTTAGATCCAGAAATGTTATAAAACACATGACTTTTCTTTAAAACATTACTAGGTATGAAAATCAGACCTATGCACTCATGGGATGATAGGTCAGGTGGAGGGGAGATTGGGATATCATTCACTTTGAAGTCATTTGTATGAAAGTATTTGTAGACTTTTAAACTAGAAAGAATCCAATCAGACTCCAGAACCTACTGCTAGTCTCTAAACATTTCTAACATTCCTAATTTCTTCCTAGTTTTTTTTAAATAAGTTTTTTTTATTGTGAAAATACCATACAGAGGGGTTACAATCACATGAGCAAGGTAATGAGTACATTTCTTATCAAGCATTGTTGCCTCTTCCTTTGTTTTTTCCCTACCATCCTTGCCCTCTCATAGCCACGACTACACTCCACCTCCCCGAAAGTTGTAAAGTTCGTTTTTTTGACAATGCGTCTTGTACATCTCATTGTTGCAATGGGTCCACCTGTATCCCTATTTAAACAATTTGTTTTTTTCCCTTTCTCTTCCCAAATTATACCAACATCAAATACAGTGAAAACAGGGATTATACCGGGGGGAGGGACATACAAGGCAACAAAATCACCTTATAGATACATTAGAAACAATAGCAAGAAAGAAAAAAACCACTTGTATCCCTAACCAAAGGTGACCTCCAAATTCTATATGCTTTATCACCTATTTCCCTTCTAATCCTCTCATAGAAATTTCTTACTTCTTTAATCCTTTTTGTATGCTATGTTCTTTACGATTTTATCTTTTTATTTTTATTTTTTTGGGTCAGGTCGTGGGGCTTGAACTCTGGGCCTGGGCGCTGTCCCTCAGCTCTTCAGCTCAAGGCTAGTGCTCTACCACTTGAGCCACAGCGCCACTTCCTGCTTTTTTCTTTTTGCTTATGTGGTGCTGAGAGGTCGAACTCAGGGCCTCAGGCATGCAAGGCAAGCGCTCTACCACTGAGCCACCTTCCCAGACCTTCTTTACGATTTTTAAATTGCACACATTTCATTTTTCTTCTTTGTCTATTGTTATCTATTAATCATATAAAGAGCTTTCATTGCAATATTTCTACACATGCTTAAAATATGCTTGCTTTGATCAATCCTTCTATTACTCTTCCTTAACCTATCTTTCCCCTATGCATTTAATTAATTAATTAATTAATTATTCATCAATTTGGCTGTGGGTACCAGGACGTGAATTTGTGCATCTTCCTCTCACCAGCTAGATTGCTCAGAGCTAGCAATCTACCACTTGATCTTGTAAAATTGATGGTTCAGTTTACTGCTTACTTTTCTCATGTAAGAGTACCAATTTGAGAAATGCAATAGCTTGAGAAGCATGAAATAGAATTATTGGAAATTAACAAAAATATTTCCTGAAGGATGTCACTATACATAAAAACTAAATACTAAGAAAACAAAAGTTTCCGAATTAGTTGTACATGTCTTTCTACTTTCTCAAGTCAAATGAATTTTATACATTTTATAAATAATTAAAAGCACATGTACTTTTCCTGAGAATACCTTTACAAACAAATTGTCTCTAAAGTGAGAATCAGATCTGAATCATGAGTTGTAGGCACTTTTATTGGTTTAATTGGTTGAAATTTTAAAACCCATTTATAAATATAAATCTGTTATAACATCTGAGGTTTCTAAACAAAATACAATTAAGTTTTATATTCAGATTCAAAATATAGAGTACAGTTTATTAGCTACTGAATCAAGAGCACTTTATTGAATGATTTCCAAATAGCTGTCTTGTAATATTGTTTATTCCCCACTGAACTGGAGTTTGAAACTCGACTCAGCTTGGAGGTGTTCACTAATGATGTCTTGAATCATCTACTCCTTTGTCATCTTTATTCTTCTACATTAAAAGCACACAATATATTGCCAGTTTTTCACTAATGATGCATGAAATCTGATGAGTTTTATGAGCTTCCAGACTATTACATGAATGACCTTCAGTATGATGTTTCATTTTGCACTACAAACTCATACCTCATAATTGAATATAGACACATATATTTATTTTTTAATTTTGCAATTTCTCAACTGACTAGCAGACTAAAACTGCAGTACCGATTGAAGTATAAATTGCAATTTGGCTAGTAAATTTTTATTAACACGTTAGCACATTTTTTGTTATCTATCCCACAAAAATAGGAGGAAATAAAATTGTTTTAATTAATATGTGCTAATTAACTGAAAAATAAACATTGTTAACAAAATAGACTACTTATCAAAAATGTATGTTTTTGGCCTTCCAACTTATTTTTCTAATTTGTATTTCATTTACTTAAAATCACTTGTTATAATCTGAAATTATTTTGTTTGTTGGTTTATAGTTTGTATTTCTCATGGGACTTTTCCATCCATGAGCAGAGGATTTTCTTTGTGTTATTTAGAGTTGTATTTTCATTGTTCAGATTAACTTTTCTATAGTAAGTTGTAAAATCTGGAAATGTGAGTTCAAATCACAGACTTTTCCTACCATTTTTCATTCTATTCTAGAATGCTAAATTGCAAAGTTATATTTAATTGATTCTAATATTTCTCTTCAGAATGTTGTGGGATTATTTTACTAATGTTACTGAACACAAATATCTCACTGAGAAAACATGAGTACAATGAGTTAATTTTTAATCAAATTCTGAATATCCTGAATATCATTTGTCTGGATGTTCTAATCATTTTTTAAATCAAAAAGACACTTAAATTAGCACTTAATTCTTAAAATGTCTTGTAAATATTGGAAATAATTAACATCTTTGTATTTAGGATAAAGGCCTCAAGGATACACTTTAGAGAAGAAGATAAAACAAAAGCAAAACTATTAAAAAATTCAGTTAATGTTAAATAGCTATGAAAAAAAAAAGTAGACCACATGTTAAAATTAGGAAGCCATCCATTGCCTTTGGGAAGAAAGAAATCTTGAGAAAACCAAAGTATATAAGTGATCTTTCGGAAAAAATAAAACTGCCAAATGGACATGCAGAGAAGTATTGCATGTGTTAGACAATTGAGTTTAGTTGGAACTGTTATCCAACTTGGGTCACAGATAAAAACCAAAAGCTTCTTGGGCTTGGCATAGATCTCAGAGATATGTTTTCTACAGGAAAGTGAAAAGTAAAGTGCATACATGACTATGAAGAGTGGACAGACTCTAGAAAAAGCATTTTTTTCCAGGGTCCCATAACCTCAAGTTTGTATTGATGTCTTCCAGCATGGGATGATCATTGTTAGAGAGCTGGTAAATGAGTCATTAAGTTCTTCCACATGCTGAGCAGGGCAGTTTTAACTCTGAATGCTCAGAACAAGATGTGGTACTTAAGGGCTCCTTTATGTCACATTCCTCCAGTATTACCAGTAATTGTGGAAGAAATTTATTTCCATATCCAACTCATCTTTCACAGCCACTGAATCTTCTGAATGTTTGCTTATTCTCCAACTAAATCTTCTAACTAAAGTTAGAAGCAAAGTTTAGATGTCATTGTAATGAGCCTAACATTCCAAGAGTTTTGTTTAATTTGAAGGAAACAATTATTTAATGTTTTTTCTCATGGGATGAAATCATGCTTTATTTTTATTCATTTTTCACATTTTTTATTGTGAAAATACAGTACAGAAGGATTACAATTACATGGGCAAGGTAATGAGTACATTTCTTATCAAGCATTATTGCCTCTTCCTTTATTTCTCCTTCCTATTACTTCCCATCTCCCCCCGCACCCCAAAGTTGTAAAGTTTGTTTTTCTACATAACGTCTTGTATATCTCATTGTTGCAGTGAGTTCACCAGTATTCTTACTTAAACAACTTGCTTTTCCCTTCCCCTCCACATATTATACCAACATCAAATACAATGAAAACAGGGGTTATTACCGTGGGGGAAGGACATACAAAGCAACAAAGAAATAATCTTATAAATATGTTAGAAAGGATCACATGAAAGAAAAAAACATTTGAATATTATCTTGAGGTTCATTTCACCTAACATCAAATTATCTGACCTTTTCTGCTGGTCTCAGATATATACTAGCTATTGCAAGTAAGGGAAACCATGGGACCTATGTTTCTTTAGGCCTGATTTACTTCACTTAATATAATTTTTTCCACGCCTTTCCATTTCCTAACAAATGGGGCAGTGTCATTCTTTCTGATGGAGGCATAGAATTCCATTGTGTATATATACCACATTTTCTTGATCCACTCATCTACTGAGGGGCATCTAGGTTGGTTCCATATCTTAGCTATGGTAAATAAGGCTGCAATAAACATAGTTGTGCTGGCTGCTTTAGTATGGTCTTGTTTGTGATCATTTGGGTAAATACCCAAAAGTGGGATTGCTGGGTCATAGGGGAGCTCTATGTGGAATCTTTTGAGCAACCTTCATACTACTTTCCAAAGTGGTTGAACAAGTTTACACTCCCATCAGCAATGCAGTAAGGTTCCCTGCTGTCCACATCCCCTCCAGCATCTGTTGTTATTAGAGTTCTTGATTATAGCCATTCTAGCTGGGGTGAGGTGGTATCTCAATGTTGTTTTGATTTGCATTTCTTTTATGGCTAGAGAGGTTGAGCATTTCTTCATGTGTCTACTGGCCATCCTTCTTTCCTCTTCAGAGAAGTTTCTCTTTAAGTCTTTAGCCCATTATTTATTGGGCAGTTGTTTCTTTGAAGATTTGTTTTTGGGGGATTTAATTTTTTGAGTTCCAGCTATATTTTAGATATGAAACCCTTGTCCGTTTTATGGCTAGTGAAGATCTTCTCCCAATCCATGGGCATTCTATTGATCTAGCTAGCTATGTCCTTTGCCATGAAGAAGCTCTGCAATTTCATGTAATCCAACCTTTCTTTGATTTCTTGTGTTTCTGGGTCTCTATGAAGAAAATTGGCCTGTGCCAACAAGACCTAGGATTTCTCCTATTCCATCCTGTAACGTTTTCAGAATGTCTGCTTTTTTTTTTTTCTCGGTACTTTTTTTTTTTTATTGTGAAAATACTGTAAAAAGAGGTTACAATTACATGGGCAAGATAATGAGTACATTTCTTATCAAGCATTGTAGCCTCCTCCTTTGTTTCCCCTTCCCATCCTCCTCCTCCCCCCCAAATCCTCCCCGCTCCCCCTCCCCCTCTACCAAAGTTGTAAAGTTCATTTAAATAGGGATACCGGTGGATCAATTGCAACAATGAGATGTACAAGTCGTTATGTCTCTTTTGACTCTGAGGTCTTTGATCCATTTGAAGTTGATCTGGTGCAGGGTGATATATAAGGATCTAGCTTTAGTTTTCGACAAGTAGTTAACCAATTTTGCCAGCACCATTTCCTGAAGAGGCTGTCTTTCTTCCATTCTATTTGTTTAGCTCCCTTATTGAAGGTTAGATGGCTATAGGTCTGTAGGTTTATTTCTGGGTTTTCAGTTCTGTTCCATTGGTCCTGAGGTCTGTTCTTGTGCCAGTACCAAACTGTTTTGATTACTATGGCTTTGTAGTAGAGTTTGAAATTTGGTATTGATATTCCTCCAGCACTGTTCTTTCTGTTAAGGATCGTTTTTGCTATTCGGGGTCTTTTATGGTTCCATATGAATTTTTGGATTGCCTCTTCTATTTCCTTGAAGAATGAGGTTGGAATATTGATAGGTATTGCATTGAATTTGTAGATAGCCTTGGGAAGTATTACGATTTTCACGATGTTGATCCTTCCAATCCAGGAGCATGGGAGTTTTTGCCACTTTTTTAGTTCTGTTTTGATTTCCTTTTTCAGGTTTTAAAATTTTCATCATAGAGGTCCTTCATTTCTTTTGTTAAGTTAATTCTTAGGTATTTTGTTTTTGGGGGGCTATTAGGAATGGAGTTGCTTTCCTGATTTCAGCCAAGCTTTTCTCATTGTTAGCATATAGAAAAGCTATTGATTTTTGAGGGTTAATTTTATACCCTGCTACTTTGCCAGAGTTTTGAATCAACTTGAGTAATTTGAGAGTGGAGTCCGTGGGATTCTTTAAATACAAAATCATGTCATCTGCAAAGAGGGAGAGTTTTACTTCATCTTTTCCTATTTGGAGCCCTTTTATGTTCGTATCTTGTCTTATTGATGTAGCTAGGCATTCTAGTACTAGATTGAAGAACAGTGGAGAGAGTGGACATCCTTGGCTCATTCCTGAGTTAAGAGGAAATGGCTTTAGTTTTTCACCATTAAGTATAATACTCACTGTAGGTTTGTCACATACAGCCTTTATTGTATTAAGGAATGTTACCTGGATTACTAGTTTTTCCAGAACCTTCATCATAAAGGGGTGTTGCATCTTGTCAAATGCCTTTTCTGCCTTTATTGAAATAACCATGTGGTTCTTATTCTTGCTCTTGTTGATGTGATAAATTATATTAATTGATTTGCGTATATTGAACCAGGTTTGCATCCCTGAAATGAATCCTGTTTGATCATGGTGTATGATTTTTTGGATGAATTTTGAAGTCGATTGGCCAAAATTTTGTTAAGAAGTTTTGCATCAATGTTCATCAAAGAAATGGATCTATAGTTCTCTTTCTTTGATGAGTCCCTGCCTGGTTTTGGGGATGAGGGTTATAATGGCTTCATAGAGTGAGTTCAGTAGTGAACTTTCTCTTTCAATTTCATTGAGAGTTGGAGGAGTGTGAGCTCTGCTTTGGAGGCTTTGTAGAATTCCACTGTAAATTCATCTGGTCCTGGGATTTTCTTAGATGGGAGGCCTCTTATTGTTGTTTCTATTTCAAGCTTGATATGGGCCTGTTAAGATGGTTTAACTCATCTTGGTTTAGTTTCAGCATGTGGGTATTTGCTAGGAAAAGATCCATTTCTGCCAAGTTCTCAAACTTATTAGCACAAAGGTTTGAGAAGTATTCCCTTATAATGTTCTAAATCTTGGTTGTTTCTTTGGTGATGTTTCCATTCTCATCTCTGAGTTTATTTATTTGGGTGTGTTCTCTTCTTTTCTGATAAGATTTGCTAAGGGTCTGTCAATTTTATTAATTTTTTCGAAGAAACAACTCTGTTTTGTTGATTCTATGTTTTTTTTATTCTAATTCATTTAATTCTGTTTTAATTTTAATTATTTCTTTCCATCTACTGGACTGGGGTATATCTTGTGCTCTTTTTCAAGGAGGTTCAGATGTCTCATTAAATTGTTGGTTTTAGATCTCTCCAATTTGTTGATGTAGGAACTCAGAGCTATAAAGTTGCCTCTGAGTACTGCCTTTGCTGTGTCCTAGAGGAGCTGGTAATTTGTGTGTTCAGTTTTGTTGAATATCATGAACATTTGAATTTCCTTTCTAATCTCTTCCACGACCCACTGGTGATTCAACAGTGTGTTGTTCAGCCTCCATGTGTTACAGGACTTTCTTTGGTGGCTTTTGGTGTTGAGTTCTAATTTTCTCACCTTGTGGTCTGAGCGAATGAAAGATATAACTTCAATGTTTCTGAATTTGGACAAGTTTGCTTTGTGACCTAAAATGTGGTCTATTTTGGAAAATGTTCCATGTGCTACTGAGAAAAACGTGTATTCTGATGCTACTGGGTGAAATATTCGGTAGATGTGGGTTAAATCTAGTTGATCTATGCAGTTGTTTAGATCTTCGGTTTCTCTGTTGAGTTTTTGCTAAGTTGATCTATCTAGTGGGGATAGTGGTGTGTTAAAGTCCTCAACAATTAATGTCTTTGGATCTATGTGAGATTTGAGGGAAAGTAGTGTTTCTTGGATAAATCTGGGTGTTCCATTGTTTGGTGAATAGATATTTAGAATTGTAATATCCTCCTGAAGGAGAGATGCCTTAATTAGTATGTAGCGACTTTCTTTATGTCTTCTCACTAATTTTAATTTAAAGTCTATTTTATCTGATATTAGGATTGCAACTCCGGTCTGTTTATGGGGGCCATTTGCTTGGTAGATTTTGTTCCGGTCTTTCACTTTCAAAATATATTTGGTTTTATGGAACGTGTGACTCCTGAAGGCAGCAGATAGAAGAAGGAACTTGCTTTTTAATCCAACTAGACAGTCTATGTCGCTTAATTGGAGAGTTAAGTCTGTTAATGTTGAGAGATAGGACTGAGAGGTATTTGGGAGTTCCTGCCATTTTATCCACCTTCTTGGGGGCTGTGGCAACTGGGTTCTTCCTATTATAGTGAGTAAATTTATAATTGTCTTTGAAAGACTACCTGACAGTACAATAAGCTTCCTGCCCTTCATGTTTAAGTCCACAGAGTCAGAAGTTACTTCTCTCTGACCTTGTTTATAATATTTAACCTAGCATTTAGTTCTTAGTTATATGATTTACTTACTCTAAAACAGTCCTTTCTGAAAACCTGTATATTGTCTAAACAAAATCCAAACTAATCAAAATTGCATGAAACTCTTTCAAACTTTTTTATCCATGTTGAATGAATATATAATTTACAAAAAGTTCATCAATTTAGGCATATAATTCTATTTTTTCACCTGTTGTATCACATTTTCCATATGTATAAGAAGTTAAATATCTAATTCCTAGCCATTCAGTTGGCCTGATGTGACCATAAAAGGCATTTATCTAATATTGAAATTATAATTTGTCTTTGTATGTTATTTAAATATTCTTGCAATCAATATTTTGTACACAGATTTTATTTTTTTATTTTTTATTTTTTTTTGTTGGTCGTGGGGCTTGAACTCTGGGCCTGGGCGCTGTCCCTCAGCTCTTCAGCTCAAGGTGAGCGCTCTACCACTTGAACTACAGCACCACTTCCAGTTTTCTGGTGGTTTATTAGAGATAGGAGTCTCACGGTCTCTCCTACCCGGGCTGGCTTTGAACCGCGATCCTCAGATCTCAGCTTCCTGAGTAGCTAGGATTACAGGCGTGAGCCACCAGCGCCCGGGTTCCTGTACACAGATTTTAATATTTCTTAGTTATTTCCTTAATTGATTTTTATTGAGGTTATTGGATAAATATACAAGAGGAGCTATATATATCCCTTGAAATTTTTGGCTCTATATGTGTATACAATTTACAGTTCTAACAATAACATGAGTTTTTATTTTACTGAAATCCCCAGAAACATATGGAAGATATTATTTTAATAATTTAAATATTACCTCATATTTTAATGCATGACCTTTATTTCAAAGAAGAATAAGCAATATTCTTTGTTTACCATTTGTATACCTAAAACATGGAGATAAAGTTGGTATGTGAAAAGAAAATACATACACAAATTTATTGTTGTTGTTCTATTTTGTTTTGTGCTTGTCATGGGGCTTGAACTCATGGCCTGGGTGCTGTCCCTGACCTTTTTGCTCAAGAGCTCTACCACTTAAGATACAAATCTACTTCTGGCTTTTTGGTGGTTAATTAGCGATACAAGGCTAATAGATTTTCCTGCCCTGGGTGGTTTTAAACTGCAGTCCTTAAATCTCAGCATCTTTAAGAACTAGGACCCATTAGCACTTAGCACAGAATATGAAATTGATAAGACAATATTTTTTATATTTTTATTTTAAAGACACTATACAGAGGTTACAGTTACGTGAGTAGGGTAATAAAATACATTTCCTATTGTTACCTCCTCCTTTGATTTCCCTCACTATCACTTCCCTCCACACCTCCCCAAGTCTTCCCACCCCCACCCCCCAACATTGTAAAGTTTGGTTTCAACATAATATCTCATTGTCACAACGGGTCAACCTGCATCCCCATTTAAGCATTCTGCTATACCTCTTCCTCTCCCAAATTACAAAAATTACAAGACGCAGAAGACCGGAATTAAATACAGTGAAAACGGGGGTTATACTGTGAGGGAAGAACTTACAAAAGAAACAAAAGAATCACATAGCGCATTATAAGTACATTAAAACAATAGCAAGAAAGAAAAAAAACACCTTGTGTCTCTGTCTTGAGGTACATTTCAGTTAACATCATCTCATATGGTTATATGTACGTAGCCTTTGACCTTCTCTGCTCGTTGTAGACATATACTAGCCATTGCAAACAAGAGAAACCATGGGACCTATGTTTCTTTGAGCCTGGCTTACTTCACTTAATATATTTTTTCCAAGTCTTTCCATCTCCTAACAAATGGGGCAATGTCATTCTTTCTGATGGAGGCATAGAATTCCATTGTGTATATATACCACATTTTCTTGATCCATTCATCTAGTGAGGGGCATCTGGGTTGGTTCCGTATCTTAGCTATGGTGAATAATGCTGCGAAAACATGATGAACCCAGAGGCCTATAGCCACCTAATCTTTGACAAGGGAGCAAAAGAAATAAAATGGAAGAAAGACAGCCTTTTCAGTAAATGATGCTGGCAAAATTGGTTAAACACTTGTAGAAAACTAAAGCTAGATCTGTATATATCATCCTGCACTAGAATCAACTCCAAATGGATCAAAGACCTCGAAATAAAATCAGACTCCCTGAAAACATTACAGGAATGAATATGAGAAACTCTAGGCTCCTTAGCACAGGCCAAAATTTTCTTAATAAAGACCCCAAAACAAAACCAATGAAAGAAAGGTTGGACAAATGGGATTGCATTAAACTGCAGAGCTTCTGCAAAGCAAACGACAGAGATAGCAAGATCAATAGAAAGCCCATGTCCATAAAACAGACAAGGGCCTCATATCTAAAATATACTTAGAACTCAAAAAACTAAATCCCACAACAACAAATCCCTAAAGAAACAACTACCCGATTAATAAGTGGTCTAAAGAGAGACTTCTCTAAAGTGGAGATAAGAATGGCCAATAGACACATGAAGAAATGTTCAACTTCTCTAGCCATAAAAGAAATGCAAATCACGACATTGAGATTACACCTCATCCCAGTCAGAATGGCTATAATCAAGAAATCTAGAAACAACAGATGCTGGAGTGGATGTGGCCAAAAGGGATTCCTACTACATTGTTGGTGGGAGTGTAAACTTGTTCAACCACTTTGGAAAGTAGTATGGATGTTCCTCAAAAGACTCCTCATAGAGCCTCCCTATGACCTAGCAATCCCACTTTTGGGCATTTACCCAAAAGACAACATTTTTTTGATACAACCTTGGAGAGAGACTAAATCCATCTGGAATATGACCATTCACTCTAGTAGTTAAATGGAGATAGTAACACATCGTATTAATATTATTTTGCATTTGTATGAGGAAAAAATATTTATTTCCTATGTCAAATGCTGAAGAATTATTTAGTATACAATAGTAAATATATTAAAACAGAAAATTAATTGAGTCATTGCTAAATCAAAGGATTACTTAGCAGTATTCATTTTGTGATTTTTATTGCTTCACGCCATATTAAAATGGAAATCATAAATAAATGTGAGTGTGGGTAGGTATGTGTCAAGTGCTAAAATTATTATTATATTTTGCTTTAAGACATTATACTTAGGCTTAATATTAAGTAGTCAATGTTAATATTAAAACGTTCACTTATTGATGTTATCACTTTTTTATTTGTATTTCATTTACAGAGGTTTTATGTTAATCTGTCAAAAGCCAGCCAACGAAATAAAATAATGGATAATAGTATCTTGTATATTAAAAATAAATGATGATATATGCATGATTTTTGACTACATGGGAAATGGTGCCTCCCTACTGGAGATAAAACAGCATGTATTGAATTATATATAGGAGACAAGCTTTAGATAAAAGGTGTTGCTCTTGGGATTATTTTTAATTTGTGTAGTATATACTTCCCTATGTAATGTATCTGTAGTATTTTGTTAATAAAGCTCAACTGTGGAAGTTTGATATTCTTAAAAGCTTTACAGATAATACAGTTAGTCCTTCAGATAATAATTAGAACTGAAAGAACCCTCTTTCATGTTGTATTTGTGGCTCAGTAGGAGATTGAGAGACAGTTGTAAAAATTGTTCAATCAGGACCCAAAAAGATGTGTCAGAGGAAAGCACTTAAAAAATGAAAGCCAGCGTTTATTGGGGAGAGAGCAATTGGGGAGATTTAGGTGATGATGTATTCACTGCGGAATGAATCTTAGCATCTCTGACAATAAAGCAATAATGCTTTCTGTTGTGTCCTAAATTAAAGCATCACTTGGGTGTAACATTTTTTGCAAAATACTCTTGGGGTTTTTTCTAACTATTTTCAGTTTATAGGAAGAAAAGTAGATGGAAAAAGAATTGTGATAAAAAAAATCTTTGTCAGAAAAGCAGAGATTATTGTGTTTCACAAAATGTGGGTCATTGAATGTGTATTTTTTTATTCTAATGTATCTTATTCCTTGTTTTATATTAGGAAATCACTATTCAGTAAATAACAATTTTGATTTTTGTACAGCTTAATCATATCCATCATATGCATTATGTAATTTGAAATACATTGTAGCTTTGGGAAGTAGATATATTTGTGCTCACTTGAACCTAAGACATTGGCAGTAAAGCAATGTACTAGCTCTTAAAGCATATTGAACTTATTACGTAGGACATTCCTGAAAAAATTTTTTATTTATTGGATTTCTAAAAGGACATGTATAATCTGCCAATTAGTAATGCATACTTTTTCTTATTATTTTAGTCTTTGAAGTTTTTTTTAATTGGCATACATTAGTTTTACAGTGGGGATTTCAATGTGACATTTGATGCATGTATAAAATGTACCCCATCCACGTCATGTCCTTTATCATTCTGTCAAACTCCCTCATCCCTTCTTAAAGCAATTCCAACAGATTTCATTGTTCTATTTTCACCTATGCATATAAAGTACTTCAACTATGTTCACCTTTATTCACCTTCTCCATATACCCTCCCCTCTAGTGCTGATACCTGCCTCCCACAGTACCTATTTAACTCTCCTGTCATTCATCATTTGAGACTTATGTTTATAATTAAAACCAAGGGTTCCCATTATGGTATTTCAGAAATGCATAAATTGTTAGTCATATGATAATAAATGTTATAGAGAAAAATGAGACAGAGTAAGCAGAGGTGTAAGAAAGGTATGAGGAACAGACTTATGTGACTCCTGCAATTATGATGAGCATCCATTTTTAGAGATTGAGGTGTATGAAATTAGTAGAAGATGATCCATGAGGAACCTAAAAGCAAACAAATGAACAAGCTACAGAAGTAAAAATGAAATAACTAACTGGGTGTGGTTGCATGCACCTGTAATCCCAAATACTCAGCGTCCAGAGATAGGAAGATCACATTCAAAGACAAAGTTATCAATTTCCTATCGCCCCAAAACAAGACAATCATGGTGGTACATGCCTGTAATATCAACTACTCAGGAAATAGAAGTAGAAAGATTGCTCTTGAAGGCCAGACCAACTCTCCCCTCCCCTCAAAAACCTTATGATTCTATTAGAGAAATCTGAAAGCAAAAGCACTGACAGCATGGCTCAAGTGGCAGAGTACTTGCTTAACCAGGACAAAGACCTGACTTCAATTTTTAATACCAGCAGCTGCCTCCTAACTCAAACAAAAAGTAGACCTTCCAAGGCATTAGAGGAACAGAAGGAAGAGCAAGTGCAGAGTATCTCTTGCAGAAATGAGTTTACCAAGCTGGATAGAGAGGGCAAGGAGGAGGATATAAGTGGAGTAGAGTGAACCAAAGGGAAAATAGAGCCAATCAGCTGAGGGGGAGATCCTGGAGGATTGTAGAGGTGATTTTATATGCATTAAATCTGAGTGAAATGGAAATCAATGGGAATATTTACAAAAGAAGTGATGTAATGTTCTTCGTATTGGGTGCTTTAGAAAAACCATTTATTCCTTAGACCCAGAGGTGATGGTTGTGGAGAGGTTTGGCACAGTAAGATTTGCCATGAAATAGGCTTCTGTGGCTTGAACCAGTACTTAAGTGGTAGAGGTGATAAGAAGTGGTCTGATGCTGGATATATTTTGAAGGTATGATCTAAAGAAATTTGCTGATTGATTGGATATTTGAGAAGAAGCATTTCTAATGTTTTGAGAGATGTCAGATTTTGGATTTAGATTTAGGTATCTAGGTTTTGGGTTTAGTTACCTTGAAAAGTAAAATTCACCTTTACTTAAAGAAAACTGACAACTTTGATTTTCTCAGAGATGAATCCAGATTTTGGCTATGCACATGGTATTTTAATTTATTTCTTAGACATCCTAGAGTGGAAGTCAAATAGATAGTTAGGAACTATGAGTCTAGATTTCAGAAAGGTTAATTGATAGCTATATTGGAGTACATATTTATGTTTTGTAGAAAGTATAAAAATCTGTTTTCTTATATGTTTATTTAGAAAGAAGTGGTATCAACCAATAGAATTTATATACATTGCCAAGAACTTTATTTCTGTTATTCATTAAGACTTCAATTAAAACACAGCACACATTTAGCCATTTCAACACCACAGAAGTTTTTGTCTTCATGTCAGAGAAAAAAATTGAATTTTATTTCTAGGTAATGGTAAAGTGTTGAAAAATGTCAAATATGTGTCACTACCAAAATTGGACTGATTATTCTTCCAATAGTTGAGAAAATAAGACCTTGAATTACTACCTTTTATAACTATAGCAGTTGACCTGTAGGAAGAAAATAAACATAAGATTAAGTCCATTTCAAATAAGAGTGATAGCTGAGTATTTCATACATACACCCTTTTTTTTAATTTAAGGAAAAAAGTTGGAAACCTAATTTTTCCCCTAGAATGATATTCAAAAGATGTGAATAGAAATGCATGACAAACTGAAGATTTCAATTGTGACCTTTTTTTCAAAAGTACTTAAATAACATCCATAAAGCTACCATTATATGCAAATAAATCTTCTGGGCATTTTAATCTTTATGAAAATTATTATAGCACAACATTTTAGTCTAGAGATTTCATATTCACTCCTCAATACAATCAAGTGTACTGTGACATATGTTTCAGAAAAATGGAAATTTTCATGTAAAATTAAAAATATATAGTGTACATAGATATGTGACGTATATGTGTATATTTGTGTAACTATATAACCAAAACCATAGCTGATAACAAAATGTAAGAACCAAATAACTAAAATATATGCAAAATAATTAGTAATAGTTTAGTATTATTAATATATTATAGTTTTTGTTAATTATATACAAAAACATATATAAGATGAATATAAGAATATTCAGAGAATAGCAGAGATGAACTATGAGCTCTTGAAAAATCTAAGACATGCCTTTTCTACTAATATGGACCTAGCGTGAAGCCATCTGTATTGAATATCATTAGTGATTTCTAACATGAAGAATAAAAAAATTAATAGGATTAAAACTTCTTTAGTAATAACTTTTACCATCATTAGAAATGCTGATTAAAAAATGTACTTAATTGTGTTAGTCAACTTTAGTAGTCAAGACAGTTTACAAAGAAAAAAACCATGATTTTCTATGACTAATAGTTTCTGTCCATGGTCACTTGTCTATGTTATTTCTATGCTGTGGTGAAGCAGAACATTGTGAATTAGGCAAGACATGGAAAGCTGCTCATCTCATGATAGATGGAAAGATGTAGGAAGAGACAGAGACAGAGAAATACATTAAATACGTCCATTAAAAGTGAGAACTATCATGATCCAATCACTTCCCCAAAGTCTTGCCTCTGATTATTGCTGCATTGAACACCAAGATTTCAACACCTTGGAATATTTAAGAGTCAAACCATAATGACAGCTATCCATTGAAAGGCAATACATATCTTCATTCTATAAATAGGACATAGATGTCTTTTGAAATATAGTACATATTGAAATATAGTACAGTATTGTCATAAATGCATATGAGCTTCTAAGTAATTCACAGAAAAAAACCTCCCTAAGCTCTGTTTTCTGTCTCTCCAAAGGTAGAGGTACAAATTACTTTTCAAACAGCCTGTAAGAAACTGCCCTTTAAAACCCTTCAGAAAGGTAAAGCAAATGCTATTCATTCTTCACATGGAAATGACATAATCTCCATATCTGACCTGATTTTTTCAATTATGTGTGTTATTCAGTCTAATACGAATCTCATTTACATCATTACATTTCTTAAAATGAGCATTTTTTAAATGAGTTAACCCAATATTGCCTATAGATGCAGTTGGTTTTCATTTATACAGAATGATGGTGAGTAGCCAAGGATATGTCATTAATTAGCAAAATCTTTGAGATAGAACCAATAAAATGTGGCTGGCTTTTCAGGCTGTTCAACCTGGCTTTAAGGTTCCCTGATCAAATCTCAAGACTGTATAAATCTTACTAATCTGCATGTGCTAAACCAGTATTCTGATATTAATATCTTCTGAGGGCAGTTAATGTTTCTATTCCCAGTCCTCATGTACAAGGCAACTCTTTTTTTCTTCATAGAGACCCAGAAACACAAGAAATCAAAGAAAGGTTGGACAAATGGGATTGCATGCAATTGCAGAGCTTCTGCATGGCAAAGGGCAGAGCTCCCAAGATCAATAGAGAGTCCATGGATTGGGAGAAAATCTTCACTAGCCAAACAATAGACAGAGGAGTTACAATTACATGGGCAAGATAATGAGTATATTTCTTATCAAGCATTGTTGCCTCCTCCTTTGTTTCCCTTTCCCATCTTTTCCCATAGTCCTCCCCTCCCCCACCCGGTTCTCCCCCCACCCCCACCCCCCATGAAAGTTGTTAAGTTCGTTTGTTGACATAACGACTTGTACATCTCATTGTTGCAATGGGTCCATCTGTATCCCTAGTTAAACGATTTGATTTTTCCCTTCCCCTCCACAAAGTATACCAACATCAAATACAGTGAAAGTATGGGTTATACTATGGGGGAGGGACATACAAAGCAACATAGAAATCATCTTATAAATATGATAGAAACAGTTGCATGAAAGGAAAAAAAAAAAACAAAAAAAAAACATTCATTCCCCTAACATCAACTTATCTGACCTTTTCTGCTTGACTCAGAAATATACTAGTTATTGCAAATAAGGGAAACCATGGGACCTATGTTTCTTTGGGCCTGGCTTACTTGACTTAATATAATTTTTTCCAAGTCTTTCCATTTCCTAACAAATGGGGCAATGTCATTCTGATGGAGGCATAGAATTCCATTGTGTATATATACCACATTTTCTTGATCCATTCATCTACTGAGGGGCATCTGGGTTGGTTTCAGATCTTAGCTATGGTAAATAATGCTGCAATAAACATAGTGGTGCTGGTAGCTTTACTATGGTCTTGTTTGTGATCATTTGGGTAAATGCCCAAAAGTGGGATTGCTGGGTCATAGGGGAGCTCTATGTGGAGTCTTTTGAGGAACTTCCATACTACTTTCCAAAGTGGTTGAACAAGTTTACACTCCCACAAACAATGCAGTTAGGTTCCCTTCTATCCACATCCCCTCCAGCATCTGTTGTTATTAGAGTTCTTGATTCTAGCCATTCTAACTGGGGTGAGGTGATATCTCAATGTTGTTTTGACTTGAATTTCTTTTATGGCTAGAGAGGTTGAGCATTTCTTCATGGGTCTATTGGCCGTCCTTCTTTCCTCTTCAGAGAAGTTTCTCTTTAAGTCTTTAGCCCATTATTTATTGAGCTGTTTTTCTTTGAAGATTTGTTTTTGGGGGATTTAATTTTTCGAGTTCCAGGTATATTTTAGATATGAGACCCTTGTCTATTGCATGGCTAGTGAAGATTTTCTCCCAATCCATGGACTCTCTATTGATCTTGGGAGCTCTGTCCTTTGCCATGCAGAAGCTCTGCAATTGCATGCAATCCCATTTGTCCAACCTTTCTTTGATTTCTTGTGTTTCTGTATCTCTATGAAGAAAATTTCGGCCTGTGCCAAGGCGACCTAGGGTTTCTCCTATTCCATCCTGTAATGTTTCAGGGTGTCTGCTTTGATTCTGAGGTCTTTGATCCATGTGGAATTGATTCTGGTGTAATGTGATATATAGCTTTAGTTCTCTACAAGTAGTTAACCAATTTTGCCAGCACCATTTCCTGAAGAGGCTGTCTTTCTCCCATTCTATTTTTTTAGCTCCCTTATCGAAGGTTCATTTCTGGGTTTTCACGTCTATTTCTTTGGTCCTGGAGTGTGTTCTTGTGCCAGTTCCAAGCTGTTTTGATTACTATGGCTTTGTAGTAGAGTTTGAAATTTGGTATTGATATTCCTCCAGCACTGTTCTTTCTGTTAAGGATTGTTTTGCTATTCGGGGTCTTTTATTGTTCCATATGAATTTTTGTATTGCCTCTTCTATTTCCTTGAAGAATGAGGTTGGAATATTAATAGGTATTGCATTGAATTTGTAGATAGCCTTGGGAAGAATTGCCATTTTCACGATGTTGATCTTTCCAATCCAGGAGCATGGGAGTTTTTGTCACATTCTAAGTTCTGTTTTGATTTCCTTTTTCAGGTTTTTAAAGTTTTCATCATAGAGGTCCTTCATTTCTTTGGTTATGTTAATTCCTAGGTATTTTATTTTTTGTGGGGCTATTATGAATGGAGTTGCTTTCCTGATTTCAGACAAGCTTTTCTCATTGTTAGCATATAGAAAAGCCATTGATTTTTGAAGGTTAATTTTATACCCTGCTACTTTGCCAAAGTTTTGAATCAGCTTGAGTAATTTGGGAGTGGAGTCCATGGGATTCTTTAAATACTAAATCATGTCATCTGCAATTAGGGAGAGTTTTTTTTTTTTTTTTTTGGGTCGGTCGTGGGCCTTGAACTCTGGGCCTGGGGGCTGTCCCTCAGCTCTTCAGCTCAAGGCGAGCGCTCTACCACTTGAGCTACAGCGCCACTTCCGGTTTTCTAGTGGTTTATTGGAGATAGGAGTATCACGGTCTTTCCTGCCCCGGCTGGCTTTGAACAGCGATCCTCAGGTCTCAGCCTCCTGAGTAGCTAGGATTACAGGCGTGAGTCACCAGCGCCGGGCAATTAGGGAGAGTTTTACTTCAGCTTTTCCTTTTTGAATCCCCTTTATGTTTGCATCTTGTCTTACTGTTGTAGCTAGGCATCCTAATACTAGATTGAAGAGCAGTGGAGAGAGTGGACATCCTTGTCTCCTTCCTGAGTTTAGAGGAAATGGCTTTAGTTTTTCACCATTGAGTATAATACTGGCTGTAGGTTTGTCATATACAGCAAGGCAACTCTTATAGCAGAAAATGGGATCATAATAGACATACCATGAAGGGGAAGGTTAGAAGGTGGAGCTGGGGAGAAGCTATTTCTTATTGTGAATCATGTGGATCACATTCAGTAGGGAAAGGGAGGTATAAAGAACCGTACTTTTTCTGATCAGTAAGGATGCCTTCAGAGGTATCCCAGGAAGGAATCTATACATGTGTGAAGCCTTCCTCGCTTCTTTCCACCACCCTATAATTCAAATAAATATAGTCAGTTTAGAGACACTGAACTTTGTCTAAAGTTTACCATATTAAATGAAACACACAATTGAGCAACAAGAATAGCATTTAAAAGTACATTATCAGCCTGGTTCTGGGTTCACACCTGTAATCCTAGCTACTCAGGAGGTTGGGATCTTAGAATCATGTTTCAATGCCACTCCAGGCAAGAAAGTCTTTGAGACTCTTATCTCCAATTAACTATCAGAAAACTGCAAGTGGCACTGTAGCTCAAAGTGATAGAGTGCTAACCTTGAGACCAAGAGCTCACTTACAGTGCCCAGGCCCTAAGTTCAAGTTCCATAGACAGAAAAAACTGCATTATTTTGTAATCTTCATTGTCAATGTCCTGGACAAAAAAGTTAAAAATTTATTAGAGAGCTCTACAAAACAAAACAAAACAGAAAAACTACTATAAAACTACCTGTATGGAACAGATGCTACCTCATTTCATAAGTGTGGCTAATGTGCTAAACTAGTATCTAAATTCACAGAGTCTTTTTTTTTAACATTTCTTTTTATTTTTTTAATTGTGAAAATACCATACAGAGGGGTTACAATTACATGGGCAAGGTAATGAGTACATTTCTTATCAAGCATTGTTGCCTCCTCCTTTGTTTCCTCTTCCCTTCATATCTCCTCCCCTCCCGTTCCTCCCCCCCCCCAAAGTTGTAAAGTTCCTTTTTCAACAAAACATCTTGAACATCTCATTGTCGAAATGGGTCCACCTGTATCCTTATTTAAACAATTTGTTTTTTCCCTTACCCTCCACAAATTATACCAACATCAAATACCGTGAGGGAGGGATATACAAAGCAACAAAGAAATAACTTATAAATATATAAGAAACAATAGCAAGAAAGACAAAACATATGAGTCCTTATTTTTCACTTGGAATCTTCATTGCCAGTCAGGCCAAAGGGAATAAGAATATGATACGATCATCTGTGAGATTTTTTTTAAATCCATAGACTTCACGTTTTTCATATTTTCATTTCATATTCTCATTTCTATTCAGTACCAAAATATGAAATGGTACTTCTGTGTAATTCAGAGGGACGTTACAGTCAAAGACTGGATTGTAGATTTCTCTTGATTAAAAAAAAAACACCAGTAATTACTTATTGATGTTTTCAATCAATATAAGCAATGTTAAAATACAACATTGCTCAACATTGATAAATATCACAGAGTCAAGAGCTATCAATTATTTTTTTTCAAGTACATGACATTTTTCAACCATATATCCTTAAAGTAAATGTTCATAGATTTAACTATTTCAAATTAGAAATGTCAGTACATTTTCGAAGAGGACACTTATATGATTATGTTTATTGAAAGAAAGTTGAAACTCTTCTTAAGAAAATAGAGATGGATCTCGTGGTTTCCCTTATTTGCAATAACTAGTATATGTCTGAGACAAGCAGAAACGGTCAGATAAGTTGTTGCTAGGCAAAATGAACCCCAAGATAAGGATTCAAATGTTTTTTTTCTTTCTTGCGATTGTTTTTTAACATATTTATAAGATGATTTCTTTGTTGCTTTGCATGTCCCTCTCCCACGGTATAACCGCTGTTTTCACTGTATTTGAAGTTGGTATAATAGAGGGGAAGGAAAAATACAAATTGTTTAGGGATACAGGTGGACCTATTGCAACAATGAGATGTACAAGACGTTATGTAAAAAAACGAACTTTATAACTTTGGCGCGGGACTGGGGGCGGGGGGAGGGAGCAGAGGAAAGGGAGGATGGGGGAGATGGGAAGGGATGGGAAGGGGAAACAAAGGAGGAGGCTACAATGATTGATAAGAAATGTACTCACTATCTTGCCCATGTAATTGTAACCCCTCTGTACAGTATTTTCACAATTAAAAAAAAAGAAAAAAAAAAAAACAGAAAAAAAGAAAATAGAGACGGGGCCCAGCGCCAGTGGCTCACATCTGTAATCCTAGCTACTCAGGAGGCTGAGATCTGAGGATCATGGTTCAAAGCCAGCCCGGATCTTGTTAAATGACAAGTCATTATTGATTTATATGCTACTCTTATTTATCCATGACCAGGAATAATCAATGCTTGATCAAGTTGTCTATTAAAGAATACTTTGCATTTCCCTTTGGAATTTCAACACAATTTTATGCTATGCAATTACTCCTTGTGGACTCTAAAGTTGAAACATAATATAAAGTCGGATCTGAACTTAAAGCCATAGCAAATCCAAGTATAAAGTATAGAGAGTTTAAGTAAGAAAAATAGGAGAGTCAACTGAAGGCCAGGGATGTGGTATAACATAATTTAATGAGGAGATTGGGAATTGCTTACCCACTCAACATTCAGGTTGGCAGTGTGAGTGAACGCAGCCATGATGAGAATGTTTACAATACAGTAATCTGAAGATGAGAGTAAGCATTTTTTTTTAGCACTCCATTGCCCTAGTTCCTGTTTATTGACTCCCAGAGTCTCCTAAATCTCCTAAGTCTCAACTTGACTTCATGTGTTCAACACTGCTTTTCAAATACTTCTAATAATATTTCTTCTTATTTACTTGCTTTAGGAGATTCTTGTTCCTTGCAATGAAAAATACTTGAATAACACAAATGTAGTTATAATAACTGTGAAAAAATGTCTCCTCTTCATGTGTCTGTAATTTTTCTCCATCTTTCATTTCGAATGGAAGTTTGTCATGTTTATATCTATGTGGATATACAAACATGGAATTTCTACAAAATTGGCAAGGTACAACTGGATTTGCTTTGACTCTTTCCTGCCTCCTACTACCCTCTGCCTGCAAGGCTTCCAGATGCTCAGAGATGGAACCTTTTCAAATTGAGGGCTGAGAAAATGGTAGATATACTTTTAGGAGAATGAGAACTACAGATGCTAAATTTGAAAATAGATCTTTATTGCTTTATTTTTAGGTAATCTGTGTTGAACACCACAGGTAGTGAATATCTGTTTGCCTCTACTTATTCCTCCATGAGAGCTGGCCTTTCTTGCTTTCTCTCACTAGTGCTGTAAACGAGCAATAGTTTAGAAAGAGTTAATTGTACATGCCAGAGGTCCTCCAAAAGGAAAATGTCCTACCTGGTATTATCAAAGTCATATAAAGAGTTAAGGAGATATAGAAGTTCAATTGCTAGGGAAAGACTAAAACTATGCTTCTTGAGTGTCTGGTTTTAGTTTGTAATGTGGTAAGTACAAAAAATGTAAATATGCTTGGCAATTATACATTTGTTGACTATGTAATAGTTTTTAAAGGAACTTTTTTGTTGTTCAAAAATTTAATGGAATATTATTTGCAATTAATTCATTGCAGATTAAATGGATAAAGTTATTCCAGTACATATATTGAGGAGTCAGTGTGTAAAACGTAGTTATAAGAGCTTATAAAATTCACTTGGGAAACATTATATTACTCAAGTGAAGATTCATATTTTGAACATTTTAAGGTAGTTTCAATAATTATTTTATTTACTTATTTTACGTATTTAATTTAGAAGGTATTTCAATGACATTGATGTCACACAGACAAGCTTAAATCTAGTATGTTATACAAGAACAGTTGATGCTCATCCCCAGCAAATCTGTCCATCTGAATGTTGCCAGATCAGTGATCTTCAACCAATTGTATAAGCCAAAAAAGCCTTCCTTTTCCCAGCCTCCCATATCCATTCTTCTCAATGTTCTATCCAGAACATTTCCTAACTTCTCACTTCTACCACCTATTTCAAGGCACTGTCAGTTCTTCCTAGAGCAACTCTGGTATCTCATAAGTGGTCTTTCTGTTTCTACTCACGCACTCAGAGCTGGATTTCCAGTCATGAAGCTCAGCCATGGCAGAATGTTCCCAATGGCCTCACAAAGAGTCTCTCTGTTCATTATGCTCTGCTGTCACCATCTTGAAAGTCTTAGTGGTTTTTGAACAAGGGAACTTGCATTTTCATTTGCACTCTGAAAATTATGTTGATAGTCCTTTCTTTCATCTTAAGATTTCTTCTTTATTAAATAGCCAGGGTTGCTCAGATCTTAATCAAATACTCTATTCTCTTATTTAAAATCTTCTTTTCTCTGTCTTCCCTGATTGTCTAACCAGGAAAGTAAAATATATACCCTAAACTCCTATCTTAGAAATGTCCAGCTGTTTACCTTATCACTACCTGCTATGTTGTCTTTTATTTGTTCTTTTTGTTGTTTACTTGTTTTCTGGCCTGAAATGAATCCCTTTATGTTAATATGTTGAAAATCTAGTCCCCATTTGGATATTATTTATCTCAGAAATAACCAGTGGAGCTGAAAGAATGGTTCAGGGATAGACTATCTGTCTACCATGTATGGGTTCCTGATTCAAAATCCCAGTATCACTAAAAAAAGTCATATAGTTATTCATTTTGTCAACCTGTTGGCAGGAAAATTAGAAAACAGTGTATTAGACTAACCATGTCATATAATCAAGAAATGTTTATCAGTGTAGAATGAAGCTGTAACAATTCTGATGTCATTTATTTATCCAAGAATATAGGGGAAGTTTTGTTTAACTCTAAACAGAATTGCTGCTCTGTTCTTTTTAACTTTTTTTTCTATGTGTTAACATCTGGGAACAATATAAATCAGATAGTGAACAAGTGTTTATGCTTTGGATATTTCTCATGATGAGTAATCTATTGTTACTTTTAAGGACACCCTTGTGCAATGACAAAATATGATTAAAATACAGCAATGTTCCAAGAATATATCATTAATAACAAAGTCTCTCACTCCATCAGCACATTTTCACAGCTGCCACACCTCATAGAAGGTATGTTTTAGAATGTGCTCTCATACTCTGAGATGAGACTATTTTTAGGGAACACAGATTTTACATCAATTTATTGTAATTGGTATGCCACATAACTCACTCAAATGGAATGTCTCTGGGGGTAAATCTACTATGATTGATCACCAGTCCCTGGTTCTCTTGTCCTAAAGTTTGAACTTAATAGGTCCAAGAGAAGGATAAGGAAAGATAATATTAACATCATTAATATATGATTTCCCTATGTATTTTACTTTCAATCTCACAAGAACCCTATGTGGTTGTTATTTTATCTTCAATGCAATATACTAATGACTCAGAATATGCTGAGTCATGTGCATCTTCATTACTCTGTATGATAGTTATTTCAAACTCATTTTATCCAAAAAGACAGTGATGTTTGAAAGTGTTAAAATTTTCCAACGGTGAATAACACATTTGTGTGAAAAAAGTCAGTTGTTATCTAAATCTATCGGACTCCAAATCCTGAGTGATACTTCAACTTGATTCTTTACAAAAAAAAATATTTTAAAGGAAATTTCTACTCTAGTGAGATTAACTAGTTCAATTTTCTGTTTTAGATACTATTTGTGCCTCTCAACTTTTAATTTCATGTGATATAACTCACAGAATCTTCCTTAATTTTCCCTTCTCCATCATTATTAACCAAACAGTCCCTTCTTTCCCCAAGAAAAGTCTGTGACTGTCCATTTTCTCTGTTAGCTAGAATGCTCACCTTTCACATTTCCATGATTTTGTCCTTTCATGGAGTGGTTAAAATTCTAGTCTTCCTCTGTACTACTTTCCGTGGGCTGCCACAATTCAATATTGCAAACCGAATGCCTTAAATTAATAAAATGAAATTCTTTCACAGTTATGGAAGCTTAACCTCTGAATTCAAGATGTTTGGCAGTGTTGGCTCCTCCTCGATCTTCTAAAGGGTGATCTCTTCAAGAACTAGCTTTTTGATGATTGTCAAAGTCTCAAACAATTGGCTAGTAGATGCACAATTCCCATCCTTGTGTCTGTATTCACTTGGTATGTGTTTTTCTGCATTCCTGCATAGCTCCTCTTCTTATTAGGACTCTAGTCATTGGATTAGGGACCTTACCTAATCCAATATGACCATATATTATCTTATTTACCTTTGTAAATATCCTGATTCTTACTATGTTCACTTTATGAGGTTCTTAGCGCACATGAGTTTTAGAGGCCTTTATTAAACCCACTACTTACTCTCTGTTCAGTCCAGCAGCTCTCATGATGTATTTGCTGTTGTTATTCTTCCAATCAATTGAGTAAAATGAAGGGCTTAAATATATCTCTGATTTTATGATGATGATTATTGTTGCTGTGGTGGTGGTAGTGGTGGTTATTATAGGAACTGGAATTTGAATTCAGGGCCTCCTACTAGCTAGGCTGGCACAGTATCTTTGGGGAAGTGACATATACAGAAACATTTCAAGTTTGAGCTCAAACAAGGTTTGGATGATCTGATCACACTCTACCAAATAAAGTGATAGAGTGATTATTGAACAGATGCCAGTTACAAGCTCTGGGTTCAAGTTCCACTACTAAAGATATTTATACACAACACACACACACACACACACACACACACACACACACACACAAATAATCCATGGTGGAATGGCTTGTAACTGAACAATTATACAAATGAGGAACTATGTACTAGGAAATTAATGGCCTAAATCACTAAAAATTTAAGAACTGAGATTTGAAACACATTTCCTGATCATAAAACCTAGAAGTTCAATAATAATTCTTCATGACAACCTAAATATGCACTGAATTTTAGTTTCTATGAACAATGCTCTAATAAGCTTCCTGCCATTTCTCTAATAGTAATAGTAATAGACATTTCTCTAATAGTAATAGACTAAGCATTAGTAAGTCATAGGCAATGTTGAGTCATGTTCTTTGGAACTTTTGCTAGAAAAACCGACATCTATCCCTTCCTGAAGAACTGTGCTCTAAAATATATTCCTACATATCTTTTTGTGAAAGTTCCTTCTTTTTTGGCCACTGATTTGGGTAAAATAATTAAATGTGTTCCTTTAACTGTCATCAGATTTTTAATTTCTGTGCTTTTAAAGATATTTAAATTTTTAAATTTAATATTAAGTCCAATTGAATTTTACCACTCACATAATTTGACACAGGAATGTTCCGTAGCTAGTCCCTTGAGGGATGTATGCTTCACCTTTGCTTTTAGCCAGGTGCCTAGGGGAATTAGCACATGCATGTTAAATGAAAACAATCATGTGCATGATATGATGGGATCAACCTTGATGCGAGTCAGAATTTGCCATGACTGCAGAGCTTCTGCATGGCAAAGGATGTAGCTAGTAAGATCAATAGAAAGCCCACAGATTGGGAGAAGATCTTCACTAGCCATACAATAGACAAGGGTCTCATATCTAAAATATATCTGTAACTCAAAAAATTAAATCCCCCAACAACAAATCCTGAAAGAAACAATTGCCCAATAAATAAGTGGGCTAAAGACTTAAAGAGAAACTTCTCTGAAGAAGAAAGAAGGATGGCCAATAGACACATGAAGAAATGCTCAACCTCTCTAGCCATAAAAGAAATGCAAATCAAAACAACATTGAGATACCACCTCACCCCAGTTAGAATGGCTATAATCAAGAACTCTAATAACAACAGATGCTGGAGGGGATCTGGACAGAAGGGAACCATACTGCATTGTTGGTGGGAGTATAAACTTGTTCAACCACTTTGGAAAACAGTATGGGGTTCCCTCAAAAGACTCCACATAGAGCTCCCCTATGACCCAGCAATCCCATTTCCGGGCATTTATCCAAATGACCACAAAAAAGGCCAAACTAAAGCTACCAGCACAACTATGTTTATTGCAGCATTATTTACCATAGCTAATATATAAAACCAACTCAGATGTCCTTCAGTAGATAAATGGATGAAAAAATATGGTATATATCTACAATGTGTAATGTACGATGTGGGCTGAACAGGCCCAGTGTAGATACCTCCCTCCCTCTTGGCTATGTTTCTGCACAGTATCTGTGTTACCTAGGTAACTGGCATACCTAGAAGCAGTCATCTCCTCCTCCTGTTATGTTATATCCTGGGCTACCTCTGGTCCTGCCTTCCGTCTGAGGGTAAGAGGGTCCCAGACCCTGAGGTTACACCCAGATCCAGTGTGGCCATAACTCTCCCCCACCTGGCCACCCATCTTCCCATCACTGGCCTAGATAAATCCTGCCCAGCCGGTGGGTCACCTCTTTCATCCATGCCTCTCCACCGTGAGTGTCAGGGGCAGCAGTTTAGTAAGTAAACTTCTTTGCTTGCCTAATACCACGAGGTGTTCTCTTCATGGGCTACCTAATGAAACCAACTATTTAATATGATTTACACAGTGGAATTCCATGCTTCTATCAGAAAGAATGGAACCACCCCATTTGTAAGGAAATGGAAAGATTCGGAAAAAAAATCTATTAAGTGTAAGCCAGACCCAAAGAGACATAGGTCCCATGGTTCCCTTATTTGCAACACATCTAGGATAGTCTTAGTAGATGAGCAGACTACCTCAATAGCTACATATATATGACTATATAAGATGACGCTAAGTGAAATGAACTATAAGACATAGACAAAAGAGGTTTTTCTTTGTAGTTTTCATTTTTTAATGTACTATGTGATTTCTTGTTTTGTGTGTTCTTCCTTCTATGATTTATCCCTTGCTGTCCTTGTATTTGATTTTGGTACCCTGGGTATTGTATATATGTTTATCTGAATGAGGGAAGAGAAAGGGAACAACAAAATGGTGAAACAAAAGACAAGGGGGGAACCAATGTACAGTGACATTCACAGACATTTGTTGCAAATGAGCTCTACAACCTGGGGGGAGGGGATTTGGAAGGGGTGGGAAAGTGGGAGAAAAATGAGAGAGGGGTAACAAGTTCTACAAGAAATCTACTTATTATGTTATATAACTGTAACCCATCTGTATATCACCCTTGACAATAAAAATAATAAATAAAATAAAAAGAGATGATTTAAAAATGGTGGATTTTAAGAAAATGACTTAGCCGGGTACTCATGGCTCACACCTACAATCCTAGCTATTCAGGAGGCTGAGATCTGAGGATCACGGTTCAAAGCCAGCCCTGGCAGGAAAGCCTGTGAGACTCTTATCTCCAATAAACCACTAGAAAACTGGACGTGGCATTGTAGCTCAAGTAGTAGAGAGCTCGCCTTGAGCTGAAGAGCTGAGAGATTACGCCCAAGTCCAGAGTTCAAGCCTTCATGACCAACAAAAAAAAAGAAAAAAGAAAAAGAAATGACTTAACCTCTGTAAGATTATCATATTCACTGAAATGTAATGTTCACCTTGCAACATTTATGAAGGTATCTGAAATTTTGTGTGTAAAAAAAATTCTGTCCTTTGTATCTCTTTATTGCATAGAAAAAGTTTTTTTTTTTCTGTCAAATGAGTAAATTATCTTTTCAAAGATTTTGTTTGGGTTTTAAATTTGGTAGAAATTAAATGATAAAAAAAATCTTTCTAATTCGAGGCCAGTGATATGCCCATAATTCTAGCTACTTAGGAAGTTGAAATCTGAGGATCTTTGTTTAAGGCCAGCCCAAGGCAGGAAAGTCCTTGAGATTTTTATTTCCAATTAAGCACCAGAAAATAGAGCTGTGCTCAAGTGGTAGAATGCTAGCCTTGAGATAAAATACTCAAAGACAGTGCCCAGGCCCTGAGTTCAAGCCCCAGGAACAACACACACACTCACATACACACACACACACACACACACACACACACACATACTTACTTTCCTAAATTGGAAAAAACAATGTTAAGCTATTCTTTGTCAGAGTTTTCTTCTATGAAATTTGATTATCAGAATCTATTCAACTTTTTAAAGGTTTTTAATAAAATATTTCTTTTGTGTGAAGTAATTCTATGTATAATTTAACACCCACTTACCTCTCAGAAAAGAATCAAAGGCATTTAGGATCATCATTTAACTGCTCATTTTAAAATATGACTAATTAGTTTAATATTGTGTTTCAAGTTTTCCTTTAAATGACTCTGGAAAAGACCTTCATTGTATATTTACCCCCAAGTGTGCTATGCAAACAATGGGAGACTGGCACTGGGTATAATAAAATCATTTTGTTGTTAATTTGACCTCTCTGTTGATAAGGAAGAGGAAGTGCTATTATTTTTCTTTTTCTCTTCTCACTAGGACTGCAATTATCATTCAAAAATTATTTCTTAAAAAAAGCACAAAGCTTTTACTGTTTGGCTTTCTGAAAGATAATTTAATTGTGGACTTGGACCCTGTGACATTGTGCTAAGTACTAATTTTCCCAGGAGAGAGGAAGACCAGAGGTCATATGACCAGTGTTCTCACTTTCCAGAAGGAGGAGTGAGTCCTGGGAGTTTTTCTCAGGAGAGATCCTGAATGAGAACAGACCCAGGTTCCCAGCACACCTGATCTCCTATCAAACTGTAATCTGATGATTATCTTTTGGCTCTGTGTCAGATTCTTTTAAAAGATTCTGTCTGTTGAGAATAAACTTTTAGATTGAGGAATGTTCTATTCTATTATGAACTGCAATCCTAGACCTGATAATTAGTCTACTTTGACAGTAGCTATTAGAATCTCACTTTTATATGCACTGCTTTCTGTCCTGGCCACTAGGGCACATCCTTTTAAAATGTAGATGAAAGAGACCTATGAGATGGAAACAGGCTCTGCTGGCTCCATTCACAGCCCCGGCTTCACATGTGCAGAGCCTAGAGACTTGGGATGACAGCGAAAAACCATTGAATATGTTCTTCTTCTTTCTTTTATTTCTTTTTTGTTTGTTTGTCTCTTACACTTTATCTCAGATACTTTTGTTCTTCCAGGAATACTTTTTTTTAAAATAAAGAGCAGAGTTGATAGCTACAAAAAAAAACCCAGAAGTTTTAACATGGAATAGATTTAATAGAAATGTTAGAATCTTTTTCTCTTTGGTTAAAGTTTCCCTACCAACATATAAATGAATAATTCAGTAATTTAGATGACACAGTTTGCATTGATTTTAGGTCTTTAGATTCTTGCCATGTGTTTTGAATGAATAAAAATTCTTAATGGCATATAAGTAATCTTTTTCATGTATTTATGATCCATCATGCATGGATCATTTAAAGTGGGGACACATATGCACAAGTAAAGTTAATCATAAGTTCTGTAGTGTAGTAAGAAGTAATTGCATATCCCCTCTATGCTCATTCTTTTCACTTACAAAATAAAACAGTAGGACCTATTTAAGAGAGCCTTCATACGCAAGTAAATTAGTACTCTTCTAGCACATTATAAAGACCTCATAAATACCCACTAGTACTACTACAAACATGTACAGAAGGCATTGCAGATAGGAGGTACTTGTTTTTATTCATTTATTTAGGACTTAGAGCCTTGAACTTGCTCAGATGGTGATCTACCATGTGAGCCATGCCTTCATCCCTGCCTTTTACTGTTTATTTTGGAGGCAACGTTTCACAGACTTTTCTGCCTGGGTTGTTCTCACACCTTGATCCTGGCTCCTCGATTAAGAATATGAGTTCTCACTTGAGTAAAGTTTCTTGGAAACAGTTGAGATTGAAAATTGTGTTGTGAGTGCCAATAAAAGAGAAGCACTGGACAGAGGTGGTGGTTCATCTTCCAACTTTGCTTGGATAGAAACTAGTTCTATCAAACCGTGGTTAGTACACTTTAGGGAAGATAGAGCAAGGCAGTGATATGAAACTCTGAAGATTAAGATTAAACTGAGGCAGCTTTTAGATTGCTGAAATAAGAACTATGTTTGACCTAGCCTTTTGTATTGGTTCCATTTGACTTTTCTTAAACAAAACATTTTTTGTGGAATCACTCCTTTCTATTGCTCTCTCGTGCTGTCTCCTTTATTTCTCATGTCATATCTGATGAAGGATCCATTGAGCTGTTGCTAGACACTTGTTTCTACTATGTAGGAAATTATTAAAAGCATGATCTCTCTGTATCATTGTTCATGGGTAAGAGATGAACAATTTGCTGTCATCTATGAACCAACAGAAAGCCTCCACTCTTCCCATTGTCTTTAGACCCATGACAACCTTAACCACAGTAACTGATGTGATTGAGGCTTAAATTCATGCTTGTGGACTTCTGTACACCTCCTCAGACATAACTCTAAAAGTTACTTGTGGCCGGGCGCTGGTGGCTCACGCCTGTAATCCTAGCTACTCAGGAGGCTGAGATTTGAGGATCACGGTTAAAGCCAGCCAGGGTAGGAGAGACCGTGAGACTCCTATCTCCAATAACCACCAGAAAAACCGGAAGTGGGGCTGTAGCTCAAGTGGTAGATCGCTCGCCTTGAGCTGAAGAGCTGAGGGACAGCGCCCAGGCCCAGAGTTCAAGCCCCACAGCCGACCAAAAAAAAAAAAAAAAAAAGAAAAAATAAATAAATAAAAATTACTTGTGATAAACTTAGTAGTAAAATGTCTCTGGTTTTCCTCATTTTGAATGTGCTGAGCCCAAAGTATGCACCATGAGCATGTCCACCTGTCTTACAGTCTGTTAGAGAGCTGTTGATTCTGAGACAAATCCTTCTGTCTCTCCCCAAACCTCCTCCATCAGAACTGACAGCTTTGCTTGGACATCTGATAGAATCATGTGGATCAATTCTTCTGATTTCCATATCAAATGATGATTTTGCAGATACACTCCCCTTTGTAGCAAGAAGATATCGGTTACTGGTATATGTGCTTTATAACTGAGTAATCTACTTGTTCTTGAAATTATTATTTGTTATTCTAAAGGTGATGTTCAGAGGAGTTACAGTTGCATAAGTCAGGTAAAGAGTACATTTCTTTTTAGACAGTATCACGCAACTGCTTGTTTTTAACGCCTAAACTCTTTTTTAAAATTTTTCTTTAACGAATATTCTCAATGCTTTGGCCTTATATATACATATTTTTGTGTGTGGGGGGGGGGGCGTCCAGTCTTGGGACCTGAACTGTGGGCTTGGGCACTGTTGCTCAGCTCTTGAGCTCAAGGCTAGCACTCTACCACTTGAGCCACAGCACCACTTCCAGCTTTTTTCTTTTTGCTTATATGGTGCTGAGGAATCGAACCCAGGGCCTCAGGCTTGCAAGGCAAGTGCTCTACCACTGAGCCACCTTCCCAGCCCCTGGCCTTATAATTTGTCAAAGCTCAATGATCAAATATGCTTTACTATATAGTATTTATAATATAGAGATATAATATTTATATATTTTACATATTTATACATTTGTAAAATATGATACGATACTAATAACATAAAAATTTAAAAATTAATATACTCAAGTAAAAATCATGTGGCTTTGCTCAAAATATTTTGATGTTTAACTTTCTCTGTCATGCTAACCTCTATAGCTGACATGCCTAATGTTCCAATTATCAGTTACTGTGCAATTAAACACTCCAAAAATTACTGGCATAAAATAATAACGTTATATTTTTTGAGTTAGCAATTCAGTGAGGGCACAATAGGTATGACCTGCTTATCAATGTTTTGGCTCTTAGCTAGGGAATTTTGAATATATGAGATCACATAGAGCTATTTTTATCCATATTTCTAGGATTATTTGGAAGTTGGGTTCATCTTGCATTATTGGCTATAGATCCTACTCTGATGAATGATGGCTAGATTCTAAGAGGAACAGATCCAACAAGAGTATCTGCACAATGAGAACATGGAAGACCCAAGGAGAATCTATATCCTTCCAGACTTAGGAAAGCCAAAGACCATCCTTTCCTCCATACTCTGTTTGTCAAACTAGAGTCCAACCTGGAAAAAGGGATAGAAACAGCACTTCTTGGTGGAAGGAAGATCTTGCTGACTTAGGAAAACAAAACAAAACAAACTATAATCCCTTGTCTGACTACAAAATATTTTCTTTCCATATGAAAGATGAGATAAAAAATTCTCTTGAAGGCAATCCAAAAATTCATATGGAACAATAAAAGACCCTGAATAGCAAAAACAATCCTTAACAGAAAGAACACTGCTGGAGGAATATCAATTCCAAATTTAAACTCTACTACAAAGCCATAGTAATCAAAACAGCTTTGTACTGGTACAAGAACAGACCTCAGAACCAATGGATTAGAATTGAAAACCCAGAAATGAACCTACAGACTTAGAGCCATCTAATCTTCGATAAGGGAGCTAAAAAAATAGAATGGAAGAAAGACAGCCTCTTCAGTAAATGGTGCTGGCAAAATTGGTTAACTACTTGTAGAAAACTAAAGCTAGATCCTTATGTATCACCCTGCACCAGAATCAATTCCAAATGTATCAAAGACCTCGGAGTCAAAGCAGACACCCTAAAAACATTACAGGATGGAATTGGAGAAACCCTAGGTCTCCTCGGCACAGGCTGAAATTTTCTTCATAGAGACCCAGGAAACACAACAAATCAAAGAAAGTTTGGACAAATGGGATTGCATGAAATTGCAGAGCTTCTGCATGGCAAAGGACACAGCTAGCAAGATCAATAGAAATCCCACGGATTGGGAGAAGATCTTCGCTAGCCATACAATGGACAAGAGTCTCATATCTAAAATATACCTGGAACTTAAAAAATTAAATCCCCCAACCACAAATCCTCAAAGAAACAACTGCCCAATAAACAAGTGGGCTACAGACTTAAAGAGAAACTTCTCTGAAGAGGAAAGAAGGATGGCCAGTAGACACATGAAGAAATGCTCAACATCTGTAGCCATAAAAGAAATGCAAATCAAAACAACATTGAGATACCACTTCACCCCAGCTAGAATGGCTATAATCAAGAACTCTAATAACAACAGATGCTGGAGGGGATGTGGACAGAAGGGAACCTTACTGCATTGTTGGTGGGAGTGTAAACTTGTTCAACCACTTTGGAAAGTAGTATGGAGGTTTCTCAAAAGACTCCACATAGAGCTCCCCTATGACCCTGCAATCCCACTTCTGGGCATTTACCCAAATGATCACAAACAAGACCATACTAAAGCTACCAGCACAACTATGTTTATTGCAGCATTATTTACTATAGCTAAGATATAGAACCAATCCAGATGCCCCTCAGTAGATGAATGGATCAAGAAAATGTGGTATATATACACAATGGAATTCTATGCCTCCATTAGAAAGAATGACATTGCCCCATTTGTTAGGAAATGGAAAGACTTGGAAAAAATTATATTAAGTGAAGTAAGCCAGGCCCAGAGAAACAT
Organism: Dipodomys spectabilis; assembly: GCF_019054845.1. Taxonomy (NCBI): domain Eukaryota; kingdom Metazoa; phylum Chordata; class Mammalia; order Rodentia; family Heteromyidae; genus Dipodomys; species Dipodomys spectabilis. The sequence goes on from NW_024870840.1 coordinate 1,242,782, forward strand.
AGGTCCCATGGTTTCCCTTATTTGCAATAAGCTAGTATATGTCTGAGACAAGCAGAAAAGGTCAGATAAGTTGATGTTAGGTGAAATGAGCCCCAAGATAATTATTCAGATGTTTTTTTTCTTGCTTGCTATTGTTTCTAACATATTTATAAAATATTTCTTTGCTGCTTTGTATGTCCCTCCCCCACAGTATAACCCCCGCGTTCTTTGTATTTGATGTTAGTATAATTTGTGGAGAGGTAGGGAAAAAAACAAATCGTTTAAATAGGGATACAGGTGGACCCATTACAACAATGAGATGTACTAGTCGTTAAGTAGAAATAGGAACTATACAACTTTGGCCAGGGGGTGGGGGGCGGGGGTGGGGGAGTGAAGTGGTGGGAGAGGTGGGAGATGGGAAGGGATGGGAAGGGGAAACAAAGTAGGAGGCAAAAATGCTTGATAAGAAATATACTCATTATCTTGCCTATGTAATTGTAACCCCTCTGTACGGTATTTTCACAATAAAAATAAATAAATAAAAATAAAATGTGGTTCCGGGCCAAAAAAAAAAATTCTCTTAAGACTCATTTCTAGCCTCATTCTACTTTGGTATTACCCTCAGTTCTGAGGTCTAAAATCTCATAATTTAAATGAGATTCGGGATTTGATGAAGTCCGTAGGTACCAATTGTTTATATGCATTTTTTGTTAGACAGGAGATGTATTAATTACTCCATAAACACCCCATATATGTGTATTAGCATACTGCCTGAAATTGAAATTCTCATTCAAAAAGAAGAAATATAGTCCCTAGTGTTTCTGAAAACAAACAGGGACACATTATTTTTCTTACTTAATGCACATTAATATTCTTTAGGATGGACTCTTCTCACTCTAATCTGGGTATCTTAAAATATCACCTCTTCTATTTCATTCTCATTTCACTCCTCTTTTTAGCTGTGTAGTTTTCTGAATTCTTCCTACCACAGAAGTTTGGAAGTCCAAAGTCCTCTTTTCATTTTATATTTTCTGACCTATTTATTCCCAGATGGTACATATGTCCTTTACAGATTATGTGGGCTCCAGCATGTATTGATTTGTAATCTAGTGCATTAGAAAAAAACTGCACCGGAAACTATCTCTGAAATGAGTTAATACCTTTCATAAGCTTCTTTTGGAGCTACAGTAGGCCCAAATGCTTCACAATTCTTAAAAGCTTCTTTGTTTAAAGGAGAGAATATGGGAGGTCATCTTTAATGTGCTTTGAAAGCCTTTTTTCTTCTTTAGATCTAAACAAAACTTTAGCATAGTATTCCTGACTTCATCTTTCTCCATGACCCTTTTGTCCACTATAAGTTTTTATTTTGGACTCAAGAAACTTGTCCTATTTCCTTTCCATTCCGCTTGAAAAATAGAATTATCATTTGATCCACCTCTTACAGACTTAGCTGTCACATATTCACCGTGCAGTTTCTTTTTCCCATAAGGATATACACAATTTTATCTTATTTTAAGCATTTACTTCTACATTTGTCATAGTTAACTAATTTTGCAATGATTCCAATACTTCAACGTAAAAGTTCTCTATTTCTTATGAAATGAAGACGTAAAACTCCTTATTTTTAGAGTTTAAGTGAATTCAGTCACATTCTAAATGACACAGGGTAGCTAGATCCCAGCACGGAAATGCTGTTGTTATAATGGATCTCCCTCATTCTTGGAAATCTCCTTTCTGACCTTTGAAATTTCTTCCACACACTTGAGCAAGTCAGTATTAGTTCAGTCATATGAGTTAATTGTGTCTATTTATGGAATTTTAGCTCCTTGCAAAGATAATTATTTGTATCTGTTTTATATATACATACATATAAAATCTCTCAGAATTTTTAATAAACTATTTTAAATATATATGTCCATGCTTTTATTAAATTGATTATTTCAGTTATATGGTATGAGACCTATAGACTCATTTTATTTACAGTAATTTTTTAATCTTTTGATACAATGATAAAAATGTCTGGTAGGTTGTAGATAAATCATGAAAGCAGATAAAAACATTTCATGATTACTTGATGATAGTTTCTGCTACTTTTATTTAAAACCTAAGTAGTGTATATTGTTATATATTGAGTGTTTTTTTCAATTATATTAAATTACTTCACATTATTTTACAGATATTTCAAGTGCTAAAATTATTTAAGTTAAACATACTCATAATGTAATTATGTTAAGACAAGCTTTACTATTTTTATATTTCACATTCAGATGATTATTAAGAAAGCCATTCAAACAGGTGCACATTAAGAAATATTGTATATGAAATATTTATATATTTTATAGATGTATCTATTTTAATAATATTATTTTTAAAAATAATATAATATTTTAAATTATTCATGACAACCAAAAGATAATGAAGTTTAAGATCCATTGATAGTTCTCATATAATATCAAGTCAGTTTAATAGTATATGTAAAAGTGATGGTGGAATGATGAGCTATATTGTTCTAAGGTTAAACTACCTAGTTACTAATTGCCAAAAATAATAATAATAATAAAATACAGATAATAGGGTAAGGTATGGAGACACACACATATACTCCCAGGTACTCAGGAGATGGAGACTCAACAAATAGTGATTTGAGGCCATTCAAGGTAAACATATTAGTGAGAACTGTTGTCTCGACAAAAAAGTAGTCAATGGTTGAATAATTTTGTGATCCCCAATTTTCAGGAAGTATACTTTAGTGTAGGTAAGTGGACGCTGTATTGTTTTCTCTTTCTCTTCTTTTTCTTATTTCTTTTTGTTCTTTCTCTCTACTTCCCATTCTATTCTTGATTCTATTTTAAATTGCTAGCATAAAGTGTGGCAAAATGCTGAAATAGCACATTTACTTTATTGTAAATGTTGGGTACACTGGAATGCCTTAACTGCTTGAGATTTGCTAGACTCGTGGATCTTACAAAGACATTTTTTTTGTACATTTAATGTTCATCTTATTTTCTCCCTTTTGTTTAAATGTTCTTTTAGAAAACATATTTTGTTGTTGTAGAGGTGATGAGGGGATATAGTTACATGAGATAGGTAATGAGTACATTTCTTTTTGAATCATGTCCTCCCTTATTTCACTCTTTCCAAGATTTTCCCACTAGTATTTTCCACACAGTGTTTAGTGAGTACCACTGTTTGTTCATCCTTTGTCCTACCTTCTTTATACCCCCTTACACTCCCAAAGACAAACCAGCAAGACAAAAAGAAAAGACGAATAAACAAACAAACAAACATAGCAATAACAACAACATCAAAATATCTTGTTCCCATTGCTTGGATAAATATTCTTCTTTTTGGTCCTTTCATCTACATATGTATTTTTTTGCAAAATAAATACTTATATCCTGGAGAAATTCTTGGCCGTTTAAACCAAATTTCAATATTTACTGTTCGAAGATACTAATATATAGCCTGCTACATCTATGGAATAGAGCACCCAGATTCATATGTAAACTGTTCTTGGCATTACTCTTAAACTCAGAATATTATGTTTGATCAACTAAGAATATGCTGCTTTTTAAATTCTAAAGCAAAGCACAGGGATATAGACACAATAAGAAATTAATGATGATTTGTTTAATGAAAGAAAATGATACCTTGTTGAAGTGGAAAATCAAATATAAAATGGCTTTGTGTTGCTTGTGGGTTTGTGATTTTGTTTTGGAACAGCAATTATGACAGAAAATTCCTGGCATCCAAAATAAATAGTGAAGAAAAAATTCTGAATTTATGTGATTAGCCTTCCAATTTTTAGGGAAACAAAAAGCACTCTTAACAAAGATGTTTTTCAGTCACTCAAGGTATTAGTATAAACTGTAAGTATTTTTTCATCTCTAAGTATATGAGTGTTCTATGTTCATTAAATCAAAAGTCATTGTGATGTTTTCTGTGTGTTATCAATTGGCAATCTTTCTGAGTTCAACTGTCTTGGATTAATCTTGAATAGATAAAATTGTTCCCAGGAGAACTACAGAATTAAAATGAAATTATGTCAAAATTCCTTGTTAAATTTTATAGAAAGAATTACCAAGAAATGACAAAATTTTCTTGGTTTGGTAGATGTGATATTTCTTGTGACATGAATACATGAAAAAGTGGAAAGCTGGAGATCCATTTCTACGTCCCAATTTCATTAAAGCAGGGTACTTTGACAACACTTCCTTTCACTAGTTCCCATATTCCATAAATCTGTTGGATAATTCACAATAAATGTCAAGGAACAAGCAACTAACTGCTTAGCTCTTTTTACATAAATGATTTAGTCAGCCATCCTCCAAAACCAAAATAAATTAGTATTATCCAACCATACATTAGCAATTTATTCATTGTGGAGATGGTTTCAAGTATGACTACTAGAACCTATTGTGTGTTTTTCTGTTTTTTAATAAGTTTTTTATTGTGAAAATACTGTACAGAGGGGTTACAATCACATGAGCAAGGTAATGAGTACATTTCTTATAAAGCATTGTTACCACCACCACCATCACCGCGCCCCCCCCCCCACCCCGCCTAAATTGTAAAGTTTGTTTCTCGACATAGTGTCTTGTACATTTCATTGTTGCAATGGGTCAACCTATATCCCTATTTAAACAATTTGTTTTTCTTTAATGCTCAAGCATATTCAGTGTTTAATTCATGGAAAGTTTTCGGTTTTGAAATAGCATAAAAGTTACCTTTTTTGAGGGATGCTCAATGGTGTTTATATACATGATGCTTATTTACTGCATTATTTCACTGCCAAAATATAGAGACCTAAAGTTAAATATATGAACCTAGGTTTATGAAAGGGTTGATGAGGGAGAGTTATGAAGAAGGTAAGTTCGATTGACTATCTGCATGTATAAGACTGCAATTAGTAGATACTAATAAAAATATTTTCAAATTGTACTGCAAATAAAAGTACCTTTTCATTAGTGATTAAATTCACAAATTTTTATATATGCTCTAATAAAATTTTTCTGTATTTGATCAAAAAACTAAGAAGGAAACACAGAAATGTTTTTCAAGGTGCTATTAGTCTACATTAATGACCAAAACTGTAAGTCAAGCAAAGGTAGATAAACATTTCAACTCACATTTTGTTTATTTTTAAAAATTAGTATACAGAAGAATAATTCCAGTCATTTGAATTATGAATATCTATGTAACTAACTGTGGAAGATTTCAAAATTTGAAGTGATCTCTCAAAACTTATATATATATATATAATTTCTTCTAGAATGGAAATATAATTTTAGTTCTTTAATTCAAATAATCAGTATGCATTTATTTTTTTTTAATTTTATTTTATTTTATTTGAGAACATACTGTACAGAGGGGTTACAATTACATGGGCAGGATAATGCATACATTTCTTACCAAGCATTGCAGCCTCCTCCTTTGTTTACCCTTCACCTCCCTTCCCAGCCTCCCCCCTCCCCTCCACTCAATCATACACCCCCTCCCCCCCCCCCCACACCGACATTGTAAAGCTGGTTTTGACATGACATTTTGTACTTCTCATTGTTACAACAGGTCCACCTGAATCCTTAAACGACTTGTTTGTCCCCGTCTCCTCCACATGTTATACTGACATCAAATATAGTGAAAGCGGGGGTTACACTGTGGGGGAGGGACAAAGAAATAATCTTATAAATGCGTTAGAAACACATGCATGAAAGAAACAAAAACATTAAAATACATATTTGAGGGCTCGTTTTCCTAACATCACATTCTCTGACTTTTTCCGCTTGACTCATACCTATACTAGATATTGCAAATAAGGGAAACCATGGGACCTATGTTTCTTTGGGTTTGGCTTACTTCACTTAATATAATTTTTTCCAAGCCTTTCCATTTCCTAACAAATGGGGAAATGTCATTCTTTCTGATGGAGGCATAGAATTCCATTGTGTATATATACCACATTTTCTTGATCCATTCATCTACTGAGGGGCATCTGGGTTGGTTCCATATCTTAGCTATGGTAAATAATGCTGCAATAAACATAGTTGTGATGGTAGCTTTAGTGTGGTCTTTTTTGTAAACATTAGGGTAAATGCCCAAAAGTGGGATTGCTGGGTCATAGGGGAGTTCTATGTGAAGTCTTTTGAGGAACCTCCATACTGCTTTCCAAAGTGGTTGAACAAGTTTACATTCCCACCAACAATGAAGTAATGTTCCTTTCTGTCCACATCCCCTCCAGCATCTGTTGTTGTTAGAGTTCTTGATTTTTGCTGTTCTAACTGGAGTGAGGTGATATCTCAATGTTGTTTTGATTTGCATTTCTTTTATGGCTAGGGATGTTGAACATTTCTTCATGTGTCTATTGGCCATCCTTCTTTCTTCTTCAGAGAAGCTTCTCTTTAAGTCTTTCGCCCACTTACTTATTGGGCAGTTGTTTCTTTGAGGATTTGTTGTTGGGTGGTTTAATTTTTTGAGTTCCAAGTATATTTTAGATATGAGACCCTTGTCCGTTGTATGGCTAGTAAAGATCTTCTCCAAATCTGTGGGCTTTCTATTGATCTTGCTAGCTATGTCATTTGCCCTGCAGAAGCTCTGCAACCTTATGCAATCCCATCAGTATGCATTTATTAAGGGAAGTATATCTTACACATATTGAGTAAATTTCCTCATTATCTCTTACGTTGAAGACTTTGTTTCAGAAGATAGACAATGTATATTTCAAATATAAAGTAATAAGTGCTTAAATAGTGGCCAATGTTGGGAGAATTCTCTTAGACTATAGAAAGGGCACTAAGATACTTTGTCTGTAAACATGAGAAAGATAACATACAGAAACTGAGATCAAAGTGATGTCATTGCTAGAAACACTTCATGGGCCAAGGAATGCGGGCAACTCCTATAAAATGGAAAAGCCAAAGACTGGATTTTCATTTGGAGCCTCCTCCAAAAACTGGACAACACCATGGTTCTACTCCATTAATACAGAGAGTTGATTTATGTTTCTGTAAGTTACTAAGTTTGTGATGGTAAAAATAAGAAACAAATTCAATTGCCATGACTGTGGCATGCCTTTATCCCAGTGTACATGATATGTAATCATCTCTTGGAAACTGAGCCTATGTACTTTAAAATTTTCCTCCTCCTCCATTTCTTATGAGAATTATTAGAGAGTATAATATAGTATTAATCTGAAAGTGATATAGATTATGAATCTCAAATATGATGCTCCTGTGACGACTTCAAAGGCTTGAGTAAGACAGCTAAAGGGTATTCTACTGAGAACCTTTAGAACCTGTATCTGATTCCATTGCCATCCGGGCACATATCACTCTGTGATTATTTCCTAGATCACCTGGGAAAGTGTTCTAATTTGGTTGAATTCTGCAGAGTTTAATCTTAAAGCTGGATGATTGTGACATGATAGGATTTTGAACTGAGGCATCAATGCTGTTTTTAAAAGGTAGAATCAGAACTCCTGCTTCAATTGAGGTAAGCTAAACTTACAAATACAATACTGTGCAGCCTTCCTGTCCATGTTTCCAGGACAACAACGACAATAGGAATGTTGCTTGTCACATTATAGGGCACTGATAATCTCCCAAATTAATTTTATGTACATATACAAGTTGAAAAGTGAATTAAAAAACAGCTCCACTCACCTGTATTTCCACCATTAGTAAAAGCTCTATTATGTGTTTAGTACTTAGACATGAGGACAGTTAACTTCCCTATAAGCTACTGTCTGTCTCCTTTTCTCTACTTCGATTTGAAGCTAAGAGATGATTACCATGTCAGAAATTTGTTTGTAAAAGACTAAGAAAAAAGGCTATTTCTAGGTTCACTTCTCAATTATTCCCTCAATTATATAAATTCATAATCCATTGATTTTTCTCCTTAAGCCACAAGAGCTAAATCTTGGAAAATGAAATTGTTGCAACATAGTATATACTTTGATGAGTTTTTAGATTTTGTGGTTCAGGAAATTTGTATATGTTTTTAATGAAACATTTAAGATTTTACTAAAATCAGAGTCAATCTATGAAGGAAAAACTACCATCAAAAATTCTGTTCCAGAGGTTGGAGATGTGACTCAGTTACTAGAACACCAGACAAGGAGCAAAAGTAAGAGGTGCCAAGTTCAATTCTCTGTCTTAGACAAATATTACTTACTTAATTATTTAAAAAACTTCTGTTTCATAAGTAGAAACTACTCTGAGATCAATCCAATATCGCTCAAATTTCCATACAAAATAAATAACTTGAAAAATTTATACAATTTATACAAATTATTAGAAAACTTTATTATAAAGTGAAATAAATCCAGGTAGCAAATAATTATGATTGAAAGAAAAGTCCAACAAAATAGCAGGAAAGAGAAGAACAACTTTATTTGTGCCAGCATTGCTAAAGGAACTGTGGGGAGGTGGGGGGGCGGAGAAAGATTTTCAGCATAGCAGAAATCATTAGTGTGTAAAAGCAAAAGAGAGAATGACAAAGTATGGTGAACCAAATAACTTGCAAAGGTACTAAATTATTTAAGGAAGAATGGAACCAACATAAAGACTGACAAAATAGAATGTAGCGTATATATAACCTTAGGGATTTCATTGGATGTGAAAGGATCAGAAGTTGTGCTTGGATGAGTGAGTTTTAGGAACCAGTTCACAGTGATAACTAAAGATTTTTGTTGTTGTTCAAAGGAAATGGATAATAAGTTGTGTTTCAGTGGATTCTATTTGGTCAGACTTAAAATTAGTCCTTTGTTACCAAAGTTGAAAACAGATATCTGACTGGAAACTTCTGGACTAAAACTTTACTTTGGTGACTGTGATCTCTGAACTCAGGGACATTATTTAATAACTATTGCTTGAGTTTATATCACTAATGGGGTTCTTTTTGACACTCTGTAGTTCAATCAATATTCTCGGTGTTGAACTACCTACTGACCACCATTTTAAAAACAATAGCATTGTGAGTAAATATCAATACCTAAATATATGAAGAATAGCATGTGTATGAGGGATAAGATTTAAACTACTCACAATTAATAAGTATATTGTGCATTATGTTGCAGGTCATGTCTCATCTTTTCAAAAATAAAGATCTTTTCAGAGTTGGGTTAACATTTTTTAAAATTTCCATCAAATTTCCAAATCATATTTATTCTGATCTGTTTTTCTCAATGATTTTTATTACTACAGAAAAAGGACTATTTTATTTGTAAATCTCTGGAACGTATTCCTGGCTTTACTTTAATATTGATTATCCTGAAGTCCTATAAATCTAGTTTAGCTATGCATCCCTGTCTGGTCCTGAACATGTTACTCATTTACAAAAATAATACTGTTCAATTTAACAATCCTGAATGGCTGTCTGCTTTGTCTCCTTCCTCTTCATCTCTTTCAACTGATACATACCTTACCTTAACTGTCTGTTTTTGATCTTTATTGTGCATTATCAACATACCCCCAGACAATCAGGAAACCTTGGTTTACATATCTCCAGCCTTTACTTTCTAATAATAAACAAAGCTAAGATAAATGTCTGAAAGTAGAAATCAAAAGTTTTCCATTTTTCTAGAGGAAAATTGTGTAAATGTGCTATGAGAAAATTTTTCTTTCAAGTAGAAACTTGGCTAGAAAAGAGATCAAAGAGAGTCTCAGAGTGTTATTAGAAAAAGCAACAAAAGACTTTGACAGGACCTGCAGAAGATGTATTTACCACTTTGGCACCTATACTGGCCTTATGTGCAGGTTTCTTGCATTGGAATAAATCTGTAACAATTCAGAGAGCACACTTGTAACTTAGGAAGTAGTGTCTATTCACCCAGACCTACAAGCTGAAGCAGTTTCCAAGTAGAACTTGGAGCACGACAATAAAAAAATTGTTTTATGTTTTGGAATTTTTCTGGGTTTGTTACCCTGTAGCTATTTCATGTAATATGCCCGGTGCTAATTATGTGTATTATTACTTTAAAATTGTGACACTAAAATAGACTTCCAGATACACTGAGTTGCCTAAACCTGAGAGAACCCAGTTAAAAGTCTGATCTTCATGGTGCTGGCATGATGAATGGTAATCCCTTTGTACAACTAGTTAAAAATAATAAAAATATAATTATAATGAAAAATAGTTTTAATCATGAAAGGTTACAGTATTCTATTATCCACCTAATTATTTACTTATTTGTATTTATTTATTGTTCTCAGGGCCTCATGCATACCTTTACTACTGAACTACATCTCCAGACATGTAAATTCCATTTATTAGAGTTTTGGTGCTCAGGGTTGTTATATGAAGGCAAATATCCCCTTCTTAAAAGTATCCTAAGATACTCATCTTTTATCCTTTCTAATTTATTCTTTAATTTGCTACAATGTCATATATCCATTCAGGAGCAGAAACCACAAAAATATATATCCCTGATTTGTTTTTCTTTCACAATTGTTATCAGAGTCCCTGTCCCAATTATTAACAGCTTCTGGGGATAAATGTTGATACCTATATCAACCTAAATGTTGATAGGTAGTAAAAATCTATGTGTCTATTAACTTAGGAAGTTTGGGTAATCACTATCATAATTAAGATAAAGTAACCTTTATAAAGAAATGTTCTGTACTTTAATGTCATCTACCTGCCAATAACATACCACAAAGTAGAGAGAATAAAAGATTATGAAGAGATAAGAACAGTAGTCATTAAAAGCAAACCAACTCCAGCAAGTGACATATTACTGCTAAGTAGTCGGCATCATCTTCACTTCCAGAATGGTACATTACATTATATGATACCCTCTGAAAAGGACAATTAAAACTGTTAAGCATATGAACAATTATTATACAAAGGATCTTGTTGAATTGTCAGACATCTGCAGATGGCTTTAAATTTTTGCTGATGGGATATAGGATGTTCACACTCACCATAAGTAATATTGACAGAGCATTCCTGAGTATGGACTGATGGACAAGATATGTCAAACATATCTTGATATCTTAATATCCCAACATACTGATGTGGGATTAGCAGGCTTGACAGTGGACTAATTCAGGTATCTATAAAGGAAGCTTGTAAACCTCCTTTCCTGGACACCTTTAATGGATAACCTTTCTACCTGGAATAGTGAAAATCTGTCCTGCCTCAAGCAAATCTAATGTTCTATTGATTCGAATCCCGTCCAAGCCCAGTACAGAGAACTGAACAGAAGGCAATGCAAAGAACAAAGTATCATGTTAGAAATCCCATCTTTAATGTTTCCATTCTCTGTGAAAAAAAAAAAAGATAAATGTGATCACTTCACAACAAAGTAGGTTATATAACTCCTGTAGCTAACTTGATTGTTATTATCCTTATCATTTAATTATTATTCAAGCCAAATTTTAAAAAGAAGTACAGTAGATGTGGTAGTAAAAAAAAATCTTACTAAAATGGTGAGAATGTCTTCCTGTGGGATATTGTGGAAGAGTGGTGATGATGGTCCAAGGTGAACCAGTGTACTGGGGGAGTTCCTTTCATATCCGAAGAGTAAAATCTGAGTCATTTCTAATACAGGTTTCCCTTCCTTGCACTTGATTTGATACAAGGGCCATGCTCTGCTCTGTCTTAACATCACATTTTACATGCTGTACAAACTTTTAAAGTTCTCATCCAGAATCCCTTACACTGCAAGAATTGCTCTTCCATTGCTTGTGCCTTGAGTCTCATCTTTTATCTTTGCCTTGCTTTTTGGACACATTGATTCAGTGGTTGCCTCCTCACTTTGAAAGTATATTTCACTGCTTAGAAAACAAGTACCTGCTGACTTCACTTCTGATGAAATAACCTGTATTGTATTCTTCACTCTGCACATTTCTCAGTAAGATACAAAGCTATGCACTCATCTTCTCTCTCTCTGTTTCCCACTAGTCCCTGCCACTGAAGATCAAGACTTTTAAAACTCACTTCCTGACTTGCAGCAGCCTGTGGGATGCTTCCTAAGCATGAAGGCAGCCATTACAAAGGAAAACCTAACCTTTGTAAGATTTGCAAAACAGCAGGGTTTCACTTCTTTAATGGAGAAAATTCAAATTTAAAGTCCCTAAACTAGCAGCTTGGGGTGTTACATTTCTCACCCTCTGTTTTGAGGCCTGCAGGTATAACAGCCCTGCCACAAAGTGAAATGAGCACAATTGCTTCTCCTAGTTGAAGCAACGTTAACATTTTATTTGCTTGCTACAAATCATTTTTAGAGAATAATTTAGAAAATGCCCTGTAATCCAACTTTGCTGTTTTATTTTCTTCCCATAGCTATAATCATTAAGAAATCAAATATCATTCCTGTGCACTTAATAAAGACAGTGTCATATCAAATACAGAAAAGAAATAAGATCTTTGATCTCAAACAACAGAGGGAGCTTTTTTTGATTCACTTATTATTATTATTTTAATCCTGGAATGTACTTGTATAAACAGAATACTTAGAATTACAGGACCAAGGAGTTAGTGACTTAGCTACTTTCTGTGGGCTCTCGTCTAAGCTTCCTGACTTCTCAGATCCTTTATGATCTTATCTGTAAAATAAGCAAAACAGAGATAAATGGGATTATGTCTATGTAACTAATGAACCATTCAGCAGACAACAAGAACAATGTACTTTACAGATCATATTAAGTGGTTGAGCAATGAAGAAGATAACATTGATTCAAAGTAAAAAGCACAATGTTAAGCTTAAGACTACATTATTTTTTAAGTTAGAGATTAGTTGCAATCAAAGATGGAAACTCAGTTAGCTAGATGATCAAGATACAACATTGCTATTTTTACAGTCTTTAAACAGGAACACTAATTATGTAGTATCACAGGTACTAAAATTATGGTAGAGAAAATTGTATATGTCTTTTATTTCTGAGACAAACAACTGAGAAAAATATTCCTTTTTTTAATTTCAATCCTGGAAAATGTGAAAGGAATTTGAATCAAATTATTATGTGTAATGGCAGTAAAGGTAAAACTGTCCAGATTTATCAAATAAATGGAAGGCAATGTGCTTTCAATCTTCAGTTGTGCCAAAAAGCATATTTAATGTATTTCTTTATTTTTCTCTTTTACACAAAGATGTAGCTCACCAAAATCTAAGCAGAGTTATTAAACAACAGTTAGGTCCAATCCATGTAGAAAGTTGGCAAAATGAAAATAAAATTTACATGTTTGGATATTTTACAACTGGCTTGAAAAATACATTGCCTAAGACACAAGTAAAACATGGTGTCACAAGGTAAATAGTAAACAATTAAAAAAACACAAATATTCAAGTTCCAAATGCTTATATGTGGTAGCTCCAAATGCTTATATTCTGTAGTAAATTGTCTCTAAGAAATTTTCAAGTAACATTTCTCTAAAGAATAAACCTTCTAAACAATTCAGAGATAAAACCAATATCTCTGAGGGAAAAAATCAGATTTATGTTATAAACTTACCAAATATTGGATGGGATATAATCACTGTCTAAAGATACATAATTCAAGTCACTTGCTACAAAGTAGGTTGTGAAGTGTCAAAACAAAGAAATTGCAATGCAGATGGGAACAAGGACATGTAAACATACATTTGTGGTATTGCTGCCCTCTGTAAACATGTCATTGTGGCAGCTCCATGGAAGTGCTGTTCAGAGTCATGGAATGTACCGAGCACAAAAGAAGGAACAAGCACTTCTGTTCTTCATTATGTTCTCCAAGGAGGGGCTCTTGTGAAATACTGGCGTTGCTCCTGGATATAAAAGGAAGAGCATTCCAAGAAGTAAAATCTTTGAGATGCAAAGTTGCATAATCATATGTGGGTAATAGAAATGGCTCAACATGGCTGGGATATCAGGCAAATTTATTTCACTTTTGGGGAAGCCTAGTTTTCAGTATTCAACACAGGCTTGAAACAAACAGGGCACAGATCAGAAAAGTCTGTCATGCCAGGACAACACTGGCTAATCATGTAAGTGGTCTTGGTGGGGAGTGGAAACAGAACAGTGAAGATAGCTATCAGAAAAGACCAGGTAAATGCCCGTGGTTCCCAAGCGTTTGTGTGAACCAGAGTCACCTTTATGAAATACATGTGGCTAGACTCATATTCTGTCCCATAGACTCATATTCTGACCTTATAATTTACATTTCTAAGTAGTTACTTAGAAATGAAGTTCTTTTGCTGATATAGGCAGTCTGGGAACCTCATATGGAGAACCCTTAGTCTAATACAATTTAAAGGCAGTGAGGCCCAGTATCTGAAAGATTTTTAAACTTTCAGTTCAAGAGTGTGGACTGATTTATACATGCTAAACAGTCATAATCCATGATAAACCCTATGATCTTCACACTAACAATCTTTAAACATGAAAATATAGAGTAAGAATGAGTTTACACTTCACAGACAGCAATAACTAAAAATCACATCTTCAAATTTTGAAGATGTTTTAGAAAAAAAATAGAAACTTTCATGTACGACTTTCATGTTTACCAGGTCTGGTAAAACTTGTGTCATATATATATTTGAAAAGATATATGACATCTGGAAATCTCTGTTATTTAATCCCACTATTTTTACTCTTAGGAATATTTCTCAGAGGGGCTCACACAATTGTGTGCAGACTTATTCACAATAATTTATAGTATTCTAATATTCTGATAATTCTCTATTATCTATCTTCCTACTATTTATATCTATTTCCTATCTTTCTATCCATCATCTATCATCTAACTATAGCTATCACAATTAAATACATCATTGTACACATATACATGTATAAAAAAAATACAAACATGGTTTTGTATGGGATTCCATTGAGTATATTTTCAACTAAAATAAATTGTTATATATCAGTATGGATTGGCTTCAAACAGAAAATATTAAAAACGTAATATAATGTGGCTCACACCTGTGATCCTAGCTACTCAGGAGGCTAAGATCTGAAGATTGTGGTTCAAAGCCAGCCCAGGCAGGAACATCTGTGAAACTCTTCAATTAACCACCAAGAAACTGGAAGTGGTGCTGTGACTCAAGTGGTAGAGTTCTTGCCTTGAGCTGAAGAGCTCAAGGACAATGCCCAGGCCTAGAGCTCAAGCAACACACTGACCGAATAAGAAAAATATATGATATCATTTATATATTAATTATACATCCACATATATATGCTCAGTGTACAAAACTACCTGAAAGGCATATACCAAATACAAGGTGGGATTATCTTGGTATTTATTGAAGAATGAATTTGGGAGAAAAAGTATATAGGAGCTTATACTATATCCATAATTATTTTAATTTTTTCCTAAGCTGGGTGTTTCTCATAGCGTCATCTATTTTTCTGTGTAATAGCTAGTTTATAAACCCCAAATGGATACCACAAAACTGATGCCTTAATAATAATATAAGTTAAACCATTATACATGAAGGAGAAAGTCAGGCAAGGGGCCAGTTAAGAGGTTAGTGTTTAGACTGACTTTATAAGGAAGTTTCTTGTTATTTTTATGACCTTTCCACTCAAGGATCAACACAATACTACATTTTGAGTTAACTGTCAGTAGAGGACTTTTTTTCAATAGATTATACAAATTTAAAATTCACTGAGTTCATTATTAATAATTAGCCTCCATCAATTAAATTGTTTTTGCTTACCTGATAAAACAGGCAGTGCTTAATGTCTGGTATTTTCACAATAATAATTTAAAAAATATCCTGGTGCAGTGGATGAAGGAATTCAACACCTGCCTCCATAGTTATTTGCAGATAATAAATTAAATATTACATTTAAGCATTTGTAAAGTTAATTTACATTTAAGTTATGTATCCCATCACTAATGTTCTGACAGTATTATGTATGTAAGATATGTAATATAATATATGTAATATATATGCAATACTGTCCAATTACTAGTTATATAAGCTGTGCCAGAGACTATAATGAAATTCATACATATGTTTAGTAATATATGTATGTCATCTATTTTATGTGTAATAAAACCATAAAGAAATTACAGTGAGAATTCTCTAGTAACTGGTTTATGCACTTGATTACTCTCATTGAGGATTTATCACTTTTAACCTTTTCATGTAAAATCAGATAAAAATAACTTTTTTAACATGTTAGGCAAAATAAACTTTTCTTCTTACTAGCTGTTGCTGAAGTGAATCATGGTGTAAGTTTTATTTTCAGCCTAGTTTCACAGCACTCAAGAAGACAAACCTTCAGTCTAATATAACTTAATTGAACTAGCAGCAAATCATGGCATATAAGAAGCAAAGAAAGATGGACAAAGACAGAGATAGAGAGAAAAATACACATAAAGAGAAAGGGAGAGAGAAAAGGAGAAAGAGAGATAGAGAAAGATGTTCCGATTTATTAACTATTACTGAAAACAAAGGTTTCCAGAACTTCCCATTTAACATCACCAGCAGAGGACCAAGCATTCAACAAACTTGTCTGAGAGAGTCAGCTGATATTCAACAACACAAGCAGAGGTGAATATTCCAGTGATTTTTTGAAGACAGGTAACTACTTTAGAGTGAGATTAGATTATGCTTCTAAATCTGTCATCCTGTCTGTGATAACAAAGGAAAGTTGTGACAGAAAAAAATCTCTCTTTTTATATGATCAGATTCTCTACCTTAATATTTGAGAGGCAATTGTGAATTTTCAGTCTCATAAATACATTTCAACCATAATATTCCATGATGAACATATAAATGCATTATCTCTGCATTAAGTTAAAATAAAAACATACTTTGAACTATTTGGAACAGAAAAGTTAATATTAAAATATCTCTGCCAAGCCTAGCGCCAGTGGCTCACGCCTGTAATCCTAGCTACTCTGGAGGCTGAGATCTGAGGATCATTGTTCAAAGCCAGCCAGGGCAAGAAAGGCCGTGAGACTCTTATCTCCAATAAAGCACTTAGAAAACTGGAAGTGGTGCTGTGGCTCAAATGGTAGAGTGCTTGCCTTAAGCTGAAGAGCTGAGGGACAGCGCCCATGCCTCCACTGACAAAAAAAAAATTCTCAGCCAGGCACCAGTGACTCATGCCTGTAATCCTAGCTACTCAGGAGGCTGAGATCCTGAGGATCTCCATTCAAAGCCAGCCCAGGCAGGAAAGTCTGTGTGACTCTTATCTCCAATAAACCACCAGAAAACTGGAAGTGGTCCTGTGGAAGCCTTGAGCTGAAGCGCTGAGAGACAACGCAGAAGCCCAGAGTTCAAGCCCCATGACAGACCCTCCCCCTGCCCAAAAAAAAAAAAAACAAAAACAAAACTCAATCCATGTTTGCACTATTGCAAACCTTGCCTCTATCCCATAGAACAGTAATTCATATACAAATATTCTCCATATAAAAGTCATCCATTTGAATAGTTATCTTGAGGTTCATTTCACCTAACATCAACTTATCTGACCTTTTCTGCTTGTCTCAGACATATACTAGTTATTGCAAAAAAGGGACCTATGGTTCTTTGGGCCTGGCTTACTTCACTTAATATAATTTTTTCCAAGTCTTTCCATTTCCTAACAAATGGGGCAATGCCATTCTTTCTGATGGAGGCATAGAATTCTATTGTGTATATATACCACAATTTCTTGATCCATTCATCTACTGAGGGGCATCTGGATGGGTTCTACATCTTAGCTATGGTAAATAATGCTGCAAAAACCATAGTTGTGCTGGTAGCTCTAGTATGGTCTTGTTTGTGATCATTTGGGTAAATGCCTAAAAATGGGATTGCTGGGTATAGGGGAGCTCTAGAGTCTTTTGAGGAACCTCCATACTACTTTCCAGAAGGAAAGTAGTTCACACATGAATAACATAAAATAACAGTGTTTAATTTGATATGTTTTGAAATATTTTGGCTTTCCTTTAATTTTTAAAAAATGAACAATAACACAACACTAAGTGTGAGTTTTGCAAGATTTTTAAAATATGTGTTTTAAGGAATCTAAAATACCATTGAGAGAAGAGTCAAAAATAAAGTTTCATAGTAATATATCTTATGTTTGCACTTAGGCAATCTGGAAAGCATTTAAACAAAGATCATAATTAGGGTCTATGTCATCATTGGCTTTGTGGGGATATGTGGTAGATTGGAGTCATATAAAGATACCAAGATTTAACTATAAAAATTATACCTTGTCTATAAGTTAGGAGATTATGATTACCTTGATATAATATTCATGAAAATTTCTCATCAAAATCAAATTATTTTGTATCCTTAAATCAACCATAGCTGTTAAGTAAAACTATAAGTATATTTTAGCCAATGAGAAAGAAAACATACTTCAAAGTATTTTTTAGAAGTATACAATGATTACATTTGGGGTGACAATGATGTTTCTATACTTACAAGTTTAAAAATGGAACTAGGTTGTACCATAACTCTTTTATGGACAGATGCTAATAAAAATAAATGACCGGAAAGGTCAATATAGGTTGTAAAGACACAGGACGATATGATATACTGTGCCTGAAAGGTATCATAATCTATGTAGGAACTAGTCAGGATGTCATTTGTATCATGTTTAATCATTATTCTGTTTTTTCCAAGTCCTCATTATAAATAGCTAGATTTGAGTTTAATTGGAAGTTGAGAGTAAGTCTATTATGTAGAAAGAAACCACTCAAACCCTCCAGAACCTCCCAAAAGGTATTTTTTAAATCTTTCAGACAAATAACTATTTATGATACATAAATAGTATTACACATCATAAATACCAATTTAATCTGCCTTCCTAAAGAAGAGCTAAGAGCATGTATAATAGCAACATAGTTTTCTTCTCAGCAACTGAAAATGGTGAATCATACATTTTTGGTGAATACTTTTTAATGATTAAAAAATGACTATCCAGGTGTTGGTAGCTCACATCTGTAATCCTAACTATGCAGGAGGCTGGGATCTCTAGGATTGCATTTTCAGGACAACTGGGGTAGGGCTCCAATAGTAGAATACTAGCCTAGCAAGTAAGCAGAGTACGCCCAAGGCATTGAGCTCAAATTGTGCTACTGTGAAAAAATAAAAAAAAAATGTGTAATGGTTAACTATTACATAAATATTTTAAGAAACTTTCTTTAAGGGGAATTTGTTGTGGGGAAAGAGCTTATAATTTGGATTTCTTTTTTTAATAAGTTTATTATTGTAAAAATACTGTACAGAGGGGTTACAGTTACATGAGCAAGGTAATGAGTACATTTATTATCAAGCAGTGTTACTTCCTCCTTTGCTTTTCCCCTACCATCCCTTTCCTCCCACCTCCTCAACTACACTCTCCTTCCCCCCTGCCTAAATTGTAAAGTTCGTTTTTCAACATAGTGTCTTGTACATCTCATTGTTACAATGGGTCAACCTGTACCCCTATTTAAACGATTTTGTTTTTTCCTTTCCCATCCCCAAATTAGACTGACATCAAATACAGTGAAAACAGGGGTTATACCATGGGGGGCAGGGGGCAAGGAACATAAAAAGCAACAAAAAATAATTTGCTAGAAAAAATAGCAAGAAAGAAAAAAAACACTTTTTCCCTATTTTGGGGGTCATTTTACTTAACTTCATCTTATGTGGTCATATATAGCTTTTGATCTTTTCTACTTGTCCCAGACATATACTAGTTATTGCAAATAAGGGAAACCATGGGACCTATGTTTCTTTGGGCCTGGTTTACTTTACTGCCTCAACTCTACCCAGATTTCTTTATCTATAAACAATAGGAGAAATGAGAACAACTCTAGTTAGAGGGGCATATATGTTGTTGAGAAGTTAGTATGCATAAACTATAAATATAAAACCTGGAATTAACAACTGATCAGGTTATCTGTAAGAGTTTAGTGTACATGTGGATTCTTTCATTACACTGTCCCTTGTACACCTAACAGACTTTCCTAATCCAAATTATGTCCTCATGTCTGTGGATAATTATTTTGACTATTTGTTAATGCATAAATTATACTAGGTCTATAATTAACAAAACAATCTTTGTAACTCTATGACATCATGTGAATAGTGTTGATCAGTATTGTATTCTCTTGAATTTGGATGACCAATAAACTTACATCAAGATTTACACATAGGGAAAAAACTGTACTGAACATACTTAGGAGGAAAATAGCTATCCCCTTTTTACCATTAAAATCTAAACAGAATATTTCGCTTTTCAGTATTACATTAATGGATAAATTATGCTGAATATATCCATTGCCTTCTTCAGCTATCAGAATGTATAATGCTGTAATGACTATCATTTGAGATATGACATACATAAATGTTCATCCTCTTCCCTGGGTGGGTAATTTACAGATCTACATGATTAGGTAATAGGGAGCTTTCTTGTTACATAGAGTGAAGAACTGTACACCTCAAATTAGACTAATGTATAACAGAGCTATTGGAACTAAAAATAAAAAAGGTTACTTTTTCCATCAAGAAGAAAAAGAACCTTTCCCTCCATATTAGTTTCTCTCACATTTGACATATACTGGGTAATTTCTCATTGTGGACTATCCTAAGCATTTTAGGATATTTAATATCACTACTGGATTCATGCATCAGAAGCCAGTGACACTTTCTAAATTATGATGACCAAAAATCTTTTCAGGAATTGCTAACAGTCCTATGGAAGATCAGAGGTCTCTGCTGAGAATCACCACTTAATATCTCAAATAACAACGGGGCCCATAATGAGTTAACTTATATAATTTTGTATTGCATATTAGTCCCCATTAATATTTAATCAGATAAAGATCTATGAAGTACTTGTGGTATATATTTTGTAGGCAGGTAATGTAGAATTTAAAAAGCAAATCAGGTTATTTGGAGATACTGGGAATTCTGCCATATGCTATTTTGTCATGTGTGCTTTATTTATTACTATTATCCTAGATGATTTCTACTTTTTCCATAAAATTTAATAATCAAGTGTGAAAGGGTAGAGTGCATACTCACCAAAAAGAGCAAGATCACACACAACTTAAACAGGAACAATGCTCAAAAGAATTACCTTGTAAAAGTGAATGAAAGATGATTGGAAATTGGCAAAAATCAATTGCTAAATACACTTCTTCCAAGAAAAACTGTCTCAGAGCTCATTACCAAGAAAACTTCAGTAATATGAGGTTGAGCAGACTATTTTTGTATCAGAGACAGGTTATTCTGATCTGGAGCAGACAGGAAAATTATTTAGTCGTTTCGAGCAGTTAGATTCCTTGGAGTAAGAGGCAGCAAAGTTTTACTGAGGTAAAGCTAACATCAAAGACAGTTGTAGTTCATTAGTATTTAAAAAAAACATAAATACTTCTTTAAAAACTATATAATCGGTAAAGCAAACTTTCAAATTCTGGAAGAATTCTTTTGGGAGATTGAAGAGAAAAAGTAGGTAAGGTGAGATAATTGTACATTTTTGCAGAATGAAATTAAATGGAAGTGAATATAACAGTTTTAAATTATCAAATAAAAGTACCTGCATTTTAAGAAATTAAAATGATGTAGATCTAAGAGAAAATAGTTTTGAATTACATACAGAAGCCATATTAATTTGAAACAGTATTTAACCTGTACCTAAATGCTTTTCATGATGTTTTGGAACATTGTTTACTTGAACACTATTTGATCTTCAGTATTAAAGGCCAAGTGTAAAGACACTTTTCCAGGCTGCAACCTTTTGAGGGTGACAACATTACTTGAGAAGAGAAAGAAGATGCAGAATTCACTGGTTGATATTCAATACATTTTTATAAAATGTGTTGTTTTAAAATGTTCTACAGCATTTTGTTTTCTTATTTAAGATAATAAACATATATCTATATAATCAAGTTAAAATGAATGAGCAATAGAACCTTTTAGCATTACACACCAAAATTATAACAAACATAATATCATCATTATCAACATTATCATCATCATCACTGGCAGTTTTATATAAAGCCCCAAATTCTTTTAAATGACTTACAGGAAACAATCATATCAGTTTTGCAGATGAGACAAGTTAGGTTGGTTATAATAGAACATTGAGAATTAGGAATTGGAAGAGTCTGACACCAGAGTCCAAGGCAAATATTCAGTGTCTTTATAAAATGAATTTAAACTTACAGAAAACATTATAAAATGTTATCCTAAGTTTTTTTTTGGCCTCTGCAAATGCTTGATAGGAAATGGACTCATTACCTACTGTAATTCCTCTGTACAGTATCTTTAATGTGTGTGTATGTGTGTGTGTGTGTGTGTGTGTGTATTTGAGAACATTGTTAGGGCAAACATTACTCTTACTATTGTACTGAATTTTCATTTTTGTTGGAATTTATTTATTTGTTTGTTTGTTTGTTTG
Organism: Dipodomys spectabilis; assembly: GCF_019054845.1. NCBI lineage: Eukaryota > Metazoa > Chordata > Mammalia > Rodentia > Heteromyidae > Dipodomys > Dipodomys spectabilis. Next base: position 1,265,073 of record NW_024870840.1, read on the forward strand.
TTTTGTTAGTTGTGCGGCTCGAACTCTGGGCCTGAGTGTTGTCCCTGAGCTCTTCAGCATAAGGTGAGCACTCTATCACTTGAGCCACAGCACCACTTCCAGTTTTTTGGTGGTGTATTGGAGATAACAGTTTCACGGATTATCCTGTCTGGGCAGGCTTTGAACCGTGATCCACAGATCTCAACCTCCTGAGTAGCTAGGATTACAGGTGTGAGCCACCGGCACCTAGCTTTGTTGGACTTTAAACTGAAGACAGATACAGATATTCCAATTCCAGTTTTCCAATTAACCTGGGAAGTTTGCTCTTAGCATCAAAGTTAGAACAGTAATATAATTTAGTAGTAAACAAAAATCGGCAAGAGAACATTTTTTCCATCTGCCTTCCCTAATATCCAAGATTTTTCTAAAGTCATCATGTTTAAATCTTTTTTTAAATTTTAAATTGCCAACTTTATTAAATATCTCTGAGAATAAGTATCTTTAAAGCTAGTAATAAAATAAATTAAGCTTCCAAAGTAACCAAGAGAAAAAAATATCACCAGATCTATACCAAAAATTTACTAAGATAAGATTAACTTATTAAAATCAGTTATCTAAATAAAGCTACTTAGTAGTCACTTTGCTCTTATATATAATACAGAATTCTTTTTTTTTATTGTGAGAATACCGTACAGAGGAGTTACAATTACATGGACAAGATAACTAGGACATTTCTTATCAAGCATTGTTGCCTCCTTGTTGTTTTACCTTCCCATCCCTTCCCATACACCTCCACTCCCCCCACCCGATCCTCCCCCCACCCCCCAAGTTAGTTTTTTGACATAACTACTTGTACATCTCATTGTTGCAATGAGTCCACCTGTATCCCTAGCACAGGCTGAAATTTTCTTAATAGAGACCCAGAAACATAAGAAATCAAAGTAAGGTTGGACAAATGGGATTGCATGAAATTGCAGCGCTTCTGCATAGCAAAGGCCATAGCTCGCAAAGATCAATAGAAAGCCCATGGATTGGGAAAAGATCTTCACTAGCCATACAATGGACAAGAGTCTCATATCTAAAATATACCTGGAACTTAAAAAATTAAATCCCCCAACCACAAATCTTCAAAGAAACAACTGCCAATAAATAAGTGGGCTACAGATTTAAGAGAAACTTCTCTGAAGAGGAAAGAAGGATGGCTAATAGACACATTAAGAAATGCTCAACCTCTCTAGCCATAAAAGAAATGCAAATCAAAACAACATTGAGATACCACCTCACCCCAGTTAGAATGGCTATAATCAAGAACTCTAATAACAACAGATGCTGGAGGGGATGTGGACAGAAGGGAACCTTACTTCATTGTTAGTGGGAGTGTAAACTTGTTCAACCACTTTGGAAAGTAGTATAGAGGTTCCTCAAAAGACTCCACATAGAGCTCCCCTATGACCCGGCAATCCCACTTTTGGACATTTACCCAAATGATCACAAACAAGAACATACTAAAGCTATCAGCACAACTATGTTTATTGCAGCCTTATTTACCATAGCTAAGATATGGAACCAACCCAGATGCCCCTCACTAGATGAATGGATCAAGAAAATGTGGTATATATACACAATGGAATTCTATGCCTCCATCAGAAAGAATGACATTGCCTCGTTAGTTAGGAAATGGAAAGACTTAGAAAAAAATTATATTAATTGAAGTAAGCCAGGCCCAAAGAAACAAAGGTCCCATGGTTTCCCTTATTTGCCATAACTAGCATATGTCTGAGTCAAGCAAAAAAGGTCAGATAAGTTGATGTTAGTGGAATGAACCCCAAGATAAGTATTCAAATGTTTTTTTTTGTTTTTTTTCCTTTCATGCAATTGTTTCTATCATATTTACAAGATGATTTCTATGTTGCATTGTATGTTTAAATCTTTAGAAGACTTATGGCTGGGAAATATACTTACAGGTTCTTATTTCCATGAAACTGTAACTTTATGTGAAAAGAAGCAGAAAACATGGTCCAAAGGGTATGGCTTTTTGGAATATTTGTGTGTGTGAGTGTATGTAAAACCTGTCACTAAAATGGGAAATTAACTGGAGTAGCCAAAAGAGTAAGCCAACACAACAGTTATGCCAATAAATGAATTTTAAATATGAACATTTCAACCAAAGTATCAATAATTAATAACCACAGGCTAATATAAAGTCAGGTAGAAAGTATATACATTATCATTAGCCTTTTTGAAATAAACTTTCTATTTCTATCTTTATTTGTATCCATCTATATATTTTATATAGTATTTTCTCAACCAAATTGCTGCACAATTGAGCAGATAAATGATACATTGAGACTTGCTACAAATGACAAAGGAGGCAGTACCGTAGATGCAAACCAACTATGAAAACTGAGAGCTCTAGGAAATGATTAGAAAGCTATTTCCCAACTATTGCTTAAAAAGTGTGTTCACAAATATCTTTCCATCTATATAAGCCGGATGTGAAGTACACAGAGAGAAGCATCTTTCATATGAAAGCAAATTGTTAGCAGGCCTATATAAGAGAGAAGATTAAACATGGTAAGTTGATAGAACAGTATGATCTTCTGGAAAATTGTTTGTATTACATTATTACCCCCTTCTTTGTTTTCCCCTACCATCCCTTTCCTTACCACCTCCCCACTTCCTATCTCCTCCTCCCCCCCTCCCCTGCAAAAGTTGTAAAGTTCATTTCAACATAGTGTCTTATACATCTCACTGTTACAATGGGTCATCCTGTATCCTTATTTCAACATTTTGTTATTTCCCTTCTCCTCCCTAAATTAGAAAAATGTATATACAAGATTTGAATACAAGAAGCCTTTAGAACCCCAAATAGACCAGACCAGAACGGGACATCCCACTGTCATATTGTATTTTCTTTTAAATATATGATTGTTTTTCAGGACACCGGTGGCTCATGCCTGTAATCCTAGCTACTTAGAAAGCTGAGAACTGAGGATCCTGATTCAAAGACAACACAGGTTAAAAAAAAAAGTCAGTGAGAGTTATCCCCAATTCACCACTGGAAAACCAGAAGTGGCTCTGTGGCTGAAAGTGGTATAGTAGTACACTAGTGCAAAAAAGCTCAGATACAGCACCGAAGCCCTGAGTTCAAGCACCATGACTGGCAATAAACAAATAAATTAATAAATTAATATTATTCTAACTTCAAAAACATAAGATTGTATATGCTCATGAAGACAGGAATATTTTACTCTAAAAAGCTATGCAATGATATGCGTGGCTATAGTTTTAATTTGAGGATTATCATTTTCCAGAAACAATAATCGTTATTATTATTAATAAAATGGTATATTCTCATTTATTGAGCTGTCTTAGGAAATCTGTTATTACTTGTAAGGAAAAACAAAAAGAGACTTCATTCTACTTTTTATATAGCTTTAAAAATGCACTACACACTTAAGGAATAGCAAAAACGCATAAATGAATTCTTTTTTGAGAACTATAGTTTCCACTTTTGTCCTCTATCATACATATCATTTATTAAATATACGTTGTTCTATTATGGAAAATAAGCCCACATTTCAATTTTTCATGGATCATTGGTTTTTTGGGGGGTGTTTCTGTTGTGATGTCCATTCATGGTAGGACATGAAAATGAAAGTTGAGTTAAAACTTGGAAGGAGCATGCTCTTTTACTAAGTCAACTAAGTCAGCATCTAAGGACAGTGATTCCAATGAAGGAAACAAGATGGACGGAAGTCTGAAGTGAGGTGGTATGAGTACATGAGGACTTCATTACTGCTAGCTGGTGGTGGGTGGCAGGAAATGATCTCACACTGCAGTTTTGAAATCAGAGGGACTATTATTTTGGACCATGTCAAGCATTTGATACTACAGTGTGCCATGTAAAATAGAATGTAATAACAACAGTTGTCGAGGTAGTACTATAAAGTCCACAGCCATAGTGATGAGGTGCAATGGACACAGCATTGTTTGATTGTTTAGCAACCATAAGGAGGTTGAAATACTAATAATGGAGTGCAGCTGTTGTTTGGGCAAAGGAGTAGAGAGCTTGTTTGGAGATACTCTTTATCAGTGTTACAGGGAGATGGATTACTAAAATACTTGTTTGAGGGATTGTTTGTCTGATTAGCTTTGAGAAAACAAATTCCTGAAGATGCAAGGACAATATGTACTGTTTTCTAATGAGAGGGCACAGAATGTCTGGGAGAAATGTCTGATTCTAGCATAAGGGCAGAAAAATTGAAAAAGCAGTACATAAGCCAGAGGAGGACAAGCTGGAACTAAAGGGGATGAGGCTATTTCAGCATGTAACAAGGGCCATGAGCTATCAGTGACCAAAGTTAGTCTAAGTTAGCAATAAAATAGCAATATTGAAGCATAAAACTCAAAATATAAAGTAAATATACAAGAATATGTTTCTACAAATAAATTACTGATTGAATAAATAGAGAATAAAGGAGAAAGTAAAAAAAGATGTATATGTACATGATGCATGTGGATGTACATATACACATATGCACACACAAATATGTTTATGTACTGCTTCATCAATAGAAATTTCAGAAGTAGAGTCATACAAATCCTGTCAAAATGTCATTGACAAATGAGTAAACAGACATTGACAAATGAGTAAACAGAATATAGTGATATAATGGAGCAAAGACAATCTTTTCAACAAATGTTGCTAGGAGAACTGCACATCAAAATACAAGACCATGAATCAAGCCAATATATCTTCCCCCTTCATGAAAATTAATTCAAAATGGATTGCAGACCTAAATGCAGAATGAAAACTTCTAAGACTCACAGAGGGTAGCAGGAGAAAAAGAAGTATCATTCCCTCCTAGACACTCACTAAATTCCAAGAAGATTTAATCACCTCTGAAATCTTGAAATCACTGTTATATTTGAAAAAAAATTTAGGTTCTGCAGAACTATTGTTTACATAAATGTACATCTTTTGTACTTATGTTGGCTGCTAGGAAAAAGGTTAATTCATAATATTTATACTATTTTCATTAAGAATTAGATATCACATAACAGAGAAACTTCCAGAATTATCAGAGAAGAAAATGAATCACTGTGGAACTCTTCCTTTAACTTTGATTGCAAAAGTAATATAAATTGTAATCTAAAGCTTTCTTTCATATTTTATCATTTGCCTGAAGCCAAATATGAAACTAAGTGCAATGATTTTCAAAAACTCTTATAATTATGGCTTTCTACCCTGATAAACTGTGTTGTAATGATATGAATTACATGAAATGATTCATGGTTTTATAGTCTTAATTTATTCAAACTTCAAAAATCTTCTTCAACAGTTCACCTAGAATTACAGTGTTATATCTCATTTTAAATTCATACATGTAATTTCAGATAGAATAAGGAGCATACTGGAACCGTCTTTTTTATCTATTTATTTATTTATCAGTTTTATTTTTATTGGCAAAGTGACTACAAGTTGTGATACTTACAAATGGTAGGATAAATCTGACCTGGAGCCAAGATATTCTGGATTTTGTAGTCAAATGTGATTGTTTACTTCACAGCTTTGAAAATGTACAAATAATCTGGGTATATGTACATGATTAGGTTTGCATTAATCTAAACACCCAAAAATAAATATTTGAAATTCAGACTAATTTTTTTTTATTGTGAAAATACTGTACAGACAGGTTACAAATACTGAGCAAGGTAATGAGTACATTTCTTATCAAGCACTGTTGCCTCCTCCTTTGTTTCCCCTTCCCATCCCTTCATATCTCTTACCTCCACCCCCTCCACCCCACCCCCAGGCCAAAGTTGTAAAGTTTGTTTTTCAACAAAACATCTTGAACATCTCATTGTTGCAATGGGTCCACCTGTATCCCTATTTAAACAATTTGTTTTTTCGCTTCCCCTCCACAAATTATACCAACATCAAATACAGTGAAAACGGGTTATACCGTGGAGGAGGGACATACAAAGCAACAGCATCTTATAAATATGTTAGAGACAATTGCATGAAAGAAAAAAAAAAAACATTTGAATCCTTATCTTGGGGTTCATTTCACCTAACATCAACTTATCTGACCATTTCTGCTTGTCTCAGACATATACTAGTTATTGCAAATAAGGGAAATCATGGGACCTACATTTTTTTGGGCCTGGCTTACTTGACTTAATATAATTTTTTCCAAGTCTTTCCATTTCCTAACAAATGGGGCAATGTCATTCTTTCTGATGGAGGCATAGAATTCCATTGTGTATATATACCACATTTTCTTGATCCATTCATCTAGTGAGGGGCATCTGGGTTGGTTCCATATCTTAGCTATGGTAAATCATGCTGCAAGAAACACAGTTGTGTTGGTAGCTTTAGTGTGGTTTTGTTTGTGATCATTTGGGTAAATGCCCAAAAGTGGGATTGCTGGGTCATAGGGGAGCTCTATGTGGAGTCTTTTGAGGAGCCTCCATACTACTTTCCAAAGTGGTTGAACAAGTTTACACTCACATCAACAATGCAGTAAGGTTCCCTTCTGTCCACATCCCCTCCAGCATTTGTTGTTATTAGAGTTCTTGAGTATAGCCATTCTAACTGGACAAATGGGATTGCATGAAATTGCAGAGCTTCTGCATGGCAAAGGACATATCTAGCAAGATCAATAGAAAGCTCACAGATTGGGAGATCTTCACTAGCCATACAACAGACAAGGGTCTCATATCTAAAATATACCTGGAGCTCAAAAAATTAAATCCCCCAACAACAAATCCTCAAAGAAACAACTGCTCAATAAATAAGTGGGCTAAAGACTTAAAGAGAAACTTCTCTGAAAAGGAAAGAAGGATGGCCAATAGACACATGAAGAAATGCTCAACTTCTCTAGCCATAAAAGAAATGCAAATCAAAACAACATTGAGATACCACCTCACCGCAGTTAGAATGGTTATAATCAAGAACTCTAATAACAACAGATGCTGGAGGGGAAGTGGACAGAAGGGAACCTTACTGCATTGTTGATGGGAGTGTAAACTTGTTCAACCACTTTGGAAAATAGTATTGAAGTTCCTCAAAAGACTCCACATAGAGCTCCCCTATGACCCAGCAATCCCACTTCTGGGCATTTACCCAAATGATCACAAACAAGACCATACTAAAGCTACCAGCACAACTATGTTTATTGCAGCATTATTTACCATAGTTAAGATATGGAACCAACCCAAATGCCCATCAGTAGATGAATGGATCAGACTAATTTTTAAATAAAGTCTCTGGTCAACAACTTGTTTTACAATACCCCATTACAATTATGTTTTAGTGAGTTTCTGTACTGTTGTATTAGTTTTCTACTGCAGAAGAATAAATCATTCCAAAGAGTGGCTTGTAGTGACCCTGATTTTTTAAAACTTTATAACATTCATGGGTCAGAAGTCTGGGCACAGTGAAAGTGTAAGATTATCTAAGATCTCAGACAGCTGAAGTGAAATCATCCATTAGAGTTTCTTTCTCATTAGGAGTTTGGAGTCCCCTCTCAAAGCCATTCTGGTTATTGGCAGATGTCAATCTCTTCTGTAGGTTAGAAATTTATGGTCACAATCCCTTGTGTATGTTGTCAGGATAAACAGTTCCAAATGTAGCTGTGGCTTCTTCAAAACCAACAGAAGAGTATCTTTGCCGAGTCTCATTTCATCCTTCAGGGGATGCTTGGATGCTCTTTAAAGAGGATTACCTGATTTGGTGAGAGGGAATTGGGCTAATCTTCCCTTGGATTAGAAATCTTAAGCATATCTGCATAATCCTTTTTACTTTTCATCATATTTTATTGAATAAAAGCAAGATAAAGTTTCTGTCTGCATTTAAGGAGAAGAGATTATACAAAGCTTACTGTTGCCAAGGTTAGGAATCAACAGGTTCCATTTTGGAATTTTGCAGAGCACACCAGTTTTGTAAAACTACTCTGCTTACCACGCTGATCCACTGATAAATTGTAAGGTAGAAAAAAAAAAATATATACAGCTGAACCTTAGTCTTAAAATGAAATGCAATCTAACTTAATGTAAACTTTTTTTTCTTAGACTAAATTTTATTTTTCTGTGATGAAATTCACTGAACTTAGAAACACTGATTAAATTAGACTGCCCAAGTGACTGGTTTGTAATTATGCTCCCCTATCATTACATAAATGCTCCTGATTCCTTTTCCATAATCGAAGTGGTATTTGACATTTTTTTCATGCAACCAGCTCAGAAATGCTTTTCTGAAAAATCAGTTTTAATAAGGTTCAGGTTAGTAAATATTGAGTTAGCTTTTGTAAGATTTATTATTAGCATCATCACGTGTCCCTGAGAGGTTTCATTGTGATATTTCTACATAGGTACACAGTGTGCCCCAACTTCACTCCCTCTACAACTCTTCTTAATTGCACCTCCTTAAAGCAATTTCAACAGGTTTCATTCTATGTTCACATATGTGTATAAAGAATTCTGCCATAGTCATCATCATTCATACCAGCCCTCTGTTCAGTCTCTTGACTCACATTGATACCATGAATTAGATTTAATTTTAAAAATTATTTTACTGTTATTATAAAAATGGTGTACTGAGGGGTTACAGTTACATGTCAGGTAAAGGGTACATTTTCTTTTTCCCTTTCAGTTAAGTTTAAACGTTTTTAAAGGAATTTTGATCCTTGATAAATATGGTTTTGGTAAGCAAAAAGGGTAACCTTTTAAACTTGAACGTATAAGGACATGGTAAAAATTCTTCACTTTTTGAAAGTCCAGGCATTCAAAATTTTAGATTCTGAATATACAGAACAGAAACCAAAACTGCATCCTAATAATTATTCTCAGAGATATTGGGAGCACTTTCTACCTCAACACAAATCCTTAGATTTAGAGGATTTTCTTCCAGATTCACATTTGACCCCTGAATATGTAGTTTGTTGTTGTGTGCAGATAAGTAATTCTCTGCAGTCAATACACTTCCTCTGGCATATAAATGCAATAGAAAATACAGAAGGTGCCAGGAGTCATGAGGAAAGTTCATTGCTACTTTCCAGTTTATGAAAATGAAAACCTTTACCTGGCTTGAGGTGAATGTGTAGCTCAAAAAGGAAAAGAAAAGGTATTCTTCTTTCTCTAGCTTGACTCTCAAGACAAAAATGTAAAAACTTCCTTTATATGAAACATGGTACTTTTTGTATATTTTTCCTTATAAGCATTGTAGGCCAATCGTTGATGTCTATAAGCCTGTTCATCAAATGAGTAGTTACAAAGAAAATGAACCATTCTTCTTCCTCAAATTCTATCTGAGTTGATGCAAATCTGTTCTTAGTGGTATGTTTTCTCTGTCTCTTCCAATGTTTTTGAGACATCTATATATTAAGAAACAGATATATGTATTCAAAAGTTTATTTTCTTCCCATTTTTCAACTTTTTCACCTAATTTTTCCTCCTACTTTTCAATTTTGTTTATTTTCATATATTTTCTTTCTACATTATTGTGGAAAAATTGACTTTTTTTTAAATGTTAGCAATAGTAAGTGATAAAATCAATTAAAATAAAAATAAATTCAACATAGAATTCTAATGATTAAAATTTGTCACTGAGGGAACACCTTCATCAGAATTCCATAAAATGAAATTGGTGTCTATTTTATAAAATATTGTATAAAAATATTATGTTTACCTTTGTATTTCTTTACTTCATTTAGTACCTACTATCAGAAAAGCAAAACTATGCTATGAAAGCACTCTCAGGTTTATAGCACTGTTTTGGATTTGTTTAAGACCTCCATCTTGACTGTACTACAGTGTTTTCATTCGGAGACAGAATCTCTAAAGTATTATCAAGTTAAAATATGATCTTTAAGATAGGCCTTGGTAGAATGTAATAGATACTAATTTAACAAGGGAAATTTGCACACCGAAGAAAGCTGATGTGAGGAGACATGGAGAAAATACAACCTTCTACTGCCAGGCTTCCATTGGTTGCATATTAGAAAGAAGATTGGCATCAGGAAAGGGAAACTGAGGAGCACTTCTCCATGTGCTGTGGCTGGAGGATGAATCATTAATCCAACTCGCTATTCCATGCCTAGGACGTAAAATCGCCCCATTTTTGTCCAAAAGCAAGAATACTCATGGCCTGAATTGAGTCTTGTAGTGATACAAAACGAAGCTAGTAAGAGAACAAGTGCTTTTTGCCATGACTCTCCTATCTTTATGACACAGATTCTGTGGTTGAAGAGCATTGGGTTGGTGAGAGTTGGGAGGAATAGTCATGAAACTTCATCCCTGAAGGTGGAATACATAACTAAGGCTGAGGCCAGAATAGGACCACAGCGAAATCTTTGTGTTCCCACCATGTATTCTGCACTACATATCAGGCAATAGAAGTTAACTGTTCAAGTATTGGGAGAAACAGAGTCAGAGACTGGTTCTATGTAACTCCTACATGGAGCAAGAATAAAATACAAGATAGTTGCATTCCTCCAGAATCATTGGTATTGTTATTTTGGATAATCAGAAAGTAACCACCAGATGGCACCAAACAGAAAACTCTCACCCGATCCTGTCCAGGTCTATATTGTCCAGCCAAAGTCCCGGACACCCACCTTCCTAGATGGTCAGCCTTGCCCCAGTCACTTCTTCATTACCGTGCTTTGTTCAGCTGTTTTCCTTTAGTATCGTTTGCCAATGTGACATTGACTGTATTTTAGTGTTTTTGATTTGAGTTTCCTAAAATAAATACAAACTTTAAATTCAACAAATACCAGCCATGATGATTTAGATCATTTTAGAAAGCCATGCATACATTGAAAACTGAAGGATCTTCAACTCACAACATTTAAATTGAATTCTCTTTCCTCAACCTTCTTCCTTATCAACCTTGCTGGCCTTACTGATCTCTGTAATCCTAGCCTATGGCTTTGCTAGTTAGTTGTTGATACTTCTTTGTGTCATCATGCATGTTTGGTTAAGAGAAAAGTTTACTATCACTCCAAAATACAGAAGATCAAAAATATAGAAACAGACCATTTCTCTCCATATCCATGGATACCATCCTGTCATCCTATCATAAAGAAATGCTTGTAGTGATAACAGGGCAGTCATTTTGATCTTTTTATAGCATGCATCACACCAGATTCTTTTCAATCACAATCTTACAACAGCAATCTTTGTACTCAGGTTAAAAAATAAAGTTCCTTAAATGGCTTACAGCACACCACATCTCTGTATTCATGTCATGACTTTCAAGTTAGCTGTATACCTATACTAGAAAATATGTATCTCTCCCTTCAAATATTGCTATAATAGCATATGACATAGGATTTGTAAACTATAACTACATTTTTCTATAGTGGAAAATATGTTGTTGTTTTCTTTGTTATTGTTTTTGTCGGTTGTGGGGCTTGAACTCTGGGCCTGAGCTCTGTCCCTCAGCTATTCAGCTCAAGGCTAGCACTCTACCACTTGAGCTACAGCGCCACTTCTGGTTTTCTGGTGGTTTATTGGAGATAAGAGTTTCACGGACTTTCTTGCCCAAGCTGGCTTTCAACTGCCATCCTCAGATTTCAGCCTCCTGAGTAGCTAGGATTACAGGCGTGATCCACTGGCACCCGGCTGAAAATATGTTTTTTTATGCTCACAATTTTGAGCCAAGATTTGTTGTGATGGCCAGAGAAAAATGCAATGGAAAGTATTTACTGCAATTTTATATCTATACTTACAAAAATATCATACTGTTGATAGCAGGATTAGGTTTCAATGCCATAAGTATTCTCTTGGTTGATGGGCATTAACAAATAGTGCAGACAAATTGTATTAACAAATTGTAAGCAAATAGTGCATTAAAATCATCTTGATCTAATAGACTTTCTTTCATGAGTTAAATTTACTTCAACTTGTTTTTTTTTTCAGATATTGTTTTCTGATTGTAGAAACCTCTCACAGACTAAAAAATATGTTTGTTTATTTCATATCAGCTACTTTGTGCCTGCCCTTTCAAAATTAACCAGAGCAGGGAGGTCAATAGAAGAAGCCTGCCCATCTAATGTCCATACCTGTCTACATTTTAACTGGACAGGAATTTACATTCTTGCCTTTGTTACCTGACTTCTCCTCTACCTTGTCACCAGATGGGACATTTCTACCAACATTTTTCAGCCCCAAGTCCTTCCTCTTGCCATTTATTTGCTCTCAAGTACAGCCCCTCAATGCCTCATGAGACTTTCTCCAGACTTTATCTAAGGACTCACACCACCAAGGGACAGCTGCTGCTAGCTGCTTTCTCTGGGAGGGGACCACATTCCAGCCTTTTACCCCCAATATCATATCAATGCTCCTTGTCAGCAGGAAGTAGCCAGAGAGAATCCACGCCCTATTTCATGATTATTCAAAGACTGGAATGTAAGGTCCGCTCCTGGATGGGGAGCAGACTCCACTCTCCTCGCAGCAAAGTCTCCAACCAGTACCAGTTACCTAGGAAACTGACACACCTGGAAGAGGTCACATCTGCATCTGCTGAGGTCATGTCTGAATTTGATGTGGCCACACCTTTCCCCTCCCATACCCTAGATAAGGCCTAGCCCAGACCCAGATACCCTCCTTTCCCAGATCTTTCCCAGGTCTTTCCCAGCTGCGTAGATGGCCAAGATGGCCTGGTGCCAGCCGGAACAATGAATAAACCTACCCTTTACCTGAAAAAAAAGAAATTCATGACTTCTTTCACTAATCTGTTTAAATCTTAGGTAAATTAATGAAGATGTAATTAAGCGTTGATATAAAGACTAAAACAAATTTGGAAGTAAGTAACAGAACAGAGGAGCTAGTATGAGAGGGTAGTCCTGATGTCCGTATAATCCTAAAGTGTTTTGTCCATCAGATAACTTTGTTTTTATTCAGTATTGTTGAGTTTAGAGCTTGAGATTTTTCTAAAATATGGTTTCCCTTAGCCTTTCAGCTGATATTTTTTCTGTATAAAACCTAATTCTCCTTACTTTGTAACTATATTTTTATTTGACCCATTTAGATCGTGTAATTGAAGTAAAATTAGAATAATGAAATGGCAGTGACCATTTTTCATACTCATCTTTCATAAATGCTTTAGTAGAAAAGTGACCAACACAGGAATCAATCTAACAACCATGGTTGCTGTCACTATGACCCGGTCCCTCCTAGTTCATTTCCTGAGTCAGGATCTCACACGTCACTCAGAATGGGATTTGTGACTCGCTTGTGGAAAAATGGAAACCACATTTTGATATTCAATTCTGGAAATGTTTGCCAAAAACAATTGGCTTTGAAATATTTCATTTTCATTATCTGCAGCATGACAGCAAAAATGTGTTTCTTCTCTTTTGTTCTGATTTACTTAGGAAGCTTAAATCAGTCCATGGAGCCACCTGGGTACAGCTGCCTAGACCACTGCTTGCAAAGTAGATTCTTTCTGCACAATGGAGAGAGCACATAGATTTCCTGCCCTTCTCAAAATTCTGTTTACCTCAGGATAATAAGACATTCCACACTCTGTTTCCCTGAATTAGGTGGCACTAACGTTTGATCATTGCTTCTGTGGTACGTAAGGCCTCATGCATTGTTGGCAAGCCCACTACCACTTGAGTTAGGATCCTAGTTCTTTTGCTGGTCTCAACTATGATCTTTCTATTTACCTTTCCTCTGAAGTAGATGTAAATCACCACACCTATCTTTGATGGATGGAGCTGTGGTCTCATGAACTTGTTTCCCATGCTGGCTTAGAATCTTCATGGTCTGGATCTTCACCTCCCAAGTAGGTATGAGCCACTGAACCTAGCTCAGCATATCTTATTTCATTTAGTATGCATTGGGTAAGTCCTGAGTTTGAATGATCACAGTAGTTTCATTTTATGGCATTCAATAAGCAAGAAAGAAACTTTCTACTCCCAGGTAACCTAAGAAAAGGGGGTGTGATGAAATGTGATAGTAAAAAATCAGTTGCTATGGAAATATATTGACTTTCCCTGTCTGGTAAAAATTTTATTCATGTTATGGAATAATATATGTTTTCCCGCTCCCATTGCCTGTGCATTAAATTCTTCTTGAAAAACGTTTAGAAGCAAACAATATCATTTTTAAGATGGTCTTTTATAATGATTAGAAGATAAAACAGGTAATATATGGTTGACAAATCAATAATTTCTTACAATTGTCTCCATTTCTTCTTTTAATTTTTATTTATTTTTTATTGTGAAAATACTGTACAGAGGGGTTACAATTACATGGGCAAGATAATGAGTACATTTCTTATCAAGCATTGTAGCCTTCTCCTTTGTTTCCCCTCCCATCCCTTCCCATCCTCCCCCTCCCCCTCCACCCAATTTGTCTTTAAGTCAGTTAAGAATATGTTTACTGTACCATTCTCATAAACTATAGGTAAATGTGGAAGTCAGATATGTATAAAAATGTTCTTATTTAGGTCCTGACTTTCAATACTCACACATAATATCATGTTAAACCTGTGCTATATTGAGAATACCACGTATCATGGCCAAACTTAACCTCACCCAGCTATCTTTCTGCTGAAGCATATGCTGTTTACATAGTGGTTCCAATGGATTTCACAGACAAGAATGGCAAAGTCATGTCCTTACCTCTGAATCCTTTTCATACTTACATGGATTCCAATTTTCCTGAGGGCAAATAGAATACTTTATTCATTATTTTAGAATAAGATAAACCTGTAGAAGAAATTACAATCATAGTTAGGCAATTTGTACATGTTGAATTATTTACTGTTGGCTACATAACCAAATTCTTTGGAGATGAAAAATGGATTGTACCTTCAGGAGACTTAGGGGAATTTTTGAATTAGTTTTATCATAGTGAAGATCTGCCAGGTTGACTCCTAGGAAAGCATGATGCATGCACAGCTGTATCTTTGTGCTTCATTCTGGGTATAGATTTCTGCAGAAATGATTGCGGATTTTCTTTTCTCACAAACCATCTTGCTCATATTCTTCTTCTTCTTTTTTTTTTTTTTTTTTTTGGTCGGTCGTGGGGCTTGAACTCTGGGCCTGGGCGCTGTCCCTCAGCTCTTCAGCTCAAGGCGAGCGCTCTACCACTTGAGCTACAGCGCCACTTCCAGTTTTCTGGTGGTTTATTGGAGATAGGAGTCTCACGATCCTCAGATCTCAGCCTCCTGAGTAGCTAGGATTACAGGCGTGAGCCACCAGCGCCCGGCTCTTCTTCTTTTTTAAATAAGTTTTTTTTATTGTGAATATACTGTACAGAGGGGTTACAATCACATGAGCAAGGTAATGAGTACATTTCTTTTTTTTTAATTTTTATTTTTTTTATTGTGAAATACTGTACAGAGGGGTTACAATTACATGGGCAAGATAATGAGTACATATCTTATCAAGCATTGTTGCCTCCTCGTTTGTTTTTCCCCTACCATCCCTTCCCTTCCATCTCCACAACTACATTCCCTACATGGCCCCCTCCCCCCACCGCCCACCTAAATTGTAAAGTTCATTTTTCTACATAGCATCTTGTACATCTCATTGTTGCAATGGATCAACCTGTATCCCTATTTAGACAATTTTTTTCCCTTTGGCTCCCCAAATTATACCAACATCAAATACATTGAAAACAGGGGTTATACTGTGGGGAATGGACATACAAAGCAACAAAAAATCACGTGGTACCTTATGAATACATTAGAAACAATAGCAAGCAAGAAAAAAACACTTGTGTCCTTATATTGAGGCTCATTTTGCTTAATATCATCTTATCTGTACACCTGAGCTTTTCTCTGTTCTTCCATATTACTCTGTGATAACATTTAACACAACACTTGTAATTTGTAAGTTATTTGAGGACAGGAAGTATGTTTTTTTTCTTCTTTGTGGAATTGTTGCCTAGAATTTAATAGTTTGAGTTAATAACTACTCTTGTACATTCTGAAATACTGCTTGAGTGAGTTGAGTAAATGGATAAGAGTGAGATGGTCATTGTTTGGAAGCTCAACAATCACTCCCTTAGCTAAGCCACCCTTCTCTCCAGAAAAGTGTTCTTTCAAGATTATTTTGTTTGTTTATTTTTAATCTGATTATATAACAGTTAAACTGAATCACAGAAGTTAAGGTTTTCAATATGGAAGATCACTCATCTAGGTCTAAAATCCCCAAGTATATTAAAAGAAGAAGGCATCATAAGTTAGGCAGCAAAAAAATTTAGTTTCCCTGTCAAAAAGACCCAGATTGGTATATGAATCCTCTTGTACATATGATGTGCATTTTGTATCAGTTTTCAGTCTTGACTCTGAATAGTGACTTTTTTTTTGGGGGGGGGCCCAATCGTGGGGCCTGAACTCTGAGCCTGAGCATTGTCCCTCAGCTCTTCAGCTCAAGGCTAGTGCTCTACCACTTGAGCCACAGCGCCACTTCCGGCTTTTTTTCTTTTTGCTTATGTAGTGCTGAGGAATCGAACCCAGGGCCTCATGCATGCAAGGCAAGCGCTCTACCACTGAGCCACCTTCCCAGCCCCTGAATAGTGACTATTTTTATTGTATGTTTTAGGCTAGGTTTTGAATGCATATTTCTTCAATGCAATACACTGTACTTTTCTTATCATAAATTCTAAAATATTTACTAATGACAAAAGCAGACAAAATACAAGTTAGTATTTCTAGAAATAAAAATGTGGATTTAATAATGTTGATAGAAATGTGCTGATTTAAAAATATGCTTCAAGTTGTAGGACATTTATGATTGAAAAGCTTAAGAGAATTTGATTTATGAGTTATGAACACAAATTATCATAATACCAAGAAAATTTAAAGATTTAATAGTATTCAAGAGATGTCTTAATCAGTGATGATAGCTTTCTGGATAGTGGAAAAAATATGAAATATTCATATGGAAACTCATATCTTCAGGCATTATTAAAACTGTGAAGAGTTGAACATTGACAGATTTAATATTTTTTGTCTTGTTGCAACCACACCCTTTGCTTAAACAGAAAACTCAGCCAATTCACAGGTTAGGAGAAAGAAAGGATAGTAATAATTTAGCCTATTGGAAATGGAAACTTTACCATTGCATAATAATTTGTCCTGATATATTATTTATCAATTTATTAAAATATCATTTTAAGAATTTTTGTTTATTTGTTTTAAACTCTCAGCCTCATGACTTACTGGCTTGTTTTTACTTTTACATCATTAATGGCTCTCCTTTTTTTTTTTTAAACCAAATAGTTACTCTTTGGTTTATTTTAAATAGCACTCTGGTATTTATTCATCCTGTGTCAAATTCCCATTGGGATGGAGCATCTTTGTTTGTTTTCTGTTACAGTCCATTTGGATACTTATAGCACAATCTACAGACCATACAAAATCAGCCATGGGCAGCCAATGGCCAGTGGCCAATGACTGTACTGTCATATATGAACTGAATTAATGGCCAATGAGCAAACAGTAGTTAACCATGAGACAGTCCTTCATGTGTCTCCACTCTTCTCTTTGGAACATCAGTGCCTGAGTTTGAGCAAACTCAGTGGGATAAAGAAAGGTGATTGTTAAGTAGCCATATGGGAATCTTCTTTGGACCACACATCCAAATAAACAGAATTCAACAAAACATGGAGACAAAATCTGTGACCATTTTCTAGTATGTCACAACACTCAACAAGCAAGAGTGAGTGAGAGAGAGAGAGAGAGAGGAAGACTGAGAAACTGAAGCTAAATATTAAGGAATAATATTAAATTTTTCTCAAGTACAAAAACACATTTTCAAATCCAAGATAGGGCAGTTAATTTCTGTATTTTGCTATAAGCTACTGAACATGTCATGGTTAAACAAAACAGAAGTTAAAGAAAATGTTAGGCCGTGATTTTAATTTGCATAGTGCAATACATTCAAATAAAATGATGAAAAGAATAAAAGACATTGAAAATGTATTAAAATGTTTGTCAATTAAGGATCTACGGTAATTAATATAGTTATAGTAATGGCTCTATATTTTGTTTTCAGTTTTGGTGTAGTTGTAATGCTACAGAGATGTTGCATGACTTAGGTGATATCTAACCTCTTACTTTTTGTAGTCTTTACCCCAATTGTAATATACTGTGTTTGTTGGTATCTATTTATTTCTTTGAATTTCTATAAATTGAGGTAAGCCTCATGACCAAGAAGTAGCATACTCCCTCCACAAGCACCCTTCCTAATATCCTTATCTTCAAAACTGATATTCCTAAATACCTAAAAATTTTAACCTCAGAAACCTGAGTCAGCACTGATACCTTCCTGTCCTCTTCATCATACACCATCTATCAAAGCTGTGTTTTTTATTCCTAAATTGTCTTAAACATTCCACACTTCCTTATAAAATGACCTTGAACTCTCTGACTTCTAACTGGGTCATTCTTACATCAGCCAGTTAATTTATATGCCATTGTCAGAGTCACCATTTCAAAATGCAGCTCAACTGTGTGGACCTTCCTATCCATAATGAAGGCTGGCCCCAGTTTACTCTATTCTAAATTCTCACCAACTTTCTTGCAAGCTTATCTTATAAGCATGTGAACGATTGTACTCCTTTTAGTCACATGATGCACCTGATTTACCTCTACTGAAAATGCTTTTTTGCCTTTTTCTTTACCTTCACAGACCTCAACTTCAGTGGCAATTCTACATCAATCTCTCATATTAAACATTTTTTCTAGCACTATATACTTTTCTTGGATTTGTCAGAGTTAGTTGCAATTTGACGTTTGTTTGCATAGCTATTTGATTAATGCCTGCTCACAGTAGAGATGAGTATAAGACAACAGGGCTGATACTGATTTCTTTGATACCTGGGATATAGTAAACACTCAATAAACATTTGCTGAATAAATATAAGTGGATAGCATTAAATCATATCTATATTATATCTTTGTAAACAAATGAGGTTTTAGGTGAAATTAATTATTTATAAAGCTAACACATTTTTGTGTGCGTGTCAGTCGTGGGGCTTGAATTCTGGGCCTGGGCGCTGTCCCTCAGCTCTTCAGCTCAAGGCTAGCAATCTAACACTTGAATCACAGAGCCACTCCAGTTTTCTGAGTGGTTTATTGGAGATGAGTCTCACAGGCTTTCCTGTCGGGGTTGGCTTTGAACCGTGATTCTCAGATCTCAGCCTCCTGAGTAGCTAGGATTACAGGTGGGAGCCACCAGTGCCCCACAAGCTGAGACATTTTAATTACTTTTTAAGTCCACAGAGCAAGTGATGGGAGAATAGTCTGTTGATTCCAAGTAGCTGATATGAGTAAAAGTAGATCAACAAACACATAGAAGAAGTACCAATGGCTACCAGGAGCTTGAAGCAAGGGTGGCTAACTGCAGTGGTTCCTGAAATCTAGTTAACATGCGTGAGTGTGTGTGTGTGTGTGCACACGCGTGTGTGTGTGAGTGACGGTTCTGTCCCTGAGCTTTCTCACTCTCACCTAGGCCACAGAATTCTGGCTTTTTGGTAGTGGAGGGGAGATAACAGTCTCAGAGGTTGTCTTGCCTAGACTGGCTTCAAACCATGATCCTCAGATCTCAGGCTCCTGAGTAGCTAGGATTACAGGTATGAACCAATGTCACCCAGCTAGTTAACTCATTTTAACAAGTTTTTCACAGCGTCCATTAATCTTTAATAAACAGGCTGATTCTAGATGTTTTCCCCCAATCCAACACAATAATGTAGCTATAAAATTTCCAACAATCTTTGAGAATAGTCCTTCTCTACAAGAGTTACCAGTTTCTGTTTGTGCAGTGTGTTACTATGGTTAGGAAATATTTCCTGACAAAAGGTCTTTTAAAGTAGCTATCAAGTGCAGGTAAACAGCTGTTTTACAGTTGATAAGGCTGAGAAGGATAATATGCAGGCATCGTTGCCAAGGGCAACAACAGTCTCAGGAGATCTTGAATGTAATATTTCCACACAGATTATTAAAAGCAACAGGAGATTGCTCTGAGAAGTGCACACCAGCAATCCTATCTATTACAGAGAAGCTAGACCTTCCTTAAATAAAAAAGAAATTTAAATTTACAGCCCCAAACAATCCATGCTGTATTCAGTCCTATCAAAAGGAAGATAAGCAGAAAGCTCAGTTGTTGAAAGAGAATAGAGGGAAAGGAAACGAAAGCTGGTAGGAAGTAAGAAAATAATGACAAAAAGGAAACACTCAAACCACTAAGAGATTTCATGTCAAAAATTTAAAATAAATATATAACCATTTGCCACCAGTGCAAAATGAAATTATATTGTTAATTAATTTAGCAATAGCTTAATTAAATCAGTCCTATCTACCCTTGAAGTGCAAAGCCAATGACAAAATCCATTCACTAAGAATCAGCTCATTAAAAGATTTGTAAGAGCTTCTCATACTTACTCATATAATATGTACATATGTACGTATATAAGAATATTATGACTATACAAATGTGTAAAATGTTATAAGGGCATAAGTTACTTTAAAATTTATAATCTTAATTCACACATCTTTAATTTAAATACATCATGTAGTAAAAGGTTAATGTTTTAACTATCTTTTCTTTAACTGCAGCTGAGAAGTATTTGTTACATGCATATGTATATATGACTTATGCATGTTTTCTAATTATATTTCTTACTCATTGAAAGTTTTACAATCACAGTGATATATATTAATATATAATATAATATATATCAATATGTGTGTGTGTGTTTAGCTAGCTAACATTCAAGAATCACTTGAGCCTTTATATGAATTTTTTATCGGTTGTGGGGCTTGAACACTGGACCTGTGCGCTGTCCCTGAGCTCTTGAGCTCAAGGCAAGCACTCTACCACTTGAGCCACAGCACCTTTTCTGGTTTTCTGGTCATTTATTGGAGATAAGAGTCTCATGGACTTTCCTGTCTGCTGTCTTTGAACCACGATGCTCAGATCTCAACCTGCTAAGTAGCTAGGATTACAAGTATGGGCCACTGGCACCGGCTTATATGAAAAATTTTAATGTATTAATATTGACTGAACTGTAATCCCCCCAAACTCTTGTGTGAAATTCATAATCTTTGAGTGACTATATTTGGAGACAGGACATTTAAAAAGGTAATCATAGGGTTGGTCCTTAATCAGATAGGAGTTATATTATTGTACAAAGAGGAAAGGAGGCCAGAGATCTCTCATCTGTATACACACAGAGGAAAGGTTGTGTAAACACCTGTAAGCCAGGAAGAGTGGCCCCACCAGACATCAGATTTCCTGGCAACTAGATCTTGAATTTCTGCTCTGTAAGTTGTGATAAAGTAATTGTCTGTAGTTTATAAACAGTCTATGACATTCTGTCATGGTAACTCTAGCAGATTAGTATACCATCCCATTTTATTTTATAAACATACTTGTACAACAGACCTTATATTTGATACATGGTATAGCACAAATATTCATAGTTGGCTAAAACAAATGAATAAATCAACTAATAATTTTCAAATTTAGAAGATGTAAATTTCTTTTTAATTAAAGGTTTCAGTTTCTTTGATATCTCAGGTTCTTATTTGCTATGGATAGTTTTCTATTTAATTGTTTATGTAATAACTATGCACAACATATGGCTATATCCCCATATTTTGGCAATGAAGTGATGTGAATAAGAAGCCAAGAGCGAGATAATTAATTTTTATTAAATATCCATTTAATATATGAAAATTTGAATTTAATAAGATATATATGTGTAGATATATGTATGTCAGTGACTTGTTACTTTCCCATTCATTGTTGTAATATTCATAAGACTATTACACTGTATGATGATAAACTATTTGAATGATTCAATAAATATTTGTTGGTGATAATTATAATGTGTTAGGCATAGTGTGTCAGCTCTAATAAGATATCACCAATATCTTGAAGAACAATATGACTGAGTTGGATATGCAAATTGTTTTTGACCTGATTTTAGTCCTGACTAAAGTAATTTCAGAAACACAATTTTGGTCAGAATTAATAAAAGACGCTTACAAAAATGTCATTAATTATGTTCTCTGAAATATGACATTTTAGCTACCAGGGAAATGGTTTAAAGAGTGAAATCATTACTGCCACATCAGCCAAATAAGTCTTCTTTTCATCAAAATGCAGCTGTTTTCATGTGGTATGTCTGTTTATCTGTTTGCATGTTTTGACTCAGCCATTACTTCTGCAGAAAAACTTTTTCTGATGCATTATGCTCCATATGTTTTCTTTTATAACCTCACAAGTTTTGAATGCATACGTGCAGTCAATCTCAGTTACAGAGTTCATGTGTCAGCACCAAGTCTGTTTAGTAGATATTTTTGTATATCAATGTATATATTTATAATCTAGCTAGCTAGCTAGCTATCTGTCTGGCTGTTTTTGTGATTCTATAGTATATAATATATATTGAATGTATACTATATATTATATACATAGCCTTCTCCTTCTGAGAAATATCCAGAAGGAAAACATCTTTCCACACTGTGACTCTTCAGTGCTAAAAGTAGTCTCAATCATATTTTGAGATATCAGATTGAGAAAGTTAACTCTTCATAGTCATTAGTACAAAATTGTCATTGTCAGTAGAGAAATTGTCATCTAGGGAAAAGACAATGTAAAATTAAAGCAACAGAGCATAAATTGAAAACAATAAGGTTACATTAATCAGGGTCTCTGAATTTGAGTCATGATTCCACTCTCATACTAACTATATAAAATTAGCTAAGTTTTACGTATAGATACTAATTATATATTGGTGATAGGAACTTTCCAAAAGCACACATATTAGTTAAGGTAAAACATTTTTAAGAAGTACTTGGCTAAGTAAGATGGCTTAAGCCAGCAAATGCTATACTTTATATTTGCATACGATTACATAAAACCCCATATATGTGTATTTGCACACTTAACAACCTTAGACTTATTTTACAATTGTTTTTTGTCAGTGTGTGGCTTGAACTTAAAATAATCATCTTTAATTAACTGAAATGTGATTCCTAATCATTCTTTTAGGATTTTAGCCATCCACTAAGAAGAATGATATTACCACATTTGCAAAGAAATGGATGGAACCAGGGGGAAAAATATGTTAGGTAAAGTAAGTCAGGCCCAGAGAGTCTGAAGATATGACATAGGTTTTTCTCTCATATGTGGAAGCTAGAAATAATTTTTTTAAGTGTGCAAGTACACATACATGGGGTTTTATGGGGGGTTTTGGTTTCTTTTTGGTTGTTTGTTTGTTTTAGTTAGAGATGGCTTTTCTTTTCTTTTATCTTTTTCTTTTTTTGTCGGTGGTGGAGCCTGAACTCTGGGCCTGGGTGCTGTCCCTCAGCTCCACTTGAGCCACAGCACCACTTCCAGCTCTTTCTGCTTATGTGGTACTGAGGAATTGAACCCAGGGACTCATGCATGCAAGGCAAGCACTCTACCAGTGAGCCAGCTTCCCAGTACTACGTGGGGTTTTATGTAAGTGTATACAAATATAAAGTATGGTATTTGCTGGGGAGAATTCAAGTGATGTAAAGTTCTTAGAAAAATGAACTCACAGTCCAACAATGTATAGCAGAAACTGGTGCTTGAAAGATGTTGAGAGGAGGTCAATATGAATGAAGAAAGGAGGAAGTGGAAGAATTCAGTTATAATATTCAATACATATGAAATTGTGAAAACTGAGGAAAGGGATGGGTTGGGAGGGGTGGGAAGGAGGATAAAATGGGCAACATTGATCACGATACTTCAACTGATTTCTTTGATGGAAATCCCTTTTACAGCTAAAGATAATAAAACTCTAATTAAATTTAAATATTTTTATAACTTTGAATATATCTTCGTTAGTGGCAACCAGGAGCCTATTTGTTGTGACAATAATTTTAGAAATTTAAAGAAAAACAAAACAAAACAACCTCTATCAGTAGGTCACAGTTAAATGTGAAATTCTGTCTGAGATCGTCTTATTGTTCCTGAAACAATTTCCTCAGTCTTACTATATACATTGATGGACCTTGAGTCAGGAAGATCTGGTGTTAAAATATGAAGGAAATTGTAAGCTAATTATTAGAATAAAGAAGTAGATTTGTTTCATTCATCTATTATTTATAGAATAATAGATCTTAAACACTAGTCTCTAAAAATCTAACTTACAGGAAAGTCTACCCCTCATCTTGTTTCTTAAATGGAAGGATGGGAAGTGACGCTGTGGCTCAAGCGGTAGAGCGCTCGCCTTGAGCTGAAGAGCTCAGAGACAGCACCCAGGCCCAGAGTTCAAGCCCCACAACCGACAACAACAAAAAAATCATTTTGGGGCTGGGAAGGTGGCTCAGTGGTAGAGCGCTTGCCTTGCATGCATGAAGCTCTGGGTTCTATTCCTCAGCACCACATAAGCAGAAAAACCCAGAAGTGGCGCTGTGGCTCAAGTAGAGTGCTCGCCTTGAGCTGAAAAGCTGAGGCACAGCGCCCAGGCCCAGAGTTCAGGCCCCACAACCAACCAAAAACAAACAAACAAACAAAAAACCTAAATGGAAGGATGCCTGTGATTGTCTACCAAGTCTGATCTGTAAGTCTTCAAGGATTAATTCATATTATTTAAAAATTAAAATTAAATTAAAATTAGTAATATTTTTAAAAAGTTATATTTTTTTTCTTTCATGCGATTGTTTCTAACACATTTATAAGATGATTTCTTTGTTGCTTTGCATGTCCCTCCCCCATGGTATAACCCCTGCTTTCACTGTATTTGATGTCGGTATAATTTGTGGAGGGGAAAGGGAAAAACAAATCGTTTAAATAGGGATACAGGTGGACCTATTGCAACAATGAGATGTACAAGTTGTTATGTCGAAAACGAACTTTACAACTTTGGTGGTGGGGGGGGGGGAGGAGGATGGGAAGGGATGGGAAGGCGAAACAAAGGAGGAGGCTACAATGCTTGACAAGAAATGTACTCATTATCTTGCCCATGTAATTGGAACCCCTCTGTACAGTATTTTCACAATAAAAAAATAAAATAAAATATCTCACACTTAAAAAAAATAGAGTTGAGACATTTATAGTGAGTCTGTGAGACTCTTACCTCGAATTAACCACCAGAAAACTGGAAGCGGCAGTGTGGCTCAATGTGATAGAATGCTATACTTGAGCAGAGGAGCTCAGGGATAGCACCCAGGCCCTGAGTTCAAGCCTCATGAACTACAAAAAAGAAAAACAAGGACTGGGAAGGTGGCTCAGTGGTAGTGTGCTTGCCTTGCATGCCTGAGGCCCTGGGTTCGATTCCTCAGCACCACATAAGCAAAAAGAAAAAAGCCGGAAGTGGCGCTGTGGCTCAAGTGGTAAAGCACTAGCCTTCAGCTGAATTGTTGAGGGACAGCGCCCAGGCCCAGAGTTCATGCCCCATGACTGGACCCCCCCCCCCAAAAAAAAAAGAAAAACAAAAACAGGGAGAAAGTAAACTAAGCAGGCTTGAGAGGTTACAAGTCCATTTGAATGTCTGGTGGCTGAGCACTAGGCTCAGTTATCAGCCTGTGAACGGGATGAATTTCCTCAGGTTTCTGTTATTTCCACTGTCACATGACTTTATTTTCCTAAGTCAGAGGTATTTTCAGTTTGAAAAACTCTGATCTAAATAGAAATTTATCTCAGTCTATGTGTGACAAAGATTTGGTGATGAGGGAGAACAAGTTTGCTAACCCTGCTTCTACCCTACTTTCATTCACTTACATAGCTCGTCTCTAGAGTCTATGTCTGCATAGGGTTGATGAATATAATTTTATCCAGAAAAATCTTTCATTAGGGGAGAATGGAGTTGGTATATAGTGTTCATAATAGACTTCAATACTACTATATATCTCCTCCATATTTTAGCTTACAAGTATGGACATTACCAGTCTCCTTTTATACCCTTTAGGAATACACCTAAAAATAAAAAAGCACAGTTCTTCCCATTTCCATTTTCCACAGGCTAACAGTACAGACATGAATCACCTTGCTTTGTTTAAGAAAACTTTTAATTATTATTATTATTTTTGGTGAACAATGAGTCACTGTTATCTTCTAAACTTAGGGAAATAAAAAATGTTAATCTAAATTTGCTATGTTACTTTGCAAGTGAACTTTATTCCAACTGAACTGAATGCATTCATGACATTCTTGTAACTACTCATCAATTATTTGTACATACTGTATGTACTAGAATAAAATATTGCAGTGAACTTTTTGTCTTCAGAGAATTATTGCTGTGCCTTTGCCAAACTGAACATGTTCATACACCCCACTTATTGCTCATTTTGAAATATATCATGTGCTCACTCCATTATCTCCACCAGTGCATAAAGGTTATATAAGTTTAGCACTGCATTATAAACAAGTTTTTTTTAACTCTAACATATATTGAACATTTACAGTACATTTATTAATTATTGGAGATAACATAAAATAAGGAGTATATACCTACAAGGTTTCTATAAGAACAAGTAAAATCTAATTATTAGGAGTTTAAAGCAAGTCAAGCAGCCTTTGTTTCTTGTGTTTTGGAAGACAGGCAAACATAGGAAGAGGATTTAGAAAGCTTCACAAAGTAAAAAGAAAGCAAACACTTCAAGTGTTCGCTTGAAGTTGAAGAGAGGTATGTTTTATATTTGATTTAGGGATGTATATTTTTCTTTTCCCATTGGTCTGAATTTGAAAGTGGTAACCAAAATTAGGAGAGCTATCAATCCCTGGTCATAAAGACTGATTATTCAGGCATGATGGTTCAGCCTCCAATATTGTTACTAGAGATAGTGGTTTTACTACCCATAGCCTGACTTACAGATAGCAGATTGGCTAGAGATAGTGATCAGAAATCCCATAACTCTGACTTACCGATAGAAGACTGGTTTCCTAAGCTGGTTTCCATAGACAATGAGTTGTTTTGCAGGGCATGTTGTTGCAGATAGCAGGTCAGAATATTCTGATATGTGTTGTCTACTCCTTATCCATTCATATATTCAGTTCAGGTGTAACAATGACTCATTGTGATGGTTTAAATAATTATCCAACTGGGACTTGTTATTAAATGATCTGTTCTTAAATTAATGCGTTGCTTCTCTTCTTAAAATAAATTTGAGATTATACTGCTTTTGCTTTGCATGCATGAACTTTTCAATCCTTGCTAGATTTACTTAGAAAGGGAAAATCTGATTAATTGTAATTTTCTGAAATCTTCAATTATAGTCAGATGCTTCTTCGAGTTTTACGTTGTTGCTGAAAACCAAGAAAGGTACTTACTGAAAATCAGTCTAAATTGCTTAACATGAAAGTGCAACCAAATGCACTAAGAAATTGACTAAAAAATTAATTTCCAAGATTCTGCAGGGCGCTGGTGGCTCAAGCCTGTAATCCTAGCTACTCAGGAAGCTGAGATCTGAGGATCGCGGTTCAAAGCCAGCCCGGGCAGGAGAGACCGTGAGACTCCTATCTCCAATAAACCACCAGAAAACCGGAAGTGGCGCTGTAGCTCAAGTGGTAGAGCGCTTGCCTTGAGCTGAAGAGCTGAGGGACAGCGCCCAGGCCCAGAGTTCAAGCCCCACCACCGACAAAAAAAAAAAAAAAATTAATTTCCAAGATTCAGTTGCTTAGTTTTTGTCATAATATAGTATATACAGTCATTAAATATGATTTGCTTTCTTCTTTAAAACTTCCATGGAATAAATCCCAAGGACTGAGATATTGTGTGAAATATGTAAAATATCTATCTATCTATCTATCTATCTATCTATCTATCTATCTATCTATCTATCTATGTCTATATATATGTATAGATCTATCATGCTCATCTTATTTTCATTATCTGAATAGGAACAAACAGGAAAAAGAGGAAAATAAGGTCATGAAGTTTGAGTAATGTGAAAATACATTGTATCACTGAATGAAGATGACATAAGAACTCATAATGTTGAACAATAGGGGTAAAAAGGAATAGGAAAGAGAAAATACAATATATACATTTTTGAAATACCATGGTGAAAACACTTTGTACAATTAATATATACTAAAGAATAAATGACTTGAAAATTAAACAAGCTATGTTAGGAAATGACTATCATCAGGAAGGGAGAGAGCCCATGAAGAAGTGGATATAAGTGGATATAATTGAAGTACTTTATACACATCTCTAAAATCAGGAAAATAAAACCTGTGAAAATTGTTTTAATAAGGAAAGGGGGGGGACGAGGAATTAGTGAAAGATGTGAGTTTGATTGGAATGTATGCTATATATTGTGTTAATGGCACCATGAAATCCCCCTGTTCAGCTAATAATATACTCATAAAAACACTTTCCAAAGGAATCAAGTTATGTAAATAAAAATTTTGTATCTTGCTTTCTTGTTTCTGTAGAGAATTTCAGACATGTATGCTTAGGAATTTATTTGTTTTAATTGAAGTTTTGAGGATAAGGAATACTAATGCTTCACTGTATGCCCATATAATAGAGGGAATACACATCAATCATGAGAATGGTCATCATTTTAGCATCTTTAAATGCTGAACAGTACATTGATTGTGAGTCCTCTCTTTTCTTACCTATAAAGACTATGCCTACAGTTTTCCATATGCATACAGTTTTCCTTTCCATTTCTAAAATAGTTTTTAATCTAGACAGCCCTAACAAAGGATCACTAATCAGGTAGTTTAACACAACAGAAATGTCTTGTCTCACAATTCTGGAAATGGAAAAATCTCAATACTCCACTTCTCAGGATTGTACTCTCTGTGTGTTCGAAGGGGAGAATGCATTTTCTATTCTAACTTCTGTTGATTACCAGCAATCCTGGGGATTTCCTATTCTGTCAAAGCAGATCTCCAATCCCTGTCTCTGTGGTCACTGACCCTCTTGGGGTCAGTGGCCCTCTTCCCTATGTGTACCTAGGTTTTGATGTCTAAATTTCTTCTTGAAAGGGCAAAGGTAATCAGATTAGAAATCACCATGAATTTATGTTACCTTGATGACGTCAGTGAAGATCTCATTTCCAGACTGATTCACATTTGCAGGTATAGGAGTTAGGATTTTAACATCTATTTTTGAAAGGTATAATTAAATTCATGTTATCTCCCATCTTTGCGCCCACAAAAAATTCAATAGCCTAGGCAACACTTCGTCCTTTTAGCTTAAATCACCCATCTAGGGCAACTTTGTGGCAGTTAAAAATCTTAACTCTGGAAGTGCACCAAGAGATTGATAGGTATTATTATGGTTTGGATACCAAGAGCGTCTGTGTGAAGGGTTTACTTACTAGCCTGTGATGCTTTCTGTCTAGAGGTGGAAACATTTGGGAGTGAATTCTGCTGACAGAAAGGTACATCATTGAGGGAATGTTTTTGAAAGTTATATTGAGAATCTCGTTTCTTCCTTTCTCTCTACTTCCTGGCTGCCATGAGGTAATCAATCAGCTTTCCTCCACCTTGTATATCCCACTGTGATGGTCTTCTGTCTTACCACAGCCCCCAAAATATCTACACCAAGTGACCATGGAACAAAAGCTCTGAAGCCATATGCCAAAGTTGATGAACACAAGCCACATTCTCATACATATCAAATTCTAGGCACTCTCCTAACTGTTGTATTATTTCATCAAGTTTCACCTAGACTTCATCTGTTGCATGACATTATTACTTTCATCTTACAATGATTGTAAACTGAGAAAATTCAATGTGATTCTTTCTAACTATCATGTTAAAGTCATTTTCATTAGATATCACTGAGAATCAGCCTTGCTTCCGATGCCATGAATCATAATGAACTTAAGACTACTAGTCAGTTTTATCTCCTAGTTTATAGCAGGTAAGTAAAAATAGTCATACGACCTTTTTGTATGCTTGACTAAATCTCAGCTTTCATCCCTTTAAGCCCTCAGACAGCATATGTCAAGAAAGGGTCATTCAAGGAAAAAGCAACAATTTTACTGGTAGACCGGCAAAAAGCAAATTGGCTTCTATTTGTATTTTAGTAGTAATCAATTTCCTCAGCAAGTGTCTTAACATATAGCCATTAGAAATCTTATGAGTCTTGGAAATAGTGTGACTAGAGACCATTAGATTCGTTCACTCAAGGACAAGACTAACAAGTATGATATTCCTGTATCACCTACATACCTCCAACAATATCCACCAAAGAAAACCACTCTAATTGCTAATTAATTAATTTTCTGGCATTGACAAAAAGAATGCACACATGAAAGAACATTTCAAGCACTAGTAAGAAACCTGCATAATGTGTAAGTAAAAAACTTATGAATACAGTACAGTGTTAATATAACCCAAAACAGAGTGGTTGATGAAAAATCTGCCTTAATGTAGAACTTTAATATTCTCAAATTAATAATATATAGACACCGATATGAATAAGCAACATGTGGTATGTGAATAGACACACCTCCCTACATACTGGAATAATACTAGTTAATAAAAAAAATGTTATTAATGCATCAAATATATGGAGGGATGTCATGATTATTATGTTGGGCAAAAAGCCAGGACAAAAGAAGGACATTCTCTGTGTTAGTCAGTTTCTCATTGTGACAAAACATCTAATGTAAATAACTGAAATGGAGAAAGGCCCATTGTGTTTCATAATTTCGGAGGTTTCAGCCTATCTATGGTCAGCTACCCCAGCTGTTTCTGGGCCCTGGTAAGGGTGAGGCAAGCTGCAAAATGCTGTGGAACAAAGTCCCTTAGTTCAGGACAGTTTGGAAACAGAAAGTACAAGAAAGTGCCAAGAACAAGATGCACTCTTCAGGTACAAATTCCCAGGGACCAATTTCCTTCAACTCCCACTCAGCCATCAGGTATTTGTCACTATCTCTTTATTAAGATTTCAAATGGAGTCAGAGCCCTGCATGATAACAAATTCTTCTTAAAGGTCTCACCTCTAGGTGGGTGCTGGTGGCTCAAGCTTGCCATGCTAACTATTCTGAAAGTTGAGATTTGAGGTTCATAACCAGCCTGGGAACAAAATTCTGTGAGACTCTTATCTCCAATTAACCATCAAAAAGCAGGAACAGGAGCTGGGGTTCAAGTGCTCAGGCACCAGTCTTGAGAGCAAAGCTCCAGGGTAGCTCCAGGCCCTGAGTTCAAGCTTCAGGACCAGCACAGACACACAGACACACAGACACAGACACAGACACAGACACAGACACACAGACACACACACACACACACACAGAGCAGAAAGGAGAGCTGTGGTTCAACTGGTATAATGCTAGACTTGAGGAAAAAAGTTTAGAGACAGCATCCAGGCATTGAATTCAAGTTTCAGGAGACAAAAATAGTCCTACCTCTAAATATGGTGTGTGGACTAAACCTTCAACACAGGAAGGGCATTTCATATCTAAAGCACAACATTATGCTATTCAATTTATATAAAATTCTAGAAATGGAAAAGTCATCAATAGCAATAAATATGATTATGAAAGGAACTAAGAGTAGTTTTTGAGGGGATGACAATGCTATCCTCATTAAGATTATAGTTATAAATAGATACACATGCACAGACATCAGAGACAACAAAGTAGTACTCTTCAATATGTACATTTACTAAACACCGATTAAGACTCAGTAAGTTCTAAAAATTAAAAGGATTCTCTGTAAACCTGAGAAAAGGGAAGCCCATGGAAAGCAGAAGAAAGAGATGGAGTCCTGAAGCTTCATTTGAGACAAAACTAAAATGAACTCATTTTGCATCTAGAAATGCATAATGACTCATGAATGCCAGTCACAGGAGATGGTGCCCTCTTTTATTGCCTAAGTCATTTGCAGCCAGGTATCCTAATGCTTGTAACAACATAACTCTAGCTAAAATGGAAATATTGCTGGCTACTAGGCTCTAGTAAAGATAAAATTGGATAACCTAAGCCTAAGCATAAAATAAGTTTAAATTTTAACTGTTTCAATGATATGGTGATACTGAATGAATACATTTGGCAAAATCAATAGTTCTCTTAAGGGATTTGATTATTCTTTGAGATATGTGTATTTTCTAGTAGGTACTAATGTATGTTTGTTACTGAGGATGAGTCTTTTGACCTGTATCTGCTTTAGTCAAAGCAACAGGACTTGTATATGAACAGGTTGTATTTTAATAGCTCAAATGTATATGTGTGTATGTTCTTGTATGATATGGTATATATATATATATAAAGTGCTTACACACACATATATATGTATATGTATATATATATATATATATATATATATATATATATACTTACAAAGTGCTAAGTGGCAACAATTTACAGAATATTCCTTGTTATAGAGGAGACAAAACCTTAAAGTGAACTTGTCACTCTGAGAAAACCTACTTCATTTCCTCTTTTTCATGTGTCAACAGAATTTAACTGCATTTGGTAGTGATCATTTTTTCTTGTTTTTCGTTATTTATTTCTAAGCTCCATTTTTTGTCCAATCAGTGTTAATCACTATAAAGATCATTATAAATGTATACTGGGAGAATTTATCTATTTACTATGGCTGTCATAATACCATAGACAAAATGTTTTTAATAATGGAAATTAATTTTCTTACAGTTCTTCAGCCTACAAGTCCAATATCAAGGTCATCAAGATTGCATTTGAACAATTGGTGGCTGCCTTATTGCTGTGCAGTTTGTTTGTTTGTTTGTTTATATTGTCAAGGTAGTATACAGAAGGGTTACAATTACATAAGTAAGGTAATAAATACATTCTGTCCTCCCCCTTTTTTTTTTTTTTTCAGTCATGGGGCCTAAACTCTGGGTCTGGGCGCTGTCCCTCAGCTCTTCAGCTCAAGGCTAGCGCTCTACCACTGGAGCCACAGCGCCACTTCCGGCTTTTTCTGTTTATGTGGTGCTGAGGAATCGAACCCAGGGCCTCATGCTTGCAAGGCATGCACTCTACCGCTGAGCTACCTTCCCAGGCCCCCCCCCCCGCTTTTTTTAAAGGACACCAGTCAGGTTCAATTAGCCCACATCTAGGACTCCATTTAATTTGGTCATTTAATTTGCCTCTTTAAATATATGACTTCCAAAGAGAGTAATATTAAAGTATCAGGGTTTCAACATATGAATTTTGAAGACACACCCTTCAGCCCATAGTAGATATTGTAAAAACTCGTATGTTGGACATGATCCTCATTTTTCACAATGTAAAAGTTTGGAGGGGATATGATCAGCACTATCAATATATACTCAAGAAATAGATGTTTTGGATAGTAAGGTGAGGCATGTTTATGTTGGAACTAAGTTAACATCAACCATCATAGCTCAACTTGAAATGAAGGCCTGAGTTGATGAATGCTGTAAATCACAATTCTTTACACAGATCTATGTCACTTGATTAAATTTAATTCAAACTACTTACCCATATATTTTCTCAATATTAAGATGTTATCAATCCACTTTAGTAAAAAAAAAATCACTACAGAAAACTTTTTTCTTCTATTGCACCTTAAAATGTACATTTTCCCCCACTCCCTGTACTTTTGTCTTAACCCATGTCATACACAATCAGGGCTTTATCTGATATTTCATTTGGTTTTATGACCTTTTCTTTTGTAATATGCAACAGAAAACTCCTTTGAACTTCCATCTGACAGTTTTCTTTACTGACAATCATCCTGCTGCTCTATAATTTCCACTATTTTCCTCCAGGAAAGAAACATCCTTGGCTGTTACGCTCTTATGTGAGAGCAATCAGTGGAAAATCCCTTATTAAGCAATTGTCATTTCTTTCAGTGAGAAAATTTAGTAAGTTCAGGAGCATATTGACACAAACGTGCGCAGATGCTTGGTCTCTCTATGA
The DNA here is from genome assembly GCF_019054845.1 of Dipodomys spectabilis. NCBI lineage: Eukaryota > Metazoa > Chordata > Mammalia > Rodentia > Heteromyidae > Dipodomys > Dipodomys spectabilis. Next base: position 1,298,872 of record NW_024870840.1, read on the forward strand.
AACTGTTCACAGAGATAAATTCTGCTTCATTTCATGTTGAGCCCATGGCTGCCTCTCATTTGCCTGAGTGACATATGTCAAGCTGTTCTGGAGCCAGCCTTCTCAGAGGCATTTACAAGCTAAGCTCAGCATGTATCCAAGAACTGAAAGTCTTTTTCTAAAATATCTTAATGCCTTAGAAATAACATGAGTAAAATGGTAACTATTGGTGCAGATAAATAGCTCCTGAAAAGTAGTTTCTCCTTAGGATCAGATAGCAAAACTCACCAATTCACCTATTGTGCTGTTACTTACTGCCTAAACACTTTTCATACCCCACGTTCCTCAATTAATGAATTAATATTTCTTAGTGTACATGATACTTAACCAATGATGGTAGTGATCATGAACACAAGTTTTTTTTTTTTTTATAAATCCAGTGTGGATTTCATACATCAATTAAAATGCTCATTATATTTTCTTTTAAGGCATCCACTATATAGAACCTCAAAAAAAAAAATCAGCTATCACAGCGCCAAACCTCTAGATTAAATAGGAACCTAAAGAAAATAAAATGACAAATTTAAATCTAGTGCAGGAATTGAAATTTTTTATTTTTATTGTCAACTCTCTTTTCTCTAAAATTTGGTTATGCTATTTATCTTTTTACAGCCTTTGAAATTCTTATAGAGTATATGAGAAATGTTTGCCTGCTTTTAAAATATTTTTAATGCTATACTTTCCAAGTTTTTTCAGGTTGTGACAGGAATATTAAGCTGAACAAAATACCTTTAAGAAATTCTTCTTATCCTAAATATTTAGAAAATTAAGGAAAAGGGTGAGTTGGAGGGGTGGGTAAGAATGTTGGAAAGGGTGACAGTCAAAACACACTGTATTCACAAATGGTATTGTTGAATGACAATTCCTTTATACAACCACCTACACATAATAAAATACATTTTTTAAAAAAAATCTTATTTTTACTCTTAGAAGCCCAAGATATCTAAATATCTACTGTTTCCAGTAGGACTTTTCAAACTTTATCTTTCATTGTACAGAAAGAGCATACTCAAATCAAGGTATGTTCTCACAGTGCTGTAAAGAAGAAGAATTTCTTTTTTGGGGGGGGGGTCCATCATAGGGCTTGAACTCTGGGCCTGGACGCTGTTCCTCAGCTCTTCAGCTCAAGGCAAGTGCTCTACCACTTGAGCCACTGTGCCACTTCGGTTTTCTGAGTGGTTTATTGGAAATAAGAGCCTCACCGATTTTCCTGCCCAGGCTGGCTTTGAACCATGATCCTCAGATCTCAGCCTCCTGAGTAGCTAGGATTACAGGCATGAGCCACAGGCGCCTGGCTGAGAAGAAATATTTTTTATCTATGTTCCTTAAGTTCACGACTGAGGCCTGCATAACCAAAGCAGATTAACATAACTAATACCTATGAACTTCTTTAATGGATTCAATGTAAGTTTTACGTTATACCTGAGTCTTTGGAAATGAAGACTCACAGACTCAGGACACCTTGCCTCACTGTGTGGACAGTTGTGTAGAAGCATGATGGAGGAAAAAGGACGGAGGTTCCATTCCTTGGGTGTAAGGTGGGCATCTCTGGAATAAAGATTGCTATGACCAGTCTTTAGAGGAATGTGAGAGGATTTTTTATGGCCTGGTTCGGGGGAGATGGAGGAAGACAAGGTAAGAGAACTCTTGCTTGTTCTTGGCACATATTTTGAGGCCATGTATGCCAAACCACATTAAGTTCCCAAATGGCAAGTCAAAAAACAAATTGCAATAGCTTCTACTCATGCCATCAAGGTTGATACACTTAAATTTGTGTTGGGTCTTAGTCCCACAAAAGACGGTCGGGGTCTGAGGAAAGGCAAGTGTGTCCCAGCGCTCGGCCCATTCCCCAGCCTCCCTCAGCCAGCCCGGGAGACAATCAGACATAGCGGGGAGCCAAATCCAGCAGGTAGAAAACTCATTTATTAACAGAGAGCAGCCCTTTTTAAAGCCAAAAAGGGCGGGTGGCATGGCAAGGGAGGAAGAGGAACCAATCACTGTCAAGGTCACACCCTATCATGCACCTGAGCCTTCACGGGCTGGTTAGGCACTGATCGGCAGATCAATTGGGCTCTGCCCACTCTACTCTCTCCCAGCCCATCTTGGCTGCCCATGTGCTCTACAAATTTGTATACCTGTCATTCCACTGCCCTCTATAACAGGCAAAGTCCTGTTCAGAGGGTATCCACTCACCTTCTTAGTGATAGAAAATTTATTGCAATAATTAAATTGCACTTATCTGCATGACTGTTCTCAGACCTCCCATAGATACCTGAACTCCTAGATAGATACAAGCCTCAAAACGATGTATTCGTATAAATTTAATGCTCTCTTCACCTTAACTAGTCTCTTATGATATCCCTGTAACTGTCTTTCTGGTTAAAGTGTGACAAAAGCTAACCAGTATTTCTTTTTCTGTACTTTACAATTTTGTGGTTAGAAGATACCTTCTTACCACCCTTATTATTTGATCTTTCTTGATCTTATAGCCTCAAAAGCTTTCATCTTTTCACTTAAGAAATGTAATTTATGGGGCTGGGGAGGTGGCTCAGTGGTAGAGCGCTCACCTTGCATGCATGAGGCCCTGGGTTCGATTCCTCAGCACCACATAAGCAAAAAGAAAAAAACCGGAAGTGGCGCTGTGGCTCAAGTGGTAGAGCGCTAGCCTTGAGCTGAAGAGCTGAGGGACAGCGCCCAGGCCCAGAGTTCAGGCCCCACGACCAGATCAAAAAAAAAAAAAAAAAAAGAATGTAATTTATGACCTTTCTTCCATCATTACCCTTGTTCTTTGGGGCTATTATTAAATTAAATCAGGGTCACTTGTACATACACTCTGGAGTACTGTGAAAATCCATCTGGTAAGAGAGCTGACTACTAAATGACTAATGGATAGAGAGGGTACTTTGAGTAGGTATGCTGGACAGAGATGACTCACTTCCTCAGTTGGATAGAGCTGAGTAGTGTGAGATTTTCATCATGCTACTCAGAACAGTGTACAATGTAGGCCTTATAAATTGGGTAATTTGGAACTTTTTCATTGAATATTGGACTGCAGTTAACCACTGGAAACAAAGGCAGAAAGCAATGCCCCCCCCCCCCGCCGACTACTGTACATGCTAACTCTGTTATATTTATAAAATATTAAAGATAATTACTGAAAGCCTACTGGCATTTTTCCCTAGTGAATATATAACTTATGCAGGGGATAGGGTCAAATTACGATAGGACTCTTCTTACAGAGTAAAATCATTCATTGTTAGCCTAGCTTCAAGTTCTAAAGGAAACTTAACAGTTAGAGAAAAGCAGACAATATATTTTAAAGGACTTGGGGATTTTGTTAGTTTTTCCAGGAAATGTTAATATATTTTCATGATCCAGGTAACCTCCTACTCTCTCAGATAATTTCACTCCTTTAACTTTGGTTTTTATTTTTTCTTTAATGTCCTTTCGGTCTGAAATAGTTATTCTTGCCTAATTTTCTGTGTTGATGTTCAAGTTTTCTTTTCCATTTTAGAGAATGGAAGTCATGACCAGAAAATACTTGAACACCACAGCATGCATCAGCCTCCATTCATGGCCTCCCATATATGTTCATTTTCCCATGGTTCACAGAAGAAACAGGAGCTAGTGTTCTTATTTAATCATAGCCTTCTTCATCATTTGACTTTCCTCTTGCATTCCCATTCCATTTCTCTTATCACTTTCACAGCAAAATTCTTTAGTAATGCTGGTCTTTCCACTCTCATTCTTTTCATTTTTAACCTGCCATAGACAGGCTTTCAATTCCATGACACTACAACAACTCTTCGTAACTTGACTTCTCTGTGTAATCCTTCATTCCAGAAAACAAAATGTATGCCTACAGTACACCACATGTCTACAAAGGTAGCGAAAGGGATCACATCATTATTTTTCTTTCCTTATGATCAGAGAATTATAAACTCTTGAAGGAACAATAGCTGGCCAAACCTTAGTACTCTTTCTGTGAGATTTCAGTGAGAACATTTTGTGGGATTCAACTTCTTATTTGTCAGAAGACATTGGAAGCATAAGATGGAGAGGTCATCTAAAACACAAAGGAGAAGAGAGGCTCATGGAGCTAGAAAGAGAATATCTTGACCACTGACCACACTTCAGTGTGTAGTACTGACCAGCTGAGATAAGACAAGTCTGCTACTTGTCTTATACCTTAGAAGGTTATTCAATTTGAATCCCTTTAAGCTACATATGTTTCAAAGAACATAGACTTTCAGCACACATCCTTTTCAGCACACAATATCCTTTTGTATCACTCTTCCCATTTCCTTGACCAGTGTTGAATGTTAAGTGACTTCTGGACGTTTCACTTTTTTGCGCTCTGTAGCACTATTTACATTTCTATTTTCAAGCATTTTGATTCTTTTGGCTTTCCAAAATCATCACCTTCAGTTATTTGTTTTTAGAATTGCTTTTTCTAAAACTTTCAGTGGCTAGTCTAGATAAAGAAGGTAGTCCAGCAACTGATTTTGGCCACAAAAATGGTGCTATGGGAAGATACTTGCTTTCTTTGTAAAAGACTGATTTTTCCAGATTTCCCAGACTGATTTCTGCTTAATATTTCAGGCAGAAGACAGGGAATAGTCTTTCTCTCAGAGAAATAGGTTTCTCACATGTTTAAAAGACATAAAAATAAAAACTACCTCTTTAGCTTTTGGAAATAAATGTATCTGGAACCCCAAGCCTTTTGGTTCATGTTTGTTATAAACTACACTAATCATTTTTGTACCTTAATAACTGCATTGCAGTTCCAGTGATGGGGTTACAATCAAATGAATTCAGGTTTCTTCAGCTATTCTCTTTGATGGCAGCCCAGTAGTAAGCTTGGAAAGAATACCATCTCATAGGGACACATCAATGCTCTGAATGAAGAACATCTTTTATATTTAAGATATCAAATGAAAACTGTCTGTCCAGGGAAATGAGTTGTGTTCAGGTACTTAGAACAAATATAAAATGGAAACTTCTCTGGAGCAATAATAATGAACCTACCAGGTAAAATTCAATAAGGTGCTACATGAAACAATCAAGAACTAATTTGACATAAAAAAAGAACAGAATTACAACGTTCCTTTTATTGTTCGACTTTGGAGTATTATACCAACAATGATAGCAAATCTACTGAGGAGTTTACCCCTAACTTGCTTGATTTATAGCATGCCAATGCTTTTCTATCCTTGTTCATTAACTTCTTCAAATGGAAATAAATTCAAGTTTTTGACATAAACCAACCTTTAGAGATATTTAAAACAGGTTTTTCTGCTCTACAGTGTAGGAACAGATTTGAATCTTGCTAGCTTACCTCTAAGACTAGATGCTGGCAACAATGCCATTTCAAGCAGCAGATGGCTGCTTGCATATCATAGGTAAGGAGGAGGAGGGGCCCAGGGCGGTGTTTAGTGATGTACCAACTGGGATTGCAGCTCTGGGAAATCTTGCACATTTTAGCAAAGACTACAGAGATTTGAATGCTTATGAGCAATAAGGCAAGGGAAAGTAAATAGGAGGCAAAAAACCTTAATGAAAAAAAAAAAAAGGAAAGGTTAAGGATGTGTGGGCAGGAAGTGTGGGTCTGTTACTCTTCCCCCAAGGAGAGAGGAAATGCATTTGATAATTTGGTTGCTGCATAATGTGTAACCATCAGAAGAGTTTATCACTGATGTACAGTTCCATAATTAAGCCAGGAGACAGTGGTCACATGTTCACAATTGAGAATATCTTATGGCTGCATTGTAGAGATGGTGCCCCTGTGGATAGGCCATTAAGCCCCTAACTCTTTTCTTTCTTCTTTGTTAACCCTAGTGAGTTCCTTTCTTTGTCTCATCATGAATCTGTCATACAGATTCCTTAATAAAAGAATCACCACCGTAGCCTGTGGCTAATGGCTCTAATTCTCTCACAGCATAGAGACCTAATATCGGAGTAAAAATCTTGAACATTATAAGTACATTAAAATGAACAGCAACGGAGATAAAACCTCTGTGTCCCTATCTTGGGATTCATTTCGCTTAGCATCAGGTTATATGGTTATATCTTAGCTATGCTGAATAATGCTGCAATAAACATAGTTGTGCTGGGAGCATTAATATGGCCTTGTTTATGATCATTTGGGTAAATGCCTCAAAGTGGATTGCTGGGTTATAGGGGAGCTCTATGTGGAGTCTTTTGAGGAACCTCCATACTGCTTTCCAAAGTAGTTGAACAAGTTTACATTCCCACCGACAATGCAGGAGGGTTCCCTTTTGGCCACACCCTCCTCCAGCATCTGTTGTTGTTAGATTTCTTGATTATAGCCATTCTAACTGGGGTGAGGTGGAATCTCTTTTGTATATTCTTCCTCCATGGTACAACCCCTTGATCCCTGTGTCCTGCATCTTGTATATACACTTTTTCTAATTTGGGGAGGGGGAGGAAAATAACAAAATGCTGAAATAAGGATACAGGATGACCCATTGAAATAATGAAATATACAAGACAGTATGTTGAAAACGAACTTTAAAACTTTGCATGTGTGTGGGGGGGAAGGAAGGGAAGAGTTGGGGGAGGGAGGAAAGGGATGGTAGGAGAAATATAAAGGAGGGTGTAACAATGCTCTATAGGAAAAGGACTTATTACCTTGCTCATGTAACTGTAATCCCTCTGTACAGTATCTTTACAATAAAAAATATATATTAAAAAATAGGAATGTTTCAGTGAGAGAAATGACTTTGTTTCAGTGAAATGCGATGTAACCTTCACCATCTTACCTGAGTTTTGTTGTCCATTTTCTTATTTCAATCCAGTTTCCTCAAGTAAAATAATAGTAGTTGCCTAGCAGGTTGTGGTGAGGGTTTAATGAGTAAATGCAAAGCACCAGAAAAGCCAGCCCTCTGTTGGTCATTCTGTATGTTCTTAATTATTAACAGGTAAATAAAGCATTCCTGTGTACAGATAACAGAGAAGAGCATTTATAGTTGACTCTCTTATTAGAAACTCAAAATTTCTCCTTTAAATTTCAGACTCCAGTAGATGGCTTTTATAAACAATAAACAGTCAATAGCTGGCACTTTGTGTTTCCCAGGGAGTCCTGCTCTAAAGTGCTTCACAGTCGCCGTGCTCAAAACCATCTCACAATGAACACCATCACATTATTCCCATCTGTGTGTGTGTGGAAATGGAGACAAAGAAAGGCAGCCTTCTAACCCCAGCAAAATTAGAAACTGGAAGAACCCACTTTAGACCCAGGCTGTCTGGCTCCAGGTCCACACCCTCTGTTTCCTCCCTGAAGAGAGGCTGGTCTCTATTTGTTCTAACCTTATCCTATATCTGTGCCTCAGGGCTTTCAGTGGGTCTCTAAGTTTATTGACCTTCTCACTCTTCTCTGATTGGATTACTTCCTCTAGCCCAGAAATTCTCCTTATCTTTTCAAGTATTAGTGAAATCTCCCACGTGGCTGATTTTTCTGCTGACTTGCAAAGTACAACGGTTGTTTACAATGAGTAGGAGCGGTCTTTGGACTACTGTGTTTGGTCCTGAGAATAATCTCTTCTTTCTTCTTTCTTCTTCTTCTTCTTCTTCTTCTTCTTCTTCTTCTTCTTCTTCTTCTTCTTCTTCTTCTTCTTCTTCTTCTTCTTCTTCTTCTTCTTCTTCTTCTTCTTCCTCTTCCTCTTCCTCTTCCTCTTCCTCTTCCTCTTCCTCTTCCTCTTCCTCTCCTCCTCCTCCTCCTTCTTCTTCTTCTTTTCTTCTTTTCTTCTTCGTCGTCTTCGTCTTCTTCTTCTTCTTCTTTTCTTCTTCTTCTTCTTCTTCTTCCTCCTCCTCCCCCTCCCCCTCCCCCTCCCCTTCCCTCTCCCCCTCCTCCTCCTCCTCCCCTTCCTCCTCCCCCCTTCCTATTGTTGGCCTTTTCTTTCCCTATAAAGTTTCAAAAGGGAAGGTCCATGCTAATTGATAGGGACTGTTTCCAAGATCGTTCCTACTTTATCTACTTCTGTTCTCCACTGAGCTGGTCTCTGTCTGACAGTTGAGGTGATATAAGCAAATCTAAATACCTCTCTGATTTTTCCTCTTATTGAGGACACTTTACATATGATACGCATTGGAGTAGTTATTGCCTATAGCGAATGAATTGGAATATTAGAGAAATGGTAAGGTAAAATTTGGAAAATAATGTGAAAGACTTCCTGAAAAAATATCCTTTGTTTTCTTCTATTTATTTCTTCTGCAGGAATGTGTCTAGATTACTAAGGAGTTCCATGGCTCAGTTTTAACACAAATCTTACCAACATTTTTGGAAGAACTATTTAATTATCTTTATTGAGGGATTTTTTCCATCTTTTGATATCTTACTAGTATTGTTCACTGCTCAAACTTTATCTTATTAAAAGATACTTGACAAAAAGAGAGTAATTAGCATAATGTTTATGACCCTTAATATTTTTAAAGCAATGACATTTAAGAACTAGTAGGACAGGTTTTCATTAAACGGTAATAATTACCTGTGGAATTTCGAGATAATTGCTAATTTAAAAATATTCATGGTTCTACATTGTGTTTTAAAAAAGAACTGTACAAAGGTATGCACACATGGACACAGGCACACACACAAACATAAACACATACACACTATTTCTTAAATTGAATTGACCATAAACAAATGGCAGTTTATGACTGGATTTTAAGATTAATTCTTTATTTTTTATTTTTATTTTATATTTATTATTATTGTAATAGTGATGTACAGAGGGGTTACAATCGCATATGTCAGGTAATGCCTATATTTCATTTTTAACATTGTCAACCCTTCTCTCAGACTTTAAGCTCAATTCTTTAAAAGAATCTTTGTAACTCACAATACTTAGCACAATGTCTATCATGAAGAAAATCACAGTGATACTTAGTTGAAAAAATGTATCTCTGTGTTGTGGCGACAAAAGAATATTTGCATAGATTCTTGCTTCTTAGTCTTTAAGCTGACCGTAGAAATATAATATTAACATAATAAAATTGAAGTTGTTGCAGGGAACAAACATCTTTTATCAAGGAATAATAAAAAGAGCATTCGCACAAACTATAAAATATCAGTGAAATATCAGTCTCTCAATTACAGGAGACCGCAGAAAGCACAACAAATATTTTATAAGACAGAGCAAAAAGAGGCTTCATACTGGAATATTAGAATACCAAGGACCTCAAAATGGTTCACCTCATAAATTTTGACCTGTTATAAGTGGTTTGTTAGGATGACTCCTTTCTCTTGTAGTGAGATAATATAGGGAAAAAAAATAAGAAATTGACAGGGAAACAACCCCCAAACAGTCCCCCCAAACAACCCCCCCCCAAAAAAAAACAACCCCAATGAAGGACCAGGCATCTCTGTGCGAGGGTGGAGGCACAGGCATGCGTACACACTCACACACACACACACACACACACACACACACACACACACACACATACACACACACAACTTCTTAAAGCCTTAATGATGGAGGCCTGAGCTAAAATGATGGAGAATTATGCTTTCATGCAGCTGTAGTTTTTACTTTCCTTAATAACTGATTTGTTTAAGCTACTAGCATATAAAAGTTAAATTTGTTTGATCTCCTTATGCTGAATAGATGAGAGAATAATTTGAACAGGGAACATTGGCCTGTGTAAAAGAAGGCAAGTGTAAAAGAAGGCAAGTGTTCTAAAACTTCGTGATGGTCAAGAAAGTACCAGTGCTGGGGCTGGGAAGGTGGCTCAGTACTAGAGCACTTGCCTTGCATGCATGAGGCCCTGGGTTCAATTCCGCAGCACCACATAAGCAAAAAAAGCTGGAACTGGCACTGTGGCTCAAGTGGTAGAGCGCTAGCCTTCACCTGAAGAGCTGAGGGACAGTGCCCAGGCCCAGAGTTTAGGCCCCATGACTGGCAAAAAGAAAAAAAGAAAGTACCAAGTGCTATCCATAGCATCACAGAGTATCTATAATATTACAAGGTTATCTTAATTAGGCTTACTTTTCTCATGAAGAAACAAAAGCTTAGTGAGGTTAATGACTTGCCCATAGTGAGTAGAAACCACATAAGCTACTTTCCACACAATAACCTTTCATAATCTCAGAAATAAATGTGATCAGAGAGAATCCTGAAGGTATTCCATCAGAAGAAAAGCTGACATCCACCACAAAGATACAACAGCATCTTATACCTATACCATCACACAAGATTTTTCCTACCCTGTTAATAGTCTCCTTTGTATCAGGCATTGCTCAAACCACAAGTATAGGATTAAAATGGAAACACAGGTTAAACCCCATGCATCAAGAGTACCAGGAGGAAACAAAAATTGTGTCAAGCATGCCTTTCTCTCTTCTGAGCCACAAACCTAGTGCAAGCTGATTGAGGATGGAAGTTTAAACTTGGAATATGGTCAGTACTTTTTACAGAAAGACTTGTATACATAATTATTTGAAGTTTTTTTCAAGCTATGAAAAATTACTCAACTTCATTAGGAAATAGGGAAATAATTATTAGCTGATAAAATCCAAAAGTTAAAGGTGAAAAGCAGTAGGGCCTGTGCCCACCTGGTCAACTGGTTTAGTACAATCTATGAGTAATTTTAGAAGTCAAACAAAAGAAATGCCCCAAAGAAATACAATTTAATCAAGAAAAGTAATCATCACAGCTAATCTCAGCCTTAGCTACTATAATCACCATCAAAATTAATTATCCTGCCTCCCTTCCCCTCCCCAGAAGGTTATTCTTATAACAATTCTCTTAAAACATGCACCTTGGGTTTCCTCGTGACATTTTTTTCCATGACTATTTTGAAGGTAGCAATCATCTTGTTTAGTTTTTATATTCCTGCCCTGCTAAGATCAAGGTATGTATAATTGTCTTCATTTATGTGTGTGAAAACATTTGCTCTCTTTATTAGTAGTTCTAAAAGACACTTTATACTAAGGGTGGAGAGATGATGTTGAACTCTGTTTAATTCACATTAGTGCAATTTTATTATCCAATGTGAAAGATTCAGTCTCTACAATTCTAATAAACCAGCAGAAGTTAGAAAAAGTATAAATATAGATTGCATATTTGAATCCTTAATTAAAACTCCATAAAAATATTCAGCAGCTTTCTGACAAATAACCTCCTTCAGCATTTTGTGAAATAGAAAGGCAGCTTCTCAGTAACATGGTTTATTTTTCTTAAGTATCATGTTACTGTTAATCTTCTTAAGTTAGACATTCAGGGAAATGTCCTCAAGCTTCTTATTTATGCAAATTAACATAAAATTTATCAGCTACCTTTTTGAGACTCAAAGAAATGAAAACATCCCTTTTAGATTTCATTTCAACGTCTGTTAGCCTTAATTTATCTTATAACTTGTAATCTAGGGACCATTTTGCCTGTCTACTAGGCATATCCTTGATCCTATTTGTTTTGAACTTTCACAGTTCATATTTTTGTATACATCCTTCTCAAAGTTGCTACATGCACAACTTTCCACATCTCTGTTGTAGAAACACTACGATTTTGTGGTTGTTTTGGCTGACTCCCTTAGAAAATCCCATGATATGTCTTCTATGCCCCTTTATTGATATTTTTTCTTCTATAGTCACCCTTTGTTCTTACATGAAATTTATACACTTTCTTCTTCAATTATATTTATTATTCAATACAACCGAATGTATTCAAATGCCTATTTACATATTTAGATACTGAGCTGGATACTAATGGCTCATGCCTGTAATGCCAGCTATTTGTGAGATTGAGAATGGGACCATCCTGATCTGTGGTCATCTTGGGTAAAAAAATGTTCTCGAGACCCCTTCTTAATCATGATTGGCTGCAATGGTGCATGCCTGCCATCAGATCCTACATGAGAGGCTGAGATTGGGAAGAGTTGCCATTTTAGGGCCACCTGAGCAAAAAAAGTCTGAGAGATATTGTCTTCATGGAGGTCATAGTCCTACCTGTGATGCCAGCGACAATAGGAAGTGTAAAGTGTCAGATTTTGGCTCAGGAGCATGTTGGAGCAGGAAGTGAGACCCTGGCCTACTTTAAAAATAGTAGAGAAAATAGTAAGGCTGCAGTCATTGCTCTGTGAAATTGTGCCAGACTAGCAAGCACAGAGTGTGAGTTTAACACTACTAATGGCAAAAAAATAGATAATTCCTTGTATTGTTTACACATATTATGTATTTTATTAACATATATGCAAATATAACAATATATGCATATGTAGAAATATATGTATATAGATTTATTTTTGGTAGAATGATACAAATTTATCTGTTCTTTCCAAGCTCCACTCTCTAACTATATCTGAGGCATAAGATTTACACCAATATTTAAAGGCTTAAGAAAAGTAGCACTTAGAACAGACAATGGGAAGAGCTATAGAGGAATGAGCTTCTGTTGTTTATGGTTATATCCACAAAGAAACAGTATGTTGCCTTTGTCATTTAAAATAAAAGTATCAAACAAAATCTTTCATTTAAAGGCACTTCTTCAGTATATAGTATGCACATGTAATGGCACACATTTATATGCACATTAATTGCATACAAAAATGAACAAATAACACACTTTGCTGTTAAATATATGATTGGTAGTAGACTTTTAATACTAAAATAATTGTCATTTCCAAGTCATAATGTGGTTATTATATAACAATAGCACACACCAAGTGCTTTGGCTGTTCAAGGAAAGAAGTTATAATTATGGGTTCTGATTTTTATTTGTTTATTGTACCATTGAGGTGGAGACAACCAAAGAAAGTTTTCAGATTAGAAAATTTTCTTTTGTTTTTTTGAAATATTTGTGAATTTCACATGGCAACTAAAACCATTTTGAAAGCACTATCTAAAAAAATTCAGAATTATAACATGAAATTTAAGATAGTTAAATGTTTATTACAAAAATGATGAAAAGATCTTTCGTTTTATTCAACATTATAATGGGGCTCTTCCAGGAGAAGTGTCCAAGGTAGGGGCTACTTAAACAAATATCAAAAGGACCACCTATGACAAGAAGTTTAAATGCCCCAGGAATTAATATGATTTTATTTTTAAGAATAAGTGTAGGAATGATTACCCCATCCCTAAATTATAGCAGGAAAAGATGTTTATGTTAAAGAAGCCAAGAGTTCATTCAATATTTATAAGCATGGAAAACTATGAAAATATACTTTTAATTTTGAAAGATGTTCTAATTCCTTCACTTTGATGTTTTAATTAATCCATTTGCCAATATTTGGATGTAAATGCATTTGTCCCTTAGCATGCTTATTGTTTAAAATTTTAAAAATGCTGATTCTTAAGATAGCATAGCTTTCTCTCAACAATGATAAATCACATTGTATTTTAATTTTATATACTTAGAGACTTGTCCTTAGCAACCATTAAATGATTTGTTAGTTCTCATAATATATTATCCATTGTCCCAGAACTTCTTCTTCTAACCTTATTATTTCACCTCCAACCACTGCTACAGACTTTTTTACTTTACATAAAACTGTTCTCTCCGTCTCCCTCCCTCTCCCTTCCTCCCTCTGATCTCCCTTATCTTCTCTTCCTCTCTATCTCCCTCTCTCCCTCCCCCTTCTCTCTCTGCCTATCACTCTCTCTCAATCTAGTTTATACTCAGCCACATGTAAATACACCCATAGAGTTTTAGGTCTGGAAGAATAAAACTAACCATTGCACCTACAACATTAGTAAAATTCAAGTGGTGTGCTTGTAAAGTGATTCCCACCAACAAGAAAAAAAAGTTCTGATATTCAGTATACTAATATTAAACTATATATTCAGCTGTTAAAGTTCCTGAATATTTAACAGTGAGTTTTTATAAGCCAACAGGGCCTGACTCAAGCCCATATTGTAGGCATTCTGCTCTCTACCTGCTCTCAGTGACCTACTACTGTTTCATAGAGTGTCCATCTAGTGCCAGACAACTCAAGTTGTATAAGAAATCATCTTCATATTGGCCCAATATCTTCTTCCCTGCAATTTCCTCTTAAATTGACTTTAATTACAGTTCAAAAGCAGGAAAGAAAAAAAAAAAACACTTCTCCTGGTGTCATTGAAAGACTTTAAGCAGCTAGTGTGAATATCTTCTTTTCCTTTAGGTTGATCAAAACATGTTTTTATATTTCTTTATAAAGTACTCTAGTTTCTCCAGTTCTTAATGACTGAATATTTTCCCGAGGATGTATCACAATTAACAGTCTACAAGGCCAGAAATTAACACTGAGTTGTAGATGTGGTGTAGGCAGAGCATGGTGCCAGGGGTTATTACTTGACTTTCCTTCTTCATTATAATTTTGCTAGTGCAGTTTGGGGATTCATTAAATATTTCTTGGCTGTCACATCACACAGTTGGCTTGGATGGAATTGTAAAGCCAAATTTATCCACCCAGGATTTTACTTTAACCTAAAATGCAGTCAAGCTTGTTTTCTATGATCCCGGACTTGTCTAACTGATTTTGTAGGAATTTCCTTTACTACTTCAAGCTTTGTAGCCTATTAATTATAATTCATTTGAAACCACCAAAATAAATGTGTCCATAGCCTATCAAGTTTTCTGATTGTTATGCCTGTAATATAAATATTCACCTTCATTTTCTTTCCAATCTAAAATGGTAAGGATGTAAAGTATCCATGGACGGTCTTCCTGCCAGGAACAACACAGAGAAAAGGTCAAAACTTTAGATTAAAAATTTTTCATGAAATATTCACTTGACTTCACATTCATCCATCATTCAGACATGATAAACCTGTTGCTGAGCAAACACATTTCCTTAGGCCATCTGTGTGGATTTAAGTTCAAAGGCTACTTTGTCTCAAAAATGCTCTTTTAAATCAGGAGATGACTCCACCTGCATAATCCAACTTTTCTTTCCAAGTTGCTTCAGAATTTACCCCAAAAGTTCAAAAAACCCGATGATATAATTTAAGTTCATTTCTGAGCTGGCACTCATTTTTTTTCTCATGAATCAGCAGAAGGAAGATGTTTAAGCTTTTAATAGGTGTTGGAAAGTCATCTTATCTCTGATAAGCATTTCTTGGATGATAGCACCATCCCAATTATCTGTGGGGAATATTTTTATAAAAGTAACTGTACACGTCATGAGACAATCACAAAGTGCTTATCATCTTTTGACATCATTGCTTTCTTTGCACCTTTTTCTACTTATTGTTCACATGTTCATTACTCTAAATTTATTACCTTACTATATATCAGATGAATACGGTGCTATCAGGGATGGTCCATTTTAGGTAGGAAAAAAAAAATCTACCATCCCTCAGTAGTTATATTCTTTTTATTCTGTGGGTCACTGTGCTGGGTTTCAACATGTATGGGCACCATATACTTAAAGATGCTGATAGGTCCTTTTATTTAAATTTATTTCAATGTGCAGTTTAAAGAAAGGAATATATCTGAGTTGGCATAACCCCAAAGCCCTGATCCTTTTGCCTATTTCCTGAGTAGCTGGGATTAGAGGTGAGGCTTACTATATGCTTTTCATTCTTTCTAACTTGATCTAGAATTTAGATATTTAGATAAAATTTAGAATTTAGATAAAATGCCTACCTTTTTCACATTTCAGCATGGAGAGAACCTAACACTTTACCTTTTTCATCAGAATGAGTGTATAAAAGTATGTGTTGAATAAAATTGCATTTCTTTAAATCTATTGACATAATAGTAAATTAAAGAGAAGGGATTTTTTTGTTTCATGATTATATACTGTAATATTAATTAACCAAAGTATAAATTTAAGGATGTATGTCCCATTCAATAGTTATCTTCACAATTCCAGGATTAAAATAACTTTTATCTCAAATATGCCAAGTTTCTTGCTTTCAAAAAAGTGTTAAAAAAAAAAAACAAAAAGAATGTTCACATATGAACTAAATGATAAAAATATATTAAGCACCTGCTGCCTTCAGGCAGATTTGAATTAAATTCTTCTGTTTAGAACACTAAATATCTAGATAGTAGAAATCTAAAATATTCTTGTTTGGCAAGACTGCTTCACTCCATTTCTTTGATGAGCTGATTACCTGTGTGGATTAAGTCAGTCCGTAAGTCTGATATATTATTCCCACAAAACATACTCAAATCACTGATTATTTTTCCTAGGTCTTTCTTCTTTTGGACTCTAAGCTGCCAGCACATCACTTTCAGTATAGTAACATCATGACTAACAGTTGCTATAGGAAAGAGAGGGATAAAAGGTGTAATAAGTGGGATTTGATGAATTCATGTGAGGTTGAAAGTAAGATCTAAAGCTGACTCAAAGGCATCAGGACTCATTATCTCTATAGGAAGTACTTTTATTAATTGAGGTTATTGGATGCAAATGGTAGCTTTGAGAACCAGGGGATGTGAAATTTGGCATGTTTTTATGTTGAGGTGGAGATAATATTAGCCATTCTAGAACTTAAGCTCACCGTGTTAGAAAGGCACATTTGGGGCTATTAATCATAAACTTTGATTGAAACTATCTGTTATAAAAGAAGGTACATTCATACAAACAAAAGTCCAGTTACTTGGGAACAGAAACCTGACAACTGAGCTATAAAAAAGATAGAAAAGAATGCAAGGAGAAGCTAATGGAAAAACTATGAAGAGTTGTTTGGTATTAATTGGCTTATTAGAAACAGCATAGGACTGTGAGCTTTAAACACCCACCTGCCACACAATTCTTCATACCTGTAGATACCTTGGATCAATGCAAGAGAATTATATATATATATATATAAGTTTTGTTATGAAGAACGATATGGTCAGTGATTGTGAACTTCAGACAAATCCAGATGTATTTTAGGTTGGGAAAGACAAGGTACAGTGCCATTGTACATGGGAGGTGGGGAGTATATCCTCTCTGCGGAGTAAGTTGCCAGGTCCAGTGTTGTAAAGTACATTGCTATGGTCTGCTCATAAAGCTTGCAACCTGAGCCCAGGGCCTCTTAGTATCTAAGCAAGGGAACCTCAAAGGGTGACTTCTAAGGCTTTTGAAATCAAGTGAATGTTCTATTGCATTTTAGGTAGAGCCTAGTGTTTTTCTTATAAATAGCTTCTAGATGTTAACTCTTTCCTACTAAACTAAACTGCTTTCAAGACTACAAGACTTTCTTTTCTTTTTATCTTTTAACTTGGTATTGCAGATATTCTCATTGAAGACAACTCTGGCTTCTGTCATACCCATACTGGTGACATTCTCAGAAATTAATTCTATACTCTGGCCTAAGTATGGAAGAGAATTCAGATGCTAATATTTATAACACAGGGAAATGATGAATTAGTTCACACAGCAATATGTTATCCACTTAAATTGAACCAACTTCCAAAGAAAGCCCAATATATTTGTTTGTAAATATTTAGGTAGATTAAAATGAAATCCTACTATATATTATACTACTGTGGATCAGACTGTCAATAGTATTTGGCGTCATGAGTCCATTGCATTAATTTTCTTTCCAAATTTTGTGTTTACAACAATTTTGCTGAGTTGAAATTATCCACATCAATTATAAATGGGAAACAAAAGGACACAAAGTCTGTGTCATGTTGTTAGAGACCTCTTTTCATTGACATTTATGGTAGGTTATGATTGGCTCACATACTACCCATTTAACCTTTGTCATTTCCACATTGGTCTACTACTTAACACACTACTACTAGAAAACATATTGTTAACAGTTCAATTATTTAATTATATTCTCTTTATTTGAGTATAATGATCCCATAAATCTATCTTTTCTATGTCACAATAAAAGTTTGCAGATAAATCTCTGAAGGGATTTGTTTTCTGTTTTTCCTCAATTCTCCATACTTTCACAAAATTGAATCTTTGATAGTTTTCTTGAGAAAATTATTTTAATTGGCATTGTATTATGAGGTTACTAGAGTAGGGGAGTATTATATTTTGGAAAGTAATAGAAATTATTGACTATTCCTTTATTAGTTCAATTATGGAAGTTAATAATTGGCCTAAGACCTCATTCTGTCACTCGAGACCCAAATAAGTTATTTATTCTGCAAGTAGAGCACTTGTTACTTATTTATATTAAGATCTCTTTGGATATTGTACATACTGTCCATTTAATATTGGACAGATGCTGGAAATTCAAAAATAAATAACACTTAGTATTAATGTTTAAATAGCTCACAGTCTAATAATAAAAATAAACACTTAAATAATAATATATAGTAAGAGGTATAAATCAAATAACACAAGAATATAGATGAGGTGTTATACATTACACCTGTAATCTAAGTCTAAAGACATTCATATATGTGTGTGTGTGTGTGTGTGTGTGTGTGTGTGTGTGTGTGTGTGTGTGTGTGTGTGTGTGTGTGTGTGTGTTGCCAGTCCTGGGGCTTGAACTCAGGGCATAGGTTCTGTCCCTGAACTTTTTTTGCTCAAGGCTATCACTTGAGCCACAGTGCCACTTCCAGCTATTTATGTTTATGTGGTACTGAGGAATTGAACCTGGGGCTTCATGCATGCTAGGCAACACTCTACCACTAAGCCACATTCCCAGCCCCAACATTCATATATATATATATATTTTTGGGTCCAGTCGTGGGGCCTGAACTCTGGGCTTGAGCGCTATCCCTCAGCTCTTCAGCTCAAGGCTAGCGCTCTACCACTTGAGCCACAGCGCCACTTCCGGCTTTTTTCTTTTTGCTTATGTAGTGCTGAGGAATCGAACCCAGGGCCTCATGCATGCAAGGCAAGCGCTCTCCCACTGAGCCAACTTCCCAGCCCAACATTCATATATTTTAACATAAATATTATCTATGTAAGATATCATATAACTTCCTTAAGTTTCTGCTTTATATGGCTTCACATAAGATTGTGTTTGAATTATTTATCAGTACAGTCCTGGATTGCTGACATAAAACTGCCACCCATATCTGCATGCATCAATGAATTATTTTGTACATTTGGGGAATTATTTTATTTTATTATAGAGGTGATATACAGAGGAGTTACAGTTATATAAAGTAATGAGTCACTTCTTTTTGAACAGTGTTATCCCTTCCCTCATTTTTTCCCACTTTCCCTCTCCATTTGTGGTTGTGGTTGTGTGTGTGTGTGTGTGTGTGTGTGTGTGTGTGTGTAGGTACTTGGAATCAGCATAATACGTTCAGCACATTCCTAGGCATAAGTCAGAATGTTATCAGCAATCCAGTTCAGCCTGTATTTCACATGAACTTGGGGTTTGTTCCTTCTCGTCTATTGTTTAGCTCAAAGGAAAATCAAATCAATTCATTGCTTTGCCAAGGAAAGCAAGCTTAGACTTGTGGCCAATGATCTATGGCTCTTTTCCAAGAACTTACTTTCAAAAGTCAAGTCACTATCCTTTTGTAGAGTTTAAAAAGCACCGAAAACAAATAAAAGGTAACTGTAGGAAATTCCCTTTGCATTGGGTGAAGCCGTATGCGATTTCTGTTCACTCACTGTGCAGTGCTAACCTCACCAAGTCCGTACAGGGTACTACCTCATGACTGAATGAGCCTATAAATGATTAAGGCTATAAATTACACAAGGAAAATAACTATAGACTAAACTAAGTGCTCAAATATTAATTCTACCTACATTGTGACATCTTGCTAGGAATTTTTAGCCATTTATACAGTCTAATAATGTTTATTTCAATTTAATTGTACATTTTCAAGCCTAGCTTATTAGTTTTTTTTTTTACACTGAAACCTTCTTTACTTTTAAAACTCATGAGGATTGTGTAATGAAAACTTTTAAAGTACTTTCATTGGAAACCCTGTGGCTTATGAGGTAGTCAAAAAGCTACCCAATTTTACTAGTACATTTTAAAAGGTATATAAAAGAATGAAATGTACGTATTTATATGCTAGCGGCAGTATTCCAATATTCTTTTTAGTTCCAATAGAATGGCCTTTCATCAAAAAAAAGTGATAAAATTAAGACTTTCTGCAATGAAATAAGCTCCTTTCATGTTTTAAGTAGGAGAATGATTTATGGGCATAGACAACTCTCTGTGGAACTGAAGAAACTCAAACTCCTCCCACACGCATCTTTCTTTTCAAGTTTAAGATGAACTTTCCCTTCAGTGATTTATAATGTCAACGAACTTTATAAAGCTTCAGAGCACATACGATTGCCAGGTAGCCACCAGGAACTAAATCATTACTTTTGTTGGGTTTCCATATAAGCACTGTAGTGGGGTTTAAACTCAAGCCTTTGAAAGAAAAATGCTCTATCATTTGGGCTACATATCCCTCCCCTTTTTTCAAATGAAGTTTTGATGTTTTGCTGATATTGGTCATATACCAAGTTCTTCCAGCTATGCCTCAAAATACATACCACCCAATTTGTCTTTCAAAATAGGGCCAAACTCAAATTGTAATCATCCTATCTCTTCTTCCAAAGAACTAACCTTGTAAGCCACCAGACCCAAATATCATGCCATATTTCTTTCAATGAAATACAGATTTATTTGTCTAAATATACACTAAATACACAGACAACTTGAGCTCTTAATGGATAGCAGAATTTCCATAGTTTTTAATGAATGACAATATCTTTTCAATTAATAGAAGTTGTAACATAAGCCTAAATGTGTATACTAGTATAGAATCTAGATTTAAGAGGCATTTCCTCTTAAGACTAAGACTGAATGTCATCAGAAGATTCAGTGTGCTTAGGAAAAAGTGACGAAAAAAAAAAACCGAATAAAAAAAGAAAGTAATAAATAAGGGTTGGTTAGCACTTAGTAAAGGTTCACTGTCTGGACCAATTTTGGGCCAATTTTACTTCCTTTTTTCAAATTAGATAGTATGTTAGCATACACATTTAGACATAAGTCCCACAGAATCTGCTCATGGCATTTTCATTCAATTTGATAGTGTTAATGGATTGTGGGTTTATCTTAGTGTCTCACAGGAATTTTTATTCCAGGGAAGCTAATTAGCAAACTGGACATGATTAGAGTGCATTATTTCTAGAAAGGTAAAGGTTGATAATTTATAGTTTATCATTTTTTTACTGAAAGTTTTTTATGTTTTATATTTTCTCATTTTAACTGATATATATCAAATATTATTTTCTTGTAGGGTTGTATGCTATCTAACCTAAAAAATGAATGATTTGTTAATATGTACTGCCAATATAAATTCATACTTGTGTTTTTGTATTCTGTACATTTTTGCTATATGAATACAAGAATCATGAATATATTACAATGTGTCAAGGTAACTATACCAGAAACAAAATAATTTAGTTTGAATTATCTTTCTTTATATCATATGAGTCCTTTGGAACATTATATAAACAAGGTGGGCTTCTCCCCTGAGTTATCTATATATTTTTTAAATGGGCACACCTTTGTCTAATGTCTATGCCCATTATTCTGTCAAAGGTATTTTTCAGTGTTATTGGATCCTATGAGGAGATTCTCTGATGTCAACAAACCCATTACCTTATAATTTGTGTGTAAACATAGATTTTATAGAAGCTTAATTTTTGTATCTCAAACTAAATAAAAAGTAATCTTGAGTAAATATGTCGGAAGTATAAAATATACTATTCTACAAATATAAAGTACATATCTTAGTGATGTATACTATAGTAATGATAGTGTGGAGATAATAAAGTTTGACATTAGTTATAGTTTCTTCTTTCTAGTTCTTTTTAAATTTGTTTACTAACTTTCCCACTGTGGAGTCATACTACCTACTTATTAATAATTAACAATTATTTTATCATTATTTATAATAAAAAATTTTGTAATGGCTAGTTACATATCTAGACATTTTAAAACAGAATTCCTGCAGGGCACCTGTGGCTCAAGCCCATAATCCTAGCTACTCAGGAGGCTGAGATCTGAAGATCAAAGTTGGCAGCCAGCCCAGGCAGAGAAGTCCTGTGAGACTCTCATTTCCAGTTAACTACCTAAATACCAGAAGTGGCACTGTGGCTCAAGTGGTAGAGTGCTAACCTTGAGCTAACTAAGAGGCTCAGAGACAGCAACTAGACCTTGAACCCAAGCCCCACAACCAAAACAACAAAACGAAACAAAACAGGAACAACAGCACAAAAACACAGAACATTCCCATGACCTATTACTTATTAGAGGCTTTTGTTAGCAACACTGCCAGAATTTTGAACAGTGCAAAGTTCTCAGTAAATACATAAATTGATTTTATAAACCTTTTTGTTTTGTTTTGTTTTTTGGGTCTGGTCGTGGGGCTTGAACTCTGGGCCTGGGCGCTGTCCCTAGCTCTTCAGCTCAAGGCTAGTGCTCTACTACTTGAGCCACAGCACCACTTCCGGCTTTTTTCTTTTTGCTTATGTGGTGCTGAGGAATCGAACCCAGGGCCTCATGCATGCAAGGCAAGCGCTCTACCACTGAACCATCTTCCTAGCCCCATTTTATAAACCTTTTTAATTACCAATTTGAAACTCAGGAAACTTAAAATCTAAAAATGCAATGTTACAAATAATAATTAGAGTCTCAGATCATTCTTTGGTTTACCATGCACATCCTAAGTTCCTGCTGTAACTCAAAACCTGACAAAGGTGCTAAGGGATTATTAGAGGAAAGCCAGAAGCTCATGCATACTATATAGTACATTAGTTGATAAAATATGTTATGAAGATAAGCAACACAGTCTGTTGCATTAGCTGAAACCCTGAACCTCATTATGGAAAGCACTTCAATATTAAAGTTAATACGAAAGATATAATAGCTATGAATGAAATTAATTTTAAATTATATACTTTCAATAAGCAGCATGTTAGAATTTGAATTGAGTCTCGCGCTCGCGCGCACACACATGTATATGAATTTGCCTATGAATTTGACTTCTTTTGGTAATAGAGTCTTGGATGAAGTAAACAAGTTAAGACCCCATTACATGGACTAAGATGAGCCCATTCTGTCCATCTGAGAAGAGGAGAAAAGACGCAGCCAGGCAAGGGGAACAGCATGTGGTGAGAGATGGAGGAATTAGATTGGCGAGTCTAGAAACCAAGCACCATAAGGATTGTTACCAACACCAGTAGCTAAAAAAAAAAAGAAGAGGAGATGACAATATACACCCCTGGAAAGAGAGCATGACTGAGGACAAAAAGATTTTTTGTTTTAATTCTAGCCTTTATAGAGGTAAAAGAATGAATTTCTATTGCTTGAAACCAATTGTACAGCATTCTGTAAAACTAATTTAATGGTACTTAAGAAATCTTGGAAGAACCCTTTCTCCCAGCTTTCTCTCTTTCTCATTAAATCACATAATGTTTTGGGGGCTTGAACTTTGGGTCTTGAGCTCTTCAGCTCAAGGCTAGCGCTCTACCACTTGAGCCACTGAGCCACTTCCGGTTTTCTGAGTGGTTGATTAGATGTTAGAGTCCCAGGGACTTTTCTGCCTGGGCTGGCTTTGAACTGTGATCCTCAGATCTCAGTCTGCTGAGTAGCTAGAATTACAGGCATGAGCCACTGGCACCTGGCTTTAAATCACACAATGTTTTAACATCAAATTCCATATTTTACTAGACATACTTTCAAATTTTCCCACACTGCCTTTCTTGATTCCAATGAGCTCAGCATCACCCTAGTGGTCCCTTTCAATTTAATAAGGACTTAAAAGAGACAGTGACCATGCTCAAGTTCTATCTGTTTATGAAACCCAAAGATGTCCAGGGAGTGGTTCACGGTTGAAAATGAAGGAGGTGAGAGAGGAATATCTTGAACCTCTCTATACATAATTTCTTCATTTTGGAAAGAGGATGGGAGGAGAGTGGAGAAGGCCTTTATTTATTTATTATTATTTTTTGAGGTCCGGTTGTGGGTCCTGAACTCTGGGTCTGGGCGCTGTCCCTCAGCTCTTCAGCTCAAGGCTAGCTCTCTACCACTTGAGCTACAGCGCCACGTCTGGCCTTTTTCTTTTTGCTTATATAGTGCTAAGGAATTGAACCCATGGCCTCATGCATGCTCGACCACTGAGCCACCTTCCCAGCCCCTGGAGAAGGCCTTTAAAGTGATTCTGAAGACGTCTAAATAACCTTCCAAGGAGGAAAAATTATCCTTGAGAATGTACTATTTCATCTAAGTATTGAAGGGAATTAAAACCAACACATTTCTCTACTCAAGGATGTCATTTTTCTGTAACTGGAATATGAGTATGGAACGGAAGAGAAGAAGAGCATTTATTGGAAATTCATGAACCAGAGGACTTCACATTTATGCCTTGCTATTAATGTATACAATGTTATTCTGTCTTGGCAAAGTTAAATGAGAATTGTAAAGAGGTACTCATAATACGAATCTCAATAAAACAGACATATCTATCCCACAGATTGCATGCAGTGATTTGTAAAAAGTGGTGACTTAAATTATAGATTTACAATTATTTCTTTCGGCACCTTTGTCCCGGTTCCTTGGTGTTGAGTTTTATATAGTCTCCACACGAGTTTTTCAGGACTTCTAGTTAGGGTTATTTCATTTAATAATTGTTATATATAATTTACTTAAAAGAGTTTCACAGTAATTACACCATCAGCAGTAATAGTATAAATTGTAGTAACAGTCAAAGAGCTTCTTTTGTAATGCTCCTTCATTTGACTTCTCCTTGGTTATCGAGCCTTAGCATAGGTATGTCTACTAACCTATTTGACTGTCCTTTTCTAACTTAAAGATAAGAAAGGACACACATAGCTTTAAGGGTCACTTTACTTCAAGAGACCCATTGTGTTTTTCTGTCTTAGTTTTTTCTTACCATCTTACATCTTTTTATTTCTTCCTTTGCTCACTCATATTTCCTCTACCTCTTCCTTTCCTTCCCTTCTTCTCCCTTTGTCCTTTTCTCCCTTTCTCTTTCTTGAAACTTGTAAGTACAAGAATGAATATCAATTTAATGATCCATAGCATACTTACTGAGTATTCCCTTTTCTGGTCATTGTGGCCAGAAACACAATGATGAAATGATAGGGGACAGTTATACATTCATGGAGCTGATGTGGAAGGTGAAATCAAAGCCAGAAATACAGAATAGATAAGAGGATAAACAGAGTTAAGATTACAAGGAAGAGGGGAAAGTAATTAAAAGGAAGTAAGAAAGGAAACATAGAAAGGCTGCATCTCAATGATTCAACTACTTGTTGATAATTATTTTTATAAAAAAGAATCTTATTTTCTACTAAAATAAAAATAAGTTAAATACTTGACTTCTTTCTATTGAACTTTTATCTATTTTAAGTGCCAGTTTATTCAGTTGTTTGTCTAGAAAACATCTTCAATACTTTTTTTTGTTGTTCAGTTGTAGGGGTTGAACTCTGGACCTGGGCCCTGCCACTGAGCTCTTATGCTCAAGGCTAATGTTCTACCCCTTGAGCCACAGCACCACTTCCAGTTTTCTGGTGGTTAATTGGAGGTAAGAGTCTTATGGACATTCTTGCCCACATGGCTTTGATCTGCGTTCCTAAGATCTCAGCCACCTGAGTAGCTAGGATCACAGAGGTGAGCGACCTGCAGACTTTTTGTTTCAATAATATTTGAAGAAATACAGAAAATATACAGATACATGAATATATACATACACATTCTCTCTGTGTGTATGTGGTTGCATGTACATGTATACATATATTTTATATAAAAATGCCAATTTTAGTGCCTTATAACTTTTTTTCTCTGAGCCAGTCCTTTTGAAAATATGCATCTAAACATATAATCACGTCTAATATTTGTATTTTTAAACTAGGAAGTTAATAGTTGAGGCTATAACTGTTTAGAATGCCTTTTGTAGTTACTGAACTTAATATGGTCCTGAAGTGAATTCAGAACACTGCCACAATTAGAATGTTAAAAACTCTGTCGAGCTATTTTCAGAGAAGCTTAACTATTTCCCAAGGCATAAAACTTTAGTAACAATTTTTAAAAAAAAAACAAAAAACACTTTCTTTTGCATTTCAATAACCTGTTTTTCTAGGTGGACTTTTGAAAGTTATCTTAGTTGCTCAGTGTTTCTGGTTGATCATTTGAGATTCCTGATGAAAGAAATTAGCTAACATGGTTTAAAAAAATGGTAACTTCATCTAAATGTTTCATTCCCTTGACTCCTCTTTTCCACTTTCATTATGAGTTGTGCAAAAGGGTTTTATTGTGATATTTCCATATATGTATACAATGTACCCCAATCAGGTTTACTCTCACTCCCTTTCCTCTTGAAGATAGAGAATTTATGGTAGAAACCAGGATAAATTAGATTCACTAAACTGTCACTTTACTAGTCTCACTGAGTACTTTCTACTTGCTAAGTTCTCACACAAGATTTCCTCTGAGTGAGGAATAAAACTTTTATTTGCCTTTCCCATAACTCACCTCTAAACACCCCTCTAATTATCTAGTTTCCTTCCCTAGTGAACAACCTTTCATAATTAGCATTATTTCATTTTGGAAAGTTATGTTTATCTTTTGTTTAGTCAATAGGGTATTTATCGCCACATAATATTTTCATTGTATATCACATGCTATGATGTTATAAATACAGATAAATGTGTTTGTGCCATTTTAAAACAAAAACATTGTATTGAGAAATGGCAATCTTTGTATTCATCATAAGAGATATTCATCATAAGATAATTATGGTGCTGCAGAATTTTGTATATTCGCTTTAGAATCCTTGTTTTACTAGGCATCTTATTTCAGGAAATTTTGAAATAAGATCAAAGAAATTGCACTTTTATCTTGCAGAAAAGAGAGTTAAAGCAGAAGTTTAGCCATTTGCTTCAAACACACATATTTGAATTGGATTTACATAATGAAATGATTTTTATTTATTTAAACATTATGGGACTCTGATTTTATTAAAGCAAGTAGATTCCATGTATGTGTGTATTCCAAACACCTTGGTGTGATACTCATTTTCTTGGGACATCCAGATACGAAATATGTTTCATCCATACTTACAAAGCTCATTCATCATCTAACCACCAGAACAATGTCCAATGAAATCAAACTGGCATAGTATCTCATACCCTTTAAAATGGTTGTTGTCCAAAAGATGAACTGCAACAAATGGTTAAGAAAACGGTGAAAGGGAATGGTTGCACACTGTTGGCAGGATGTAAATTGTGACATACTTAATGAAAAATAGTCAGGACGGTTCTCAGACACTTAAAAATGAAACTATTGAAGAATCAGACCATTCCTTACATAGCTATGTTCATCCAAAGGAGATAAAATCAGGATCTGAAAGAGATATCTGCACACCAATGGTCACAATAGCATTATCACAAGAAAGATGGGTATAGACTTAAGCTCATTGACAAATGAAAGGATCAAGAAGATGATATATCTTTATTATCTATATCTACCTCCTATATATCTATCCTCTATCAATTATCTATCAATCCACTTATAATCTATCTTCTATCTGTCTTTCTATTTATTTACTGGTATGAAAAGAGAGAAAAGAATATTCTTCATTCTCTTTGCCTAGCTACCTATTCTGTATAGAGAACAAGAGAACAGCTACTTGCCAGTCAGATAAGCAGTATCAGCAAGTGCAGGGAAATGTGTCTGTGGTTCCTGCAGTGACAGGGAGTTCAGATAGAGATCCAAGAAAGAGAACATTGAACTCAGAACTTCTAGCTGCAGCCAGGGGGAAAAACACACAAGCAAAAACAAGCAACACTCCATTATCATCATCATCATCATCATCATTATTATTGTTGTTGTTGTTGTTGTTGTTGGTCGTGGGGCTTGAACTCTGGGCTTGAGTGCTATCCCTGCACTCTTCAGCTCAAGGCGAGCATTCTACCACTTGAGCCACAGCATCACTTCCAGTTTTCTAGTGGTTACTTGGAGATAAGAGTCTCATTGTTTTTCTTTCCAGGCTGACTTTTAACTGTGACCCTCAGATCTCAGCCTCCTGAGTAGCTAGGATTACAGCCACCTGTGCCTGGCCACTCCATTATTTTTAAAAGTCTCTAAAAAAGATACCTATATATTTTTATTTTCAATATTTAAAATTTTGGAGGCCAGAGTCATAGCTCAAGTGGTTGAATACATGCCTAGCAATCCAGACAGTTAAATCCAAAATCTTTACAAAAACAAAAACAAACAACAAAGAATATATCCTAGTCAAGCACTGGTGGCTCATACCTGTAATACTAGCTATATAAGAGGCTGAGAATGAAAAGATTGCAGTTCAAATCCAGCTAAGACAGAAAAGTCCATGATAAGTTAAAAAACAATCAGTGAAATGCTGGAAGGAAGCGTGACTCAAAGGGTAGAATACCAGCCAAGGAAGCAAGCTGAACCAGTGAAAGGTCTTGCACTTAAAAGCAAGTACCCAGAGGTTGGGAAGTTGTCTCAGTGGTAGAGTGCTTGCCTCACATGCATGAGGCCTTGGGTTTGATTCCTCAGCACTACATAAGCAGAAAAAAGCTGGAAGTGGAGCTGTAGCTCCAGTGGTAGGGCACTAGCCTTGAGCTGAAGATCTGAGGGACAGCACCAAGGCCCAGAGTTCAGCCCCCATTACCAAAAAAAAAAAAAAAGCAAATACTCAATATAATAAGGATTCTAGATTTCCATTATGGGAGAGAGCTGTGTCACAAAATGCTATTTTCACTGTGTAAAACATTACTACATTTGGTGCTTTATGACATTTCTAGACAGCATTTCCATATAAAATAATAATGTCACACCATCATAATCAACAATGTTAAGGATAGCTCTTTCTATAATTTACATATTAGTGAACCTCATTAAAAAGGATTCAAATATATGTGATCAACTCCCTGCATTGTTGAAATGGTCTAATTGTATTTTCTAAAGCATAACCCAGAGAACAAGTCATGCTACAACATGATTATAATAAATCTCACCCACTTAAAGAAAGAAACAAACAAAGAAAGAAAAGAAGGAAGGAAGGAAGGAAGGAAAGAGGAAGGAAGGAAGGAAGGAAGGAAGAAAGAAAGAAAGAAAGAAAGAAAGAAAGAAAGAAAGAAAGAAAGAAAGAAAGAAAGAAAGAAAGAAAGAAAGAAAGAAAGGAAAGTCAGTATATGTAAATTCAGTGTCTTCAATTTGTTACCCAGAAAGAGAAATCTTGAATGCTAGCTTTTCTAGTTTGAGGGAAAAATATACTTGGACATCTCTTTTATTAATCATTATGATTTTTTTATAATTGCAGTAAAGAAAAACACTACTCATGACTAATTTATGATTTTTCTTAAAGTTCAAAAATCAATTCTTATCTGAAGGGAAAACTCAAGTTTAGTCAGGTAAAGTTTTTTGGAACTAGACAATGTAGTCTGCAGATAGAGCAAAAAGAATGCTCTCTATTGCAACTAAAGTCAATAAAAATCTATCTCCAGGGGAATGTTTTGCTCACTTCTTTGTGACATTTGTCTCAATTATAACTTGTTCCTTTGCGTAGTATATTTAGATAGAAACTTGTAAGCACTTGTGCTTACCAAAAATTGAACTAGTTGAACAAGTAAAGCTTTTATATGCCTAGAAATAAAACTTTATACAACCAGGGAATTTAAATACGTTTTAAAAATGATTTAAATATATTCTAGTGGAACTAGAATGATTAACTTTGCCACCTAAAGAACAATCCTAAATCTGGTGCTTAAATATTTTGCTTAGAGAACGGCCTATATTCTTCCATGAGAATAATTTTGAGAACTGAAATAAAACATAAATTTACATTGCTAATAATGTTTATGATGCTCAATAATATTATACTGAATTTCAAAACACAAATTTGAAGAACTTTCTTTTAAATTGTGGCAAATCACAGTGTTCTGGCAACATTAATATCCAATCAGATAGTTTGACAGTAGAAAAAGTGAAAACAACATTTCTTTTTTAATTATTTTAATTGTTATTATAAAGATGGTATACAGCGCAGTTACAGTTCCATAAGTCAGGTAACTAGTACATTTTTTTATGGACAATGTCACCTCTTCCCTCGAGTTCTCCCAGTTTTTTCCTCCTTATCCCTACCCACATGCTATATAGATCATTTTCAGCATAATGTCTACAGAGTACCACTGTGCATTTGTTTACCCTCTGTCAAGCCATAAAAATACTATTTCTAATAAATATAAAGCTGTGAACACCTTGAATCCTATTATTCCAAGCGAACTCTAGTGTCTTATTTTGTATTCAGATTGTTGAAAAATCTAAAATTAGTTAGCTAACATTATTTTCATATAAATAAAATTAACATATAGAAGCCAAACTTTGATACTTATGCATCCAAAACTACCAAAAAAAGTTTAAAAGTCTTATATAAGTCTTATTTAATTTCTATGGTGAATTAGCAACATGGAAACAAATATAATGCTTACTGAATAGCTGATTCTTAAAGTTCTAGTTGAATAATTTAAACATGTTTTTTATCTTATAGAAATTAAGGCTAGTTTGATGCACTAATAACTAAATAAAGTATATTTTAATACCATCTCTGATTTCAAGTCAATTGTGTATTCAACATGGAATGTATCTTAGCCAGTAAAATATTTTAAAAATTCAGAATGAAAATTATAGGACAGGAGACTATGTATATTTTAGTGTAAGTTTTTATAATTATTTTTCAGGACTACTGGACTTGAGCTCCGGGCATCTTACTAAAGCAATGCCAAAAGCTCTTTCTGTTTTAGTGACTTTTATATAAGGTCTTGAGCTTTTTGTCTGTGCTGCCCTCAGGTCACAGTTCTCCGAACTACACCTCCCACGTAGCTATGTCAATGAAATGTATTCTGTTAAAAGAAAAATTAAAATTACAGATATGTAACTAATAGTAGGATGGGCATGTATATAAAGAGGGAATCCAAGGGAATTGCTTTGTAAACATCAGATCGCCTGAGGGTAGGTAGTTCTTTAGCTCAGCTATGATTGTTTCTAAGTCTCTATGTACATAGTAGAATGTCATAACATGATGTACAATGGAGTAAAATCTGTGAATCCAAAATAGGATAATATCTGACTGAAGTTTCTCATCTAATTTATTATCTATACCAGCTAACTCTTTGATTATTCACACAAATCAAGAAATAACTTTTTTTCTTAACCTTTGTTGCATTCATTTGTTCAGGATAACTGAGTTTCCTGCTGGTTCTTTAATTAGCTTTAGTCTTCCCACAGTGAATGATACCTTGATGAAAGCCAAGGATGTGCCAGAGACTTGAAAGACTTCCTTGGCTTTTGCCTTCTCATTTGCACTTTTGTTTTCCTGATGAGATGGTTTCTCCTGAACTTTTTCTTCTTCTTCTTCTTCTCTCTCTCTTTTGCCTGAACTGGCCTGGAACTGTGATCTTCCCAATTTCTGCTTCCCAAGAAACTAAGATAAGAAGCATTAGCTACTAGGGCCCAGACAGAAGGATTTCAGCCTTTTTTTCTTGTAAAAGAATCTCTTAGATTGTCCTGGTAGTTAAAAATTGAAACTTGCAAAGTGAGTGTTAATCTTATACATAGCCTTCCACATTTCCCAGGTTGTTGTAAGGTAATTAGATATTGAACAGAAGAAAGTGATTCCTTGATATTTCCATCTGTGTGGAAATGCTAGACATGTTATAATGCCTAAACCGGATTTAATAATAATAATAATAGTAATAGTAATAATAATGAGCAGATCACAAAAATTAGATATAGTATGACTCCGTCCTTATCAGAACTCAAAGTGACAAAAGTATAGAGAAGAATTAGCAAGTGCTTACAAGGGGTTGAGGAACTGAGACAGGGAATATTTGGGGAAAAGGAATCCAAGGGAGTTGCTTTGTGAGCATGTTAACTTAAGGAAAGCCTTTTAGCTTGATGATCATGATGGTTATTAGATCTATACATATAATGAAATGTCATGCAATTATACCCAATGAAATAAAAATGAATTCAAACTATGGCAAAATTTGACTTAAGTTTGTAACCTAGTTCATTTCTTGAGAACTTAGATAAAATGCTTTCCTCAACCTATTAACAAGTATGAAATAACATCTCTAGGGATGCATAGAATACATGTAATATTGATGACATTGTAGTAACTACCGAAAGACCTGACCAATAATTTACCTGAGACCTCATTTTATTCTGAAATTTAGTCTCTGACCTACTGCAGCCCTATAGCCAGGAAATACTGCAGAAGGCTAAGTGCAAACAGTTCTTGGAAAACTGCAGGTGGTGCTTGTCTAAACTAAGGCGAAGGTCGAATTGTCTGAGATTCCAGATAGCCCCCACCTAGGAGTGGTGACCAATATCTAACCAGAAAGTCCTGCAGTTCTGCACGTACTCCCTTGCACCACCCTTGTGACTTGAACCAATAATTTTAAAGCACATCAACCCTTGGATTTGACCAATAACCCTTCTAGATTCCTTCTCACCATTGGTCACGCAAATCATGTTTTAGAGATATTTTATTATTTTCCTGCGGTGTGTGTTGATTTGTAAAGGAATGATGTGATGAGTGCAAAGCCCCAGCCTTCCCTAAAGAGTGTATAAAAATGCTGCAAACCCTAGGCTCTGGGCCAGTTGTTTGCTGTGTGCTCAGAGGACCGAGCCAGCTCCCAATAAATACCTCGCTGCTTATTACATCGATCTTGGTCTCTGGTGGTCTTTTTGGGGTCCCGACCTCGAGCATTTTACTACAAGCCAGAAGGGATGCAGAATTCTCTCTGTAGATTTCCCCTTGATCATCCCTTAACTTTCAGGTGCATTGCTTTACTCAAGACCCTCTATCCAGTTCAGACTTGAATAACTGAATAACACACATGGACAAGAATCAATCTCAAATCCAGTCCTTGATCATGTTTCTGTTAAAACTCTGAAACTACACTTTACTCAATCTCCAGGCTTGCTTGCCCTTCCTTCTCATTTCTACTTCCAAGAGAACTAACTGCCTACCAATTTTGTCCTTGACTATTAGATCAAGCATTCCTGAGTGCTAGAGAATATTTTCCCTCTCATCACATAGTTGTCCCCAATATATGGAAATCCTCTTATCATCTGCTTCCCTGTGCTAGGAGCAATTTTGGCTAAGCATGTTTTTTTCGTGACAGTTATTAATTATTCTATGTTGTGTAAGTCTCAAGGTGCCTAAAATCCGAAAATATGATCAAAACACTAACCATAAAATAGCACAAAGCAAAAAGTAAACAGGATCTGAGAAAAATATTTGGCAACAACCTAAAGAACTCTATAGTCAAACTCTGCCAAGTCTGAGCTCTTGTTATCTTTTTCACATTGCACATCCTTCTCTACTCCTCATCTACTCTTCATCACTTTGGTGGAAAACTAATCATAGTAGTTAGCACTTGCAACAGTCAGAGCATTGTTCGATAAAAGTGTCAGAAACACAATTAAAATCAACTTAAAAAGTTAAAAATATCATTTTCTCTTTGGAAACCCAAAACTACAAGAAAGTCAGAGATAATGCTATAAACTATGAACCATTAGAAAAGTATGTATACAGATATAGTCCCTTTATATCATATTTTATTTTATTCCCTTATCTTTTAGATTGGTTCTATTCTTTCAAATAAAATTCCTCCTAGAATCTGGAGTCTTGGCTTTGAGAGTGCAGACCTCCTGGACTATCCAGCCTCTGGCCCCATTCCTGAGTGCCCAGTTCATAGACAGATGCACACCATACCAATCTTTCTGGACCTTAAATAGTTTCAGAACCTCTTTCATTTTACCATCAGAAGATTATTTTCCTTTTTATTCTAATTCCAAATATGCCTTAGGAAAAACACTGATTATCCTGACATGAATCCCATACATATTTCTATGGAGTAGATGGGGTTTTCACAGTTGATGATCTTATCATTTTTCCCATGGTGGGAGAGGGGGGAGAAAGTTGTCTATAAATAGTTGGAGGGGCATTAAGTAGGTAAATAATTATTGCCCTGTGCATGCTTTCTGGTCTATATTTGTTTAATTTTCCTTTACTTGCCCACAAAATGCAATATTCCTTTTCTATGAAACACTATCATGGTATGAGATTAATTAGTCTTTTCCAACTCAAGTTTTTATTTGCAGACATTTTGCACTCTCATAATTTTGATCTTCAAACCTTTCATTCTAAGTCAAATTGTTTTTGTCAATAAGATTTTTTTCCGTTTCTTTTTTTTTAATTAAGATTTTTCTTGTAAAAATACTGTACAGAGGGGTTACATTTCTTATCCAGTATTGTTGCCTCCTCCTTTGTTTTTCCCCTACCAACCCTTTCAATGAGATATTTTTGAAGAAACAGATTTTCTGGTTTTTCATTTTGATTCGACTTACCAGTCTATATATCTTGATTGGAGAATTGAAGCCATTGATATTGAGTGTTAAAATAGAAAAGAATGTAGTCAATTTTGCCTGTGTATGTGTGTGTGGATAACTACATTTTCTCTACTCCTTCTTTGCTTTCTCACTCATCTGATAAAAAAGACTAAATCTAAATTAGTCAGAAGAGTCAAAGATTACTTCATGTTAACAAAAGGAGCATTTAATATAATATGCGCTCATCTGGTGGCAATTATTTTCTCTGCTATTTTCATATCTACTTTGATATTCCTTTTCTGTGTGCAGAATTCCTTTAACTATTGTCTGCAGTGCTGGGTTACTGGTCATATTATTTTAGTTTCTGTTTGTCATTTAAATTTATTTTTGTCCTTCAGATACAATTGCCAAATTCAGAAGGACAAAGCTTACATGTTATTATCGTAAATGATATACCAAAGCATGAACACACATATCATATTTAACTATAATACATTGTTGGGAGTTTCCATTCTAGTCTAGTCTGTTGACTGTTCTGAATGTTTTACCTTGTTTCTGGTACTGAGGGATGTAAGACATCTGTATTATCATTTTTCCTCTGGCATGAACTAACTAACTACTACTACGACGATGACGATGACTACAATGACGTGCAAACAGCTTCTCATTCTTTGAGGTCTGGAATGGTTTATGCTATTATTTCATGCGAGAATGCTTTGAGGACAATAGCATGGGAAGAAGAAAAGAGAATGTTCTAGGATGAACAATACTAAAATAATTACATCTGTGATTTAAATAAACAGATCATTTACCTTGCAATTTCTTTTTTGAGAGATCATTTTGATAAACATCATTTTATATATCATATACCCACGGCTATTGAGCCCTTTACCTTGCAATTTCCATTGAAATAACAGGTAGCATTTTTTTTATCAATATCAGTAATTATATTTTCAAGAGACTATATTAATTTCTATGCTTAAAATATAAATTTTGAAGAGACAAAAAATCCTTTTGGTTGTTTTTCAAAGTGTTTTGTATCACATGATTGTTCTTTGTGAGTATTGTTTTAGAATAAGTTGTCTTCCATTAATGTACTTTATTTCTGTCATACTTAAATCTTTAAATTTTGCCAATATAAAAAAGATTAACTTCAAACCAGGATCTTTCCCAGAGCAGCTCAAATATATTTGTACATTGTTTTGGCTGCACTGAGCTACTTTCTATTTTATGTAACAAAATACCTTTGTTTGGCATATTCTGAATTATTAACAAAGCATGTAGAAATTTTTTTATCATGGAAACACTATCTGTTCAGGCTGTTTTCCTATATAGGTGTCAGTTTTACACTTTCTCTGAAACTGCTAGATTCAAGACAAAGATGTGTTAGTTACGCTAAAATGATCCCTAGGCATCAATCATGACAGAAATACTAAGTGATTGTAGTGGTGCTGTGAATCTGTGTCCTACAAATCCAATGATTATGATAAATCTCATCGTGTACCATTCTCACTAAACCAAAATGATGGTGCATATATAGTTATATTTGATTTTAAGTGAATATATTCCTATCAAGAGAAGACTTCTGTACTTGCTAGGCATTGAAGTAAATAAGATACACACAGTGGTTTTACATATATAAGTACAGGAAAAATGTTTCCACAGGCTATTTTTAGTTCTGTCTATTTAAACCTTGTGTTACCTTGCTTCTGGTACTTAGGGATGTAAGACATTTGTATTATAATTTTTCCTCTGGTGTGAACTAGTACTGTGCAGTTATACAAAAGTATTACAATTCTGTAAGTGAGCTTATAAATACAATACTTGGTCAATGTCACCCCTTGGCATGAACTTTTGAGAGTCAATGAGCTGTACCTGGCAAATCAGTGTGCTGAAAGGTGGAAATCTTTCTGAATTCCATATTAATTGTGTATATCAATAACTGGATTATATTCAAAATGACCTAGTATACCCAATCAAAATAGCCTAGCATACCCAATTGAATGCCAATCAAGTCTATTTTCCTTTTTTTTCCAGATTAAACAAGAGTCATAAGAGAGTTCTTACAAAATGAATGGCAAGCCAGGAATTCTTGGCTCACACCTGTACTCCTAGCTACTTAGGGGACTAAGATCTGAGGATCATGGTTTCAAGCCAGCCCCTGCAAGAAAGTCTGTGAGACTCTGACCTTCAATAAACAACTCAAAAAAAGGCCAGAAGTGGCATTGTGGCTCAAGTGATAGAGCACTAGCCTTGAGTCAAAAAAGCTCAGGGACAGTGTCCAGGCCCTGAGTTCAAGTCAAAATAAAATAATACATATGAAATTGTGAGCATATTATGCAAATGATTTACTAAGATATAATTGTAAAATGTGAAAAATGTAGGTTCTTACAAATAAACTCACTGTAGTACTGCTCTAGGTTTCTTCTTTACCAATATAGGAATTGTGATAACATGTGTTTTATATAATACCATAGAAAAGAAGTCTAGATGGTGCATTTATAATTATGGGGCTGAACCTATAGGAAATGTAAATTGTGTGATAATCTATGGTACTGCAGCTCATGATGCCAGGTGACTCAGCTTGGCAGATAGAATAAGAGACACAAAGGGAAGTTTCTAAATCTCCCTCTAGTGCTTGGAACTAGATGGAGTCAGCCAGAGAATATGGAAACAGCAACCCAGTCTGCTTTCCAGGGCTCTTTCAATACAACTTAGCACAGAACCTCTTCCATTTATATCATAAAAGAGATGTTTTACAAAGTCCTAGGACTTATGTCTTTGAACTAACTCAGTTCAAGGCTGGTGAACTAGCAATGACATCAACTTCTTTTTTTTTTATTATGAAAATACTGTACAGAGAAGTTACAATTACATGGACAAGATAATGAGTACAGTTCTTATCAAGCATTGTAGCTTCCTCTTTTGTTTCCCCTTCCCATCCCTTCCCATCCTCCCCCCCAACCCCCCCACCCAATCCTCCGGCCCCGCCCCTACCAAAGTTGTAAAGTTTGTTTTCGACATAAGGACTTGTACGTCTCATAGTTGCAATGGGTCCACCTGTATCCCTATTTAAAACGATTTATTTTTCCCCTTCCCCTCCACAAATTATACCAACATCAAATACAGTGAAAGCAGGGAGAAGGGACATACAAAGCAACAAAGAAATAATCTTAAAAATGTGATAGGAACAATCACATGAAAAAAAAAAACATTTGAATACATATTTTAGGGTTCATTTCCCTAACATCACCTTATCTGAACTTTTCTGCTTGACTCAGACATATACTAGATATTGCAAATAAGGGAAACGATGGGACCTATGTTTCTTTGGGCCTGACTTACTTCACTTGATATAGGTTTTTCCAAGTCTTTCCATTTCCTAACAAATGGGGCAATGTCATTCTTTCTGATGGAGGCATAGAATTCCATTGTGTATATATACCACATTTTCTTGATCCATTCATCTACTGAGTGACATCTGGGTTGGTTCCATATCTTAGCTATAGTAAATAATGCTGCAATAAACATAGTCGTGCTGGTAGCTTTAGTGTGGTCTTGTTTGTGATCATTTGGGTAAATGCCCAAAAGTGGGTCATAGGGGAGCTCTATGTGGAGTCTTTTAAGAAACCTCCATACTGCTTTCCAAAGTGGTTGAACAAGTTTACACTCCCACCAACAATGCAGTAAGGTTCCCTTCTGTCCACATCCCCTCCAGCATCTGTTGTTATTCGAGTTCTTGATTTTAGCCATTCTAACTGGAGTGAGGTGGTATCTCACTGTTGTTTTGATTTGCATTTCTTTTATGACTAGGGAGGTTGAGCATTTCTTCATGTGTCTATTGGCCATCCTTCTTTCCTCTTCAGAGAAGTTTCTCTTTAAATCTTTAGCCCACTTATTTATTGGGCAGTTGTTTCTTTGAGGATTTGTTGTTGGGGGATTTAATTTTTTGAGTTCCAAGTATATTTTAGATATGAGACCCTTGTCCATTGTATGGCTAGTGAAGATCTTCTCCCAATCCAGGGCTTTCTATTAATGGCACCAACTTCTGACATGGTATTTCTTCCATAGGATTGCATGAGGTAAGGTCTCTAGAATAGGGTTCCTGCGCTAATTTTTGGTAACTGTAATATGCAAAGCATATTAGAATTAGGACCAGTTCCAGATTCAAATTGACCATAGTATATCTCTGACCTTTCTGTTTGAGCTGTGTAGGTTAGCCTTTATGATACCATCTATAGGTCACTTCTGGCTTATAGAATCTTTTTGATTCT
Source organism: Dipodomys spectabilis (assembly GCF_019054845.1). Classification (NCBI taxonomy): domain Eukaryota; kingdom Metazoa; phylum Chordata; class Mammalia; order Rodentia; family Heteromyidae; genus Dipodomys; species Dipodomys spectabilis. Next base: position 1,337,443 of record NW_024870840.1, read on the forward strand.
TATTGTTTCATATAAATAACATATTTAAATTGGATATCTGAATTTCATGGAAAATAATTTTAGAGACCAGTTTAGGTGGCTCACATCTATAATCCTACCTATTCAAGAAACTGAGATGTGACAACTTGTCATTTAAAACCAGTCTGCAAAGCAAAACCCTTGAGATTCTATTTCCAAAAACAAAAACCAAAAAGCTGATGTGGAGGCATACCCAATTGGTAAAGAGACAGCAGAGCAAGCAAGCTGAGCAAGCAGAAGGCGCTGGCACTGAAAAAAAAACTTCATTTTAATTGAAATTGTCTTTAATTTATAAGATACGTTTTCAAGACTATGGTCAAGAATATGGTATACTTTGTATGCTCTGATATTTTATGCATTAACATAAACCCTCTCTCTACATATATAGATTTCAATTTGTGTCCAAAACTTTCATATTTTTAGTATTCTTAAACTTGTTGCATCTACTGTGATTATAATCTATTCTATTTGTATAATTTTTTCTGTTAAGTAGAGGAACTATTAATTTCCTTAGATAAGCTGGTATCTAATCACATTTGCTGAAATGTTTAATCAATTATAAAAATCTATCATTTAAATTAGTTCAACATTGTATTCTGTTAAGTGTATCACCTGAAAATCATTAGATAGAATGTCAGATACTGACAAAAAATGAGTTTTTCTTTTTGATAACGTTCATACTTTATCTGATTCTTGAAACATAACTTTATGAAATAGTAAACTTCTGCCAATTATTGCTGTCTTGTATTTATTTTTACTTTTCTTTTATTTTGGTTTATCTACATTTCTTTTCACCAGTTATGACATAGCCAAATTCAGGTTCCTTATTCATAAGCTAGATTTTTTTTTAAATTTTATGATTAAAATGTATGGTTGTACTAAAAAAATGTCAATTTAGGGAAATTCAGGAAGAGCATTAAGAGAAAGAACACTTACTGCAAATACAAAAATGTCATTTGAAATACTAATTCTGAAATATCAAGTGTAGATATAAAGTATAAGACTATAAATGTTACAACATGACATCTTTCACGACATGTGGTATCCTAGATATTAAATGCAAATGCCATCCTCTTTTTATCCTTAAGTACTATCAATACCCAGAAGAAATCTGTATGAAACAACATATTTCAACCTATGTTTAATAATTTAGTGAAAATTAATTTAAATATTTATGAAGTTGAAATTTATGTTTGAGTCTGTTATTGATAAGCTTCCTTCCATTATATAACCAAAGTCCATGAAAAGGTATCCATCAGAGATTATTAAATTCTAAACAGAACTATTTTCTGTTAAAAGGTACTTCATGTTACCTATGATTGCCAAATGAGAGAAAGTAGGTTTGAAATCTTTGCAGGCAATTTTACTTTTTGTGATGGGGTCATATGGAGGTCAATTTGAGCTCATTTTCTCTATACAAGATAGCTAGGGGGTAGCGCTTCTGTAGAGAGCTTACCTAACATGCAGAAGCCTCAGGACTTAACCTCTAGCCTCACAAATAATAAATAAGCAAGCAAAAATAATAAAAGATGCCATGAACAACCCTAAGAAGAGTTAAAATTTTAAATGACACCAAGTGCTGAAGATGTTAAAAATTCTTACATATTGTTGGAGTAAATGTAAAGTACTACATTTGTTTATTTCTGTATTTATTGGACATTTATTATTAGCAATATTGAGGTCTGAACTCAGGACCTCATGCTTGTTTGTCAGGTGCTATGCCACTGGACCCATGCCTCCAGCACAGCAGTCATTTGAAAACAAAGGAACAAGTAAACAAACTGGTAATTTTGCTTTTTCCTAAGTGAGCAATAATTAATGATGTGACTCAGCAAGGTTAGTCACAGGTATTTACCCACATGAAAAAGTGAAGCTGTATTCTCTCAAAGCACTATAGGCAGATGTATGTGTTTAATCATTTTATTTGTATTTGCTAAGAATTTGAATCAATGTAAACACTCTTCACTGGAGAAAAGTTGAACAGTGGTATTATTATAATAGTCTGGAATAGAATGGAAAATATTAAAATGATAGGAAAAACATCACAAAGCCTCACATAGGTAAAACAAACCAGTGTCTAAAAGCTACCTCTGCATGACTCCATTAGGCAACACTTTAAGGAGAAAGTGCAGTGGTAAACACAATCAAGAGAGGAGAGGGTTGGAACATACTACCAAGTGCCATGGGGGAATTTTGTAAATTGACAGAGATGCTCTTTAATTTTTTGGCATTTTCCTACATCTACATGTTTGCTATAACCTGCAGAAATGCAAAAGAAAAAAGTAATAGACTTCATTTAAATTTAATCTGAAGTTAAAAATACAAGTGGGAACTTTTAAACCAGAAACAAAAAGTAATGGAGAGGTTTCTAACTGTCTAAGAGTAAATTTACTAATATTGGTTGAACAATTATGATATTCATGTAGGACTCCATCATCTGATAGGAAAACATGTTTGAACAATATGCTAGCCTAATGATGACCACAGTGAAAAAACAGATGAATGGCTTTAAAAAAGCTGATATTTTCCTTTCTCCACTAAAAAGAAAAGGAAGCCTGAGATCAAAGCACACACAGGTTGCTTCTTGAAGCTTCTCTCCTTGGCTTCACAAAGCCGCCCACCTTTTATCTTGACATTGTTTGCCTATAGGCATTGCTATGTCCAAATATCTTCTTCTTAGAGAAATTTATTTTAACTTATTTATTTAAAGCCTTTATTCACATATATAGTTTATTCAACTAATGGTTGAGATTTATAAACCTAACGAAATGTTAATTGTCCTGTAAGAATATAATAATGAATGGGTAACTGGTAGCTCATACTTATAATCCTAGTTACTCAGAAGGGTGAACAACACTTGGTTTGAACACAGCCAGGGCAGTAAAGTCCATGAGACTTATCTCCAATTAGCCAAAAGAAGCCAGGGGAGGAGTGGTGGCTCAAGTGGAAGACCACTAGTCTTGATCAAAAAAGCTCAAAGACACCACTCAGGTCCTAAGTTCAAGTCCCAGGACTGGCACAAACACACACACACACACACACACACACACACACACACACACACACACACACAGAAGTTACTAATAACATATAAGGAACTACAAACTTAGACAACAGGAGGGACACAATTTAACCCATAACAAAAATAAAATGTCCCGTTCTTTGCCTAATGAGTATTATGAAAAGTAATCCTCATTAGTGATTAAAACTTGACTAGATGAAACATGAATCCAACAGTTCCTAATACTCATACTATCCCAAGGTTGTCATAATTCAGGTCATTGGCACCTTCCCATGGTGTTTATTTCATATTGAAATATCTTACAAATCACTTTACTTCCTAGATTTGGAGGAGCAGCAGGTACTTACCACCTCATGCAACTTAGCCATCAACACAACTTTCCTCTTTCTCTAAAAAAAACAAAACAACAACAAAACTGTGTAGTTTGTATCTTACCATGACTCTCGTGGAATTTATCTTTCTGTTTGGGAGTCATTTGGCTATATGCCACAACTACCAAGAGAAAGAATCTAAGGTACTGCTACTGCTCTTTTGTTTTGGTTTCTGTTGTCCATATTTGTTTGTTTTATATGTGCTGTTCACAGGTCTTTAAGAATGGTGAGTATTTAATTCTTTAGAAGCCAAACAATGGGTGATACCACACATTTTAAAACAAAAAAATGTGAGTGTTTTCTAACATATTTGCTTAAGGGAAGATTTGGCTTTGCTGTCAAACTTTAGGTGATGTTAAGTTGCTATGAATCCAATTTTTAGTGCAGATTTCACCCAAAAGTGTGTGTGTGTGTGTGTGTGTGTGTGTGTGTGTGTGTGTGTGTGTGTGTGTGTACCTGCATATGTTTGTATTTCCATTCATCTTACATTATATCTCTTCCTCATAGTCAAATAATCAAGGTAATTTTCAGGCATAATACTTTTTCTGAGAATATCTGACAAGCGATCCACAATGCAAGTCTATTTAACTACAAATTGTTTCTCTGTACTTCCCTAGATAGAAATCAATTTTCTTTTAAAATCACCATATCCATCTGAGAATAAAAGTGTAGAGTAATGCCACAGGCAAGATCATGAAGCAAATAAATTATTTCTCTAGTTGAATGCAAATATTTGGTAAAGAGAGCACTATGTGTTCAGGGAATCACAGCTGAGGCCAGTACGTTTTTAGAGGGATTTTGTTGTTGTTTTTGTTATTGTTCTGGGGCTTGAACTCTAGGCCTGGGTGCTGTCCCTCATCTCTTCAGCTCAAAGTGAGTGCTCTACCACTTGAGCCACAGCACCACTTTTGATTTTCTGGTGGTTTATTACAGATAAGAGTCTCATGGACTTTCCTGCCTGGACTGGCTTTGAACTGTGATCCTCAAGGAGTCACCCATTGGCACCTGGCAAAGTAGAATTTTTTGAAAGGATATTATTAGTGCTATATATTTCTAAGATTTATAATATTTTTGATATGAAGCCCAGAATTATACAAACTCAAAGGTTCAGACTGTTGTTATTGCTTCTCTACTGGTTAATATATGGAATACCTTTCTCATAACTAAACAAAATTCATCTGTATGTTTCTTGAGTATCTGTTCTGAAATTGTGCAGTAAATATTGTATTACCTACGTGAGTTTCAAAGGCCTTCTAATTTTCAACTAATGAGTCTAAAATCAAAAGTAAAAGAAAAACAAAAATCAAATGTTGAGTGCCCAAACTGTGTCTGACACAGGACTGTGTGGTTTACAAGTTCATGTGTCAGATATAAACTTCTATAGGGTGATATCACTATTAACAAGATATGATTACTTTGAATTTATAGATGATGAAATTGAAGCCCACATAATGTAAGTAATTTTATCAACGGCATACAAGTGGTTCAGTAGAAATTTAGACTGATTGTCTTTGACCTAAAGTTCATGTTCTTTCAATTATATATAAGCAGTAAGAAACCATTTGGATTTCTGTGTGGGAAAAATGTCTTGATGAAAATTCTGCTCTAAGAAAATCAATTTAACAACTGCTGTCATGGATTAAAAAAATAAAGTCTAGAGGCTATTGACAATTTCAAGCACAACAAAACTCTTGGATCTAAGTAGAAATTATAACTAGAAATTGAAGAAGTTGAAATAGATAAAAAATATTCTGGACAGAATCAGTAATAGCTGATTGAATTTTGGAGCAAAAGCAGCAGTGATAATTAGGGATTTTCTGACAATTTAACTATTGGGACATGTAAGTGATTTTTCAAATAATAAAGTTTACCTAGGCAAATTGTTAGCTCAAATTTGGAAATCCCACAGTATTAAGTATATATATATATATATTTTTTTTTTAAATTGCCATATATATATATATATATATATATATGGCAATTTAAAATTTAAGATGGTACTGTGAGGCAGGTGAGAAAGTTGTAACTGAATATTGACCTTTCATTTATACTCAATTTTAATTCTATTTAATTCTATTAAATCTGTGCTGACTTGATATAAACCATAAGATAGTCAGAATAATAGCTGGGACTAAAACTGTGCACAGATTCATGATACTTGTTTACCTTTCACTACAGTGAGAAGAAAAAGACTATTGAAATACAAAGAATATTGAGTAGCAAAAAGTAAAACAACACATATAAAAAGAAAAATAAATATCAGACTGGGCACTGGTGGCTCATGCCTGTATCTTTGCTACTCAGGAGACTGAGATCCGAGGATCGAGGTTCAAAGCCAGCCAGAGACAGGAAAGCTCATGAGACTCTTCTCTTCAATAAATCACCAATAATCCAAAAGTGGCATTGTGTCTCAAATGGTAGAGTGCTAAAAATTCAAGGACACCACTCAGATCCTGAAGTCAACACCCAGGATCAACACACACACACACACACACACACACACACACACACACACACCCCAAAAGAAAATAATCACCAATTGCAATATTTCACAGTTATCATCAGTGCCATAATAATATCTCTTCCCATCAACCAACCTAGCACCCACTTTAGTACCCACATCACCTTTGCACAAGAGCCTTTCTCCTCACCAGTACCCATGTTATTTGTCACACCACAGGCTGGTTGTGTCAGAGAATTTCCCTCCAGCCCAGCTGCCCTAACACTTAGTTGATGAGGTATAATGTACAATTATTCCAGCTTCCTTATGTCTTAGATATGATGATCAAAGCATATCAACATTGTCTACCAATTGCTATCATACTTTAAACTATGCTCAGGGGAAATTTGACTTATAAAAGATTTATTGACTTCCCTTTGATCATTTTTCCACTAGTGTTTCCTTGAATAATATAGTAAATACAGTTCTTGTGCTTCTAAATTCAAATGTTCTGGGTCTGCTTCTTAGAAAACCCAAATTAAAATAAGATCTAAACATTGATAGAGGTTTATGGAAGAGATTTTTGACTTTAAGACAGCCCTGAAAAGTCAAGGGCAGATCAGTTGAGCTAAGAAAACTTAGAATGAGACTGATAAGAAAAAGTCAAGTAATTTGTGGTTATAAGAAAGGAAGTTGAGAAAAGGACAGTGTTGGTCTGAGTAAAATTCACTGTCTAGAGTACAGTGAAGATGAGGCTAGGAATCTGGATTAAAGTAGATGGAACTTATGAGGCTACGCAAATAGCACAGCAATCTAACACTCAGAGTTAAAATATTTTAAAACAATATCAAACAATAAAAAAGAGCATTTTATTTGCTATTCAGACAGACCTCCTTAGGAATTATGGCCTTATCTTACATGACTACCCAAATGACATTTAAGATCTCTAGCTTCATTTTCTGTATCTGTGAAAATGGAGATGGTAAGATTCATGAATCAAGGATCCAAAGATGAAATGGAGCATACAGGACTACCTGATGTATGATAAATAATGAAGAGGATAGATTGTCCCATGCGAAATAATCCAGTTAAAATGTTATTGCATGTGTATGGAAAGCAATGTTCATCTTGGTGTTATGTGATTTAAAAAAAGTCAGAATGACCTTCTCTGTTAATGAAATCATGGAATAAAAAACATCTAGCTCTTCCAAGTTTTTCCTTTCCCAGGAGTTCTAACTCACAGGTTCTAGTTCTGATAATCTACTACATTTGTCTGGGCAGGCACTTTAAACAACAAGAGTTATTTCACTTTCTGTTGTGTGGATGTTTTCCCTGGGCATCATTTTTCACACAATGAATGATATCTGATTAATTCTGAGAAATAACCTACTTGACTTGAGTTTTCTTTTTTTAGCTTTTATTTATTAATCAAAACAACATATCAAATAACAAACTGAGGGGAATTTTTTTTAAAGCACATGCATTATTTTTCAGACAAAAGAAGTTATAGCCTCATGTGAACTTTTTTGTTTTTAATACATATTCTAATTTATTTTGTTTTTTTAATAGATAGATTTGTCTTTGTACTTTAACATTATTTCTGTGTTCATTAAAATGGCATTGCAGCAGAAAAATGCTAGTTTAATACTATTTCTGTAGTTCTCGAAAAATAAACACAGTAATTTTTTTGTACATTGTATATTTTAAACAGCATAGGAAATATTGACATAAGTATATTCAAAGTTTATGAGTTCATTTTACTTAGCACCTACAGAAAACAAACAATTTGTATTATTTATGATGCTTGGGGACATTGACAATGATCTTTCTTGTCTTCTACTTTCAGAATGCAAGTTTCTTACCTTTGCAAATCTAGACTAAAGCAATTTCAGTAAAGAACAAAATTAAAAGGTTGTAAGAACGCATTTTACTTCATTGAATTGCATGTAAAATCATATAAAAATTATGCAAAGATGGCTCTCATATTGGCAATCATAATCAAATCTGTGCCTTCAAACACTTGTGTTCTTTTAAAATTATTCAGCATTGACTTTTGAAATGTACTATTTCATATGTTCTATGTTGGACACAAAAGACATAGAAATGAATAACTTGTATCACTTGCTTTGCTTCAAGGATTTCACCATCCAAGGAGACTACTAATCAATCTATTTCCCTCTTGTGCATGTAAATTTCAAAGATGAGATTCTGTGGGCCAAGACTTTAGTCCTTATTTAAAACCAGGCTGTTTTCTTCCTTTGATTCTATCACTTTCACATTGTGGACATTAACCTACTGTTTATGACCTTTCTATCATTGTGTATATTTCAGAACACTAAATAACCAAATTGATATTTTCAAGGAAGTAATTCCAGTCATTTTAAATTTAACGTTTTTCCCCAAAACCTACTGCCCAAGACGTTTCCATTCAACTAAACAATATGATAAGGCTCAAAACCCAGAAATCATTCTTTATTCTTTCTTTTTTCATACATTTCCTTCAATATACCAGAAAGCGTCTTAGTTCTATTATAGTACATACTCTGCTTTTCTTGTTATAGCTATCACATTTGCTTCTTAGAGGCCTTATTTCCATCTTCATTTCCTATATTCACTCAATCACTGGAGTAGCTCTTTTCAAATTGTCCCATAATTACACATATGTTCTGTCTATCTGTATGTATGTGAGTGTATATATAGACATACATTTATATAATTGTGGAATTATATCTAAAGTTTTATTATCCCAGAAAAATTCCAAAGCTGAAGTTATAATGAATTCTTGAAACAAAAATTACCATGTATGTTGAAACTTCTGTCAGAAGATTGCTAAGAATTCAATTTAGAAAATAGAAATAGTAAAATTCTTTCAGACCATAAGAAAATTTGTAAAGTTTTTCAATGTACACACAAAATAATATAGAAGTATTAAAGAAGTCTCTATCAAAAATATTGTGGCGATGTTCAAAAGAAATTGTTCAATTTCCAGCACCAAAAAAGAAAAATAAACCAGGTTTTATTAAGCACTTTAAATCCTGGAATTCTTTGAAATTCTCTAAAATGACAGCCAGTTATTCAAGATGCAAATATCTTCAAATCATAAGCACAGATTATCAAAGCAGTCTGTCAGTTGATGGCAAATATATTGGTAAATAAATTGCTAAGAGATATTCATAAGATTACTCAGACTGATTAAAGATGTGGGAGAGATATAAATTTTGTGACACTGAAGATTAAAGTGGTCTATAGTAACAATGGAAAAAATTCTGCATTAGTAATTGTTTAGTGTAGCACTTTGTTTTTCTTCATAGAGCTTCCAGGAAACAGGTGGTGTCTCTTATAATTTATTATGTCTACAAACTAAGGAAATACATAACTATACTTCACAAAGAAAATTCCTGCCCAGTTGCATCTTTGTTTGCAATATTCTTACAAAAATATGTGAAATTGTAAATTCTATCTAAATAAAGCCAGAAAACTTTGTATCAATCTCCTTAATCTATTTACTTAACATTATACAAATATTATCATGGACAAGTCACAGGCAAACTTTGATTGAGCTCCATCATTGTCTTATTCTTACTAATTCAATAACGTATTTTCCTTACCCACTTTTTCTATGTATCTGTCAAATGATAAAATCTGTATAAAATATTTTCTGTTACTATATGTTATTATTGAGTTAACATTTATTGTAAGCTTTTAAACTCCACTACTAGTGATATGGTAGGTCATATCATTCCACTGTTGTAGACAGTTGATCTATATACTGTAGATGTATGGTGTGGTCTCTGGTTTGAACCCACAAAATGTCAGTAGCAATTTGCCTTCCTCCAGCAAGGACAAACAAAAATCTCTTCAGGCATTGGCAAATGTTCTCTGGAGACCAAAACTTATACATTTGAGAACTTCTGGTCTAAATATTCCTTGAAATTTCTTGAAGTTTGCATATAAAACTACAATTTAAAATACAGGATTCTTCTATCAAAGATCGCTCAATGTCTGTATATATACAGTCAAAGCCAATTCTTGTAATGCAATGGAATAAAAAATTAATGTAATGCAATGGAATAAAAGATTTATTTAGAAGAGTATTACTTTTAGTATAAAAGAGTTGAAAGCAGAATTCAGGGACAAATATAAAAAAAACAAATTAAAATGTATTTATGTATATATTATTATTTGCGAGCACTTTTTTAAAGTCATTGTTGACATCTGTTCTTTTCTCCCACATCTTGTTTTTATCATGCATTACTTTAGGCCTGATATATTGTATGGGGACAGAATATTTAGTGACCTTAATTGTTATATTTCTTCACACAATTAAGTAGACTTCATGAGTCATACATCCCACTATAATTAGACTCAATTATGCCTATTATTTTATGCTTTCATTAGCCATCTTAATTACTATTATTTCCTTTCAACATAATGTGTTTCTCTCTATGCACTGACCAATGAAACTTGATTCTGCTTCAGTACAGAGCTAGGTATATTGTTTGTATTTTATCATGTATTAGTCAGCATAACTTAACTCTTATTCTCACTAATCATGAATATCACCCAAACTTCAATGGCCAGAGCTGATTCAAATGCCATGAAATCACAACAAAAAAGGATGGCTTGTGAAATAGGCTGTTTCTGTAATCTGAAAACCAGAGTTGGAGGCCTATTTAAGTTATGCCTGGACTTTTGGCCTTGTCTTTGAGAAACAGAAGAAATCTCCATAATACCTTGAAAAGGACATTGAAATTTAAAAAGCTGTTTTTATTAATCACTCAATTTTTATTTTGACATCTTTGTCTGTCTATGTATCATATAAGAACAGTAATTTTATAGTATTAATTTATAATATAGGATTACATTACATAGTGAGAAATGATAAGTACCTTGGAATTAGCACATTTTCTTAAATCTAAAATGTTTAAAAAATGCACTTTGTTACTAATGCAACATTTTCTGTTCCTATTTGATATATTGTTTCATTAAATGAAAGTAATCATTTAAAATATTTGTCTAATAAATTCTTATAGTGATGAAAACAATCAATATAAGTAAATATATGTAAAGGTGGATAAATTAAATTGAACTCATACAGAAGGATCTGAAATGTCACATTATTAGAAGTAGAAAGAGCATAAAAGCGAGCAGTAAGTTATTGCCTTATATTAAACCTTATTACTTATATTAATATAAAGTTAAAAACTAACACGACAGAGGGAAGACAGGTCTCCTTTTACACTTCCAAACCAAAATGAGAGGATGATGTTTCTCAGTAGCAATTCTTATTATATAGTCTTTAAGTACAAATGCTGATATTAAAGCACCTTTTCAACATCACAGTGATTTATTTTTCATAATTTCACTAAAATTATATAGCTGTCACCAAGTCATGGTCTATGAACCGTACCAATATGTGTTAAAAGTACTCTGTCATCTTCTTGCCATTAACAGTCACACAATTGCTGATAGCTTTTTTCACAGAACACTTTTCCTTTTTCTTTTCTTTTTTCTACTCTGGTACTGAGCTTTACATTCAGTATCTTTTGCTTGATAGAAAGCATTTTATAATTTGGGTCACTCCCTTGGCTTTTAGTGTTGTGGTTATTGTTTTGTTTTGAAGATATAGTTATGAGTTTTTCTAGGACAACCTCAGACAATAGTTCTTCTGTTTTCACGCCTGAGTACCTGGGAATGGAGATGCATATCACCATGCTCAGATTGCTTCTGAGACCGAATTTCACTGAGTTTTGCCTGGGTTGGCTTTAAACCATAATCCTCCAGTGTGTCCCACTTCAGTAGCTGGGATTATAAAAATGAGCTACCTTAACTGGCCTTTTTAACTTTTGTGGAATACCATATTTTCTGTTGTGTAATTATTTTTCTAACAAGGCCCAGTTTCACTTAGAAAGTTCACTAAAAATTCAAATCTAATACTCTACTAAAAAATGTCTTTTCAAAAAATAGCACTGTTCCTCAAGTTACAAATTCAGAAGGTTTTTTTTTTTTCAAAATAAATTTGTGTTACCAGCATTTTAAATAACTCTCTAACCCATGAAACACTTTTCAGCTCAACTCCCGTGCAACTGTGAGTCAGAATTGTTAGAACTCTCCAAACTTCCTCACCATAGCTAGTACATTTTTATCTTTGAACCACCTACTCTTCCCTACCTATTTGTGGTAATCACACAATCTTTTTCTACTTCAACCCTCATTGAAATATGTTAATCTTAATACGTTAACATTTAATATTAACATATTAAATTTATTAATATATTGTCTCTGAAATAGGCATGTAAGTAAATTTTAAGGCCTTTTTCCTATGTGTATCATTAAGTTTGATATCATAATTGGACATATGTTCCTCATATAATAGCATCAGGTCTAAACCAACAAAATAAATCCAGTCAAAATGTAAAGCAAATTATTTTGTATTTGTAATTTACTTCCTTTATATTCATCCAACTTTAATGCTCACATTCATTCAATCATGTTCATAGGTTAAGTAATTACCTATAAGTCTATCAGGGAAAAAATAAAAGCCTAACATGTCAAAAGGTGCTTCTAAAATAAAACTGAAGGAAGGCCACTGAATGAGATTTTGTGAACGTATATTTCATTTGTACAGTAGAGAAGGATATGGGAAAAGGAAGTGCTTCTATGTTCGAAGTAGCTTTTATAAAAACACGATAATACCTTATCAGGAACCATTCCTGACTCTTTTATTCATTGTTTCTTCTATAAATTAGTTTTTTTTCTCTTGAGACTTTACTTCAACTCCCAACATTTGTCCTTCCCAATATTCTTTCCATTAGTTGGTTTTAACTGCCAATAATCCTAACCTGGACTTTTCTGTTGAATTTTTCTGATCTTCTTGACTTTTCTCTCTTGTGATTCCAACTCATCCTACTCATCAAAGTCAAATAGCTGTAGTTATATTGGAAAATGACTATATTTAATTTTAAAATTTGAATTAGAGGTTGTCATTATTCAAAATCAAGGCTCATTGGATGTTTGAGTCATTCCCTCAATATTAAATAGAAAAAAAGCAACTTTCTATTTTACAAAGTAATTTAATTGGTAGTAGGAATGAGAATTAGACACGTACATAGTTAGTATGATCATGTGATGAAACAAAGTAAGATTCATCCCAAGAGTTCATATCAAGTCAGAGAAGAGAGTTGCCATTTGAAGGGAATTCAATGATATTGTCGAAAAATCAAGTATAAAAGAAGAAAAAGAAAAACAAGTTAGAAGCAAAAACACATAGAATGCCACAGAACCATGCATATCTTATGTGTATCTTATGTATGTATTGATATTCAGGAAGGGTAAATGCTTTGATTCTTCTAAGAAAAATATGCCTGTAAGTCTGAATGGTTGAAAACACCTTGAAAACACATTTAAACTTAAACCTTCTATTTCTTTTTTTACTTTTCATATCCCACTTTTAGGATTCACTAGAGAAACAGAATCATGAGTTGTGCATACATAGAGCTGATTTTTCAGGAACTGATTCCTCACATGATTACAAAGGTTAGCTAATTCTCCCTAAAGACTTAATACATAGTAGGCCAAAATTGTGATGACTGGTCAAACTTCTTCCTTTATGTGTATATTCAAATGGTGAGTAGGGAAAAGAAGGGACTTGCATGATTTACTTATGCTCATGTTCCTTTAATTTGATAATAAACATGTGGTTGAGTCCAGCAGAAAATTTCTATGAAATAGTCTCCAGCTAAGTCATAATGTATGTAAGTAAAACTTAATTTATATCCAAAAGAAAGGGGGAACCAACCCAAAAGCGACTACATACACAGATAATAGGTTGGAAATGTTCTGTACAACTTATGGGGTAGGGGGGTAGGATGGAGGGGTGGAAGGGAAGGGAAAGTAGAAGAAAATAAGGGAAGAGGTAACACTGTCAAGAAATATACTTATTACCTTACTTATGTAATGTAACCCCTCTGTACATCACCTGGACAAAGAAAAACATTGTGTGAATGTAAGAAATCTTGCCAGATTCTTCCCTCATTGAAATACACATCTGAGCTTCTTTATTTCTATTTGTGAGATTTGGTTTTTCCTTTGATGGTACAAAATTCATAAGATGAACAAGGATGAGGAAATGTATGTTTTTATAGTGAGGAGATGCATATTTTGATCCAAAGTTTCAGGCCTTTGTAGTTTTAATTGCCCAGTACCTTAAGAACCTATTTCAAGAGAAAAACATGGTTAGGAGTAAAACCAAATTTCTTACCTCATGCTGGTCAGGCAATAAAAGAACAAGGCCCATTGTTCCTGTAAAACTCTTGCTCCCAATGGCCTAACCTCCTTCCCTAGGCCTTCCCTCTTAAAGGTCTACCACTTCCCAGTAGAGGCCCAAGCTAGAATACAACCTTCAAAACATTACCTTTGTAAGACAGCTCATTTCTGTAATCCTAGCTACTCAGGAGGCTGAGATCTGAGGATCACGGCTCGAAGCCAGCCTGGGAAGGATAATAGTCTCTGAGACTCTTATCACCAATGAACTACCAGAAAAACCGGAAGTGGTGCTGTGGCTCATGTGGTAGAGCTGGACAGTGCCTAGGCCCAGAGTTCAAGCCCCACCACCAACAACAACAAAAAAAAGTGATAGACTTATAATGCAACAGTTATGTTCATACATAGCTGAAAGGAAAAAATTTAAAATGATGTATTTTTTGAGAAAATCATTTATCATGTCTCCAGATTTCTCATAAATGTCTATCTAATAAAATAATCACTGAGTTAAAAACCAATTTTTTTGTTTGGTTGGTTCGTTTTGTTTTTTGGCAGTGCTGGAACTTGAACTCGAGGTTCCTGAGCCTCTTTGTGTTGAAGGCTAGCATTCTACCATTTGAGCCACAGTGTCATTTCCAGCATTTTCTGAGTAGCTATTTTGGAGATAAGAGTCTCAGACTTTCCTGCCCCTGCTGGCTTTGATCCATGATCCTCATATCTCAGCCTACTGAGTAGCTAGGATTACAGGTGTGAGTTACCAGAGCCTGGTTTATAGTTTATATTTACAAAATAAATTTGTTTTATTGTAATTTAGTATTAATGTAAGTAACAAACTATAAACTACGAAATATTTGAAAGGGATATTATGCAGTATTTTGATATAATGGATAAAAATAGTTTTTTAGACAGTATTTTTAAACTGAGGAAGAAAAGAGAAAGACAACAGAGAGAATGAAAGAGAATAAAATGATGACATACAGAGGCTTGTAAATGGGAAAGGTATAAACTTTTTGATTTGCTAGAATGAGAATATAACAGAATATTTTCAGCGACTGATAAAATAAAGAAAAATATGACTTACAAATTATGTCTTGTTATTGTTTTAATTGATGTTAACATAACTAGAAAATAAAACAACATTTTGCAATAATAAACTATTATTTGTGTAGTATGCAAAATTGGTATGGAAACAGACTAATAGAAGATATATTTGTCATATTTTTTCTCCATGACAGAAATCAATTGTATGTCTATCTACTGGATAAGTTCATTTACATTACTTGGAGAAGAATTTGTATGACTTTATTAGTTGGTACCCTTACAAAATAATTAAACAGCTTAGTTAATCAAAAAGATTATTTGGAGAACATAGCTCTATAGCTCAATCTTTGAGTATTGCCTAGCAATTCCTAGCACTCCTTGAAAATAACCCTTTTGACCACTTACAAGTGGTGTTTTTTTCTTGATCTGAAAGAGGACTCAAAAATGTTAACATTTAAGTGCTTAGGAAGCTGTTAAAGATGGTCTTCCATGAAACTTGGAACAGTTAATATGCCATGGAACTACACATGTCAAAGAATCAATTATTGCTTGAGCGCACAGAAGCCCAGGCTGAGACCTGAATATTAATCACAGTACACAACCATTTAGAAGGAAAATATACAGATGTTTACAGTAAAAGTATATATAAATGCATATTGGGCACTTAAGAAAATTATTTTCAAACGTTAACAAAATATATTCAGAAGAGAAAGATAACCATAAACGTGTGGAAAACAAGAATATCATTATAATGCTAGAAAAAACTATTTTATAGGAGTACACTATAATTATAGTATAATTCTTGTATGTAAACCTATGCTTATAGGAGAGCAAAATAAAATGAGTAATGTATTTAATTCATACAATTATATAACTAAAGGGGTATGGATAGTGAGAAGAAGTGCTTAAAATAAGATGATCAAAATATCACCTACATCAGAAATAATAGCTAAGAGATGATACTTAAAGTACATTAGAAAATTTGACTTAAAGATTATAATTTTTATTTTATATTTTTCTATATTTTTAATCATTTATTTCAAATGTCCAAAAAATGAATGAAATGTATAAAAGTAGCTGTGTTTAAAAAAGAGTGTCTAGTTCAAGCAAGAACTGAATGCTATATTCTTATTTTACACCATATATTTTTTAGTTTTGATTCATTAGTAATGTATATTTATATTGACTTAAATAAAGTAATTGCAATAAAATTAGCACAAACTGTAACTGCATGATGTGTTCAGAGTTATTACTGGTGGGTAAAATTGGGATAACAGTTTTAGTTGAGGTGCTATTTGGTAATGCTTCTATGATGAGAATCAGATTTTACTTAATAGAAAAAGTAAAGGGTTTACAGTTAAAAGAATATTGTATGAAGCCAGGTGCCAGTGGCTCACGCCTGTAATCCTAGCTATTCAGGAAGCTGAGATCTGAGGGTCACCGTTCAAAGCCAGCTCAGGCAGGAAAGTCTGTGAGACTCTTATCTCCAATATGCCACTAGAAAACCGGAAGTGGTGCTTTGGCTCAAGTGGTACAGTGCTCACCTTGAGCTGAAGAGCACAGGGATAGCACCCAGGCCCAGGGTTCAAGCTCCACAACCGACCAAAAAAAAAAAAAATACTGTATGAATTGATCTCTTGCTATTAAATAACTAATTATATTTAGTTATGGGTATAATTGAGTTGCGATTATGACTGACATTTCAAAACACATAGATTTAAGTCTATGTAAAATCAAATGTATCAGGATTACAAAACATTTGTTGTGTGACATAGATTTATGCGTGTCTTCTGATTTTCAGTACTTTAACAAAGGATGAAGACTCTTGTTCAGAAAAGCAAATCTTTAATATACACAAGCATATATTTTCTTATAAGCAGATGTTGACATTACAAAATAACAAGTAATTGAGAACAGATGGTGTGCTTGGCGTACTAACAACCCTTACAGGAGGGTTAGCACTTAACTAAGAGAGCAGATTTTCTTTTCTGTTAGATTTCTTTTGGCTTTAAATATCCCAGAATTTTTCTTAATGCCTCTTTGAAAAAGAAATGTTATGAACCAGTGTGAAAATAATAATGTATCTAACATTAATGATATAAAAATAACTAAAATCAACTTTCATAATCTGCATAAAGTGTAATGATAATTATCATTGATAATAAATATAATCTACATAAATCTTGTAATTTCTATATCTTTGCCTTTCATTTTATATTTTATTCTTGCTTAGAACACTTGCATTTATTTCTGTTACTAAGTTGAGCTGAGCCTTTGTAATGATAGCTCAGTATTTCTGATAATTGTAGTGAACCAGATCTGCAACAAGATAACATGGTGTCTTCATTCTTTTATTGGTAGTTCCTACTGAAACTTTACCCAAATTGCTAATGATGACAACTGAGGGTAGAAATGAAGAAAGAAGAAAACGTTAATCTAACAAAGCAATGGATAAAGTTTTTATAACCATTTTGTACAGCAAAATAGTGTCATCTAGATTTTAAATTTGACACCAAGACTGCCGTTTTCTGCTCCCAGATTGATTAGACAATATTTTTACTCCTTATAAAAGAAGATAAAGTACAATGTATCTCAAATTCTTTTTTTTCCCCCTTAAGAAGATTCCAGCATTATTATGTATCTCAAATTCTTGAAATGTGCTCAGTTCTTTTCTGTACAATTGGGAAAAGATTTGTTATTTTATCTGCTAAAAGCATCTTCAATAAAAAGAAGGCTTTCACATGACTTCAAGGTAGGGACCAAGGAGTGCACATGAACAGTGGAATGAAGGAAAAACACATTCAAATTTTTGAATGAACAATTTGTTTTTTTTCCCTTCCTCTGCCCAAATTATACCAACATCAAATACAGTGTAAACAGAGGTTATACCGTGGGGGAGGGACGTACAAAGCAACAAAATTAATTTTATAAATTATTTAAATAGGGATACATGTGGACCCATTGCAACAATGAGATGTACAAGATGTTATGTAGAACTTTACAACTTGGGCAGTGGGGGGGGGGGGGGTGCGGGGAAGCTGGGAGGGCAAGGATGGTAAGGAGAAACAAAGGAGGAGGCAACAATGCTTGATAAGAAATGTACTTATTACCTTGTTCATGTAATTGTAACCCATCTGTATGGTATTTTCACAATAAAAATTAATAATAAAAAATTTTTGAATGAGCATAGCAAATTGAAAGGCAGATAGTATAAATAATCAGATAACTCAGGCTGACAGACTATTCAAATCTATATTGTATTAAAATCTAATCAAAATAATGAACATGTTTCCTTAAAGTGAAAAGTTTTGGACAGTGGAAATCCCAAGACAGATGAAGAAAGGAAGCATTTAACTTCTTTTGTGACACATTGCTATGATATAACAGAGTAGGAAGAGAGCTTAATTTTTGATTATTGAATTTTGTATCATATCCACAATTTCAGAACATAAGAGATTTCAGAAAAATTAGACCAGAGTGTGGTTGATATCACTGGCTGAGACTAGACTTGGCCTAGACTTTTTAGAAGTTTTGTTCTTAAGAATATTTTCCAAAATGAACAATCCTATAAGATTTCAGTGATCAGAGGTACATGGGAAAATAGCTCTTTAAAAATATATTTATAGGTGACATTGATGAAGATGCACCGTACTCATGAATTGACATGTTGAAAACCTTTTGAACAATGACACAAAGATAATGCAAAAATTATATTAAATAATAAAGAATGCATGTGAGACTGTGAGGGATAAAGCACATCAGTGAACAATTATTGTTACTATCCAGAAAAAAACTGCTAAATCTTAGTTATTTTTGCTTTAACAATGAATTTTTAGTGCCTGTCAGTTCTAATCATTCTCACAGAGGAATGTTTCTTCTTCCTTGCTTCCTTCCTTTCTTTTTTTTTTTTTTTTGATGGTAGGTGAAATGGGATGGTGTGAGTTTTAAATCAAGTTTTTCAAATACATAACTCTAGTGTTCTATTCCTCAGTATAGATTCCCTTTGGATGGGGATATTTCGTATAAATTCCTTGAAAGGGAAGAAGGAAGCATGAATGACTGTTTTGGAGAACATTCTTTAAAATTGTATTTCAAATTTTTCTTTCCATTCTAGGTAAAGGGATTATTGATTAAATGGGATCATCATATATGTTTGAAAAGATTAAAAGAGTAAAATATTCATTGTGGAAGAATCAAAAGAACAAATACTCAAAAAGGCATGAGATCATTTTACTATTAGAGAACAAAACAGAACAAAAATTTTGAAAATGTCTAAAAGGTTGGCTGATAGAATTGGATGAATTCTTAAATCAGAGTAGAAGAATTCATAGCTAAAGACTTAGAAAAGAGTAGATATTTATCAATGAAATTTCAGATGGGCTTTAATTTTAATGTCAATAAACATCAGAAAGGGCAATCACTTTATTAAACAGATGTTTATGAGTTTTAGATTGTAAAACAAATAGCTCCTTCCTCTTCTGGCAATATTCCTCAGTGGCCTCCTATAAGGATCTATTAAGGACTAATGTTCAAGCCTTTGCCTCCAGTTATTCTTCTATTGTCTTCATAGAACCCAGGAGTCTGTATTTTAAAAAAATCATTGGTATTAAAATATATTTTATTTCGTTGTAAAGGTGCTGTACACAGGAGTTAGTTACATAAGTAAGATAATGAGTATATTTCTTGTTGAACATGTTACCCACTCCTTCATTTTTTTCCCCATCTTTCCCCCTCACTCCTCTTCCCACTCTCCTGAAGTTGTAAAGTTCAGTTCCAGCATAGTATCTTGTGAGTATCGCGGTTGCATTGGGTCAACCTTTGTCCTTTGTCTTAAGTAAAATACTTTTCTTTTGTCTTTTTGAAATGAACATTCCATTATTGTTACTATGGTTACCTAGTATATTAAATAAAATGTTCTAAGTAGAATTTTGGCTTAACAGTTTCATCACTGGTGTGTCCTTCATCATTAGAACAATAATAACTCATATTAAGAATGTGGGTTAGTGGTAGAATGCTTGTCTAACATGCATGAAGCCTTGGGTTCAATTCTTCAGTACCACATAAAGAAACAAACAAACAACAACAAAAAGAGTTAGAAATGATGCTGTGACTCAAGTGGTAGAGTGCAAAAGAAACTCAAGGACAGTGCCCAGGCCCTGAGTTCAGGACCCAGGACTGTCAAAAAAAGAGAAGAAAAGACAATGTATAGATGAATAAGAATCACACTTTTAGATTCAATAACAATAATCTGATACACAAATATAATTTAATGGAATGGTAAAGGTTCTGAAATCATAAAACGGTGGTTCTATAATTTTACACATAGGAAAATTCTTCATAACATATAAAGAAAAATGAGCATATTTTGAAATACAAAGAACAATTGTACCATGAAACCTGACAATATAAACAAATGCCTCAAACCATGGTAATCAACTAAAAACATCAAGAGAATGTATCACAAGATATAAGAATTAAACAAATTGTTTAAATAGGGATACAGGTAGACTCATTGCAACAATGAAATGTATAGGACTCTGTCAAAAAACAACTTTACATTTAGTGGGGGGGGGGGTAGTTGTGGAGATGGGAGGGAAGGGATAATAAAAATTAAAAAATTAAAAAAATAAAATGTTATATGGGCTTCTCCAATTCTAGATACTATTGCAACTGAACTGAATTCTTCAATCTCCTTGGTATAAGGAGAATCAGAATTGACTATTGGTACTACAAAACATCCTATAACTAATCATAGAATTCTTAATATTTTTTTTGGTCGGTCATAGGGCTTCAACTCTGGGCTTGGGCGCTGTCTCTGAGCTCTTCAGCTTAAGGCAAGCACTCTATTGCTTGAGCCACAGCACCACTTCCAGATTTTTAGTGGTTTATTGGAGATCAGAGTCTCAAGGACTTTTCTGCCTGGGCTGGCTTTGAACCACGATCCTCAGATCTCAGCCTCCTGAGTAGCTAGGATTACAGGTGTGAGCCACCAGTGCCCAGCTTCTTAATATTCTTATTTGTGGAATATTAAATGGGGAGTAGAATCATTTGAACAGATAAAGCAATTCCACCATATTCTATAGTGGGGAGTAAACATACTAACCACAGTTGATTAATCATAGAATATGGATGTAAGTAGAGAACTTAAAGTCATACAAAATACCTGAAGAAAAAGTAAATATATAAGTAAAATATTAAAAACAAACCCTAAAGCTATAAACAGATGGGTAGAAATATGAATTTACTAGCTTCTTACTTTTCAAGGTGAACAGCTGGATGTCATGATTTCTATCATTAATTACAAATGTACTTGGGATGTTGATTCAGCAGTACTGTTAATTTCAGGTCACATTGGGCTACAGTGAGACTCTGTAAAAGAGTCATAAAATAATAATCAGAAGTATAAATTTATAGCTAAAATAAGTTACTAAAGTTTTTCTGGTTACTATCACAATAACAAAATCAAAAGCTATATTCTTATTAACTCTTTAATATATAGGGTGTTGCACCATCAAAGAAAGTAATTTTTGTTCAATGCTTTATGTCCCATTATGATTTTTAAAGCTTCTATTGTAAAGGCGATTTACAGGGGGGTTACAGTTACATAAATCGGGTAACGAGTAAGTTTATTTTAAACATTGTTACCCTCTCCCTCATTTTCTCCCAGTTTTTCCACTCTTAACTCCTTTCACCCCCAAGTTGTAAGTCCATTTCCAAAATAATGTCTGGTTAGTATCAGTACTGGATAGTCTTACCCTTTGTCTCACTGTTTATGTGGTTACCCTTCCTCTTACCAAATCAGATACATTTATATACAGGGCAAAGGATACAGAAATCAAAAATAGTGACAAAAGGAAATAGTGCCACTTCCCCCATTATGATTTGGCATGGATCATTTCTTTAATTTAAATATGCAATTTAAAATATTATTCAAATTAAAGGAGAAAGATGCATGACCTGTAATTATTGACAATCTAGAGAAACAACTAATTGCTTAATTAGGTGTTTATAAATTATATATTTAGTTATTTTAATTTTGTCAGTCGTGGGGTTTGAACTTTGGGCCTGGATGCTGTCCTTGAGCTCTTCAGCTCAAGGCAAGCACTCTACCACTTGAGCCATAGAGCCATTTCTTGTTTTCTGGTTGTGAATTGGAGATAAGAGTCTCATGGACTTTCCTGCCTGGGTGGCTTTGAACCATGATCCTCAGATTTCAGCTTCCTGAGTAGCTAGGCTTACATGAATTTTAAAAAAAATAAAAGAATAAACAATAAAAGACAAAAATCCAGAGGTTTTTTTCTTTCATTCATTACACTTAAATCTTCAGGGCATTTTATGGCTATTACTTATTACATAGTGTATTGTCTGTTTTTTTTAGGTATACAGACTGCTGTTTGTTCTTATCTTTCACAAATATGCTCTTGGCAAGTAAAATACAATAAGACATTCTTTTTTATTGAGAATGTGAGGTACAGAGGGGTATTACAGATACATAAGTTAAAAAGTACATTGCTCATCAAACCTGTTACCCCTCCCTCATTTTTCCCACTTTCCCTCCCTCCCCGTTTCCCCCAGTGTACAGATTATTTCCAAAATATTGTCTTGTGAATATCTCTGTTCTATTGGTTTCTCCCTTGTCATTTGTCTTACCATTCAGTTATTCTCTTTCCCTTCCCTAATTCAGATAAATGTATATAAAATACCAGGGTACCAAAATCAAAAACAGTGACAACAGGGTATATACATAGGAGGAAGAATGTACACAAGAAACCACATAGTACATCAAGAACAGCAACAACAAAGAAAAACCTCTTATGTCCATGTCTTGGAGTTCATTTTGCTTAGCTTCATTCTTTTACATTATCTTACTTCTCAACCACACAAATGCAGTGTGAATATTTATAGGATTTTTCACAGAATATTTTGTATTGTGCTTTTGTTAATAAAGACTATTTCTCTTACATAATTTATTCTCTGCATGTAAAGCTTTTTTTTACTTTGTGACTATCCTAAAATTATAGTTTTACAAAGGCTATATGAAAGTTATACAGTGTGTAATTAAACTAATCAACGGCCATCAATGCAGTACAGTGAGTTACTTCACAAGAGAGCTTTAAACACTAGAACTTGATTAATTTTGATTTATAATGCATCTCTATCAAATAGAGTGCTAAGCATTAGCTCATGACTAAAAGATGAGGAGAAATTTAGAGGAACAAGACTGGAAAGTACATTAAAAACACAATGTGTTCCCATTTATATTTGCATGTTCATACTAGAACTTGTTTTGGTCAAATTTTTGTTCTGTCCTTGTAAGTACTTGCATGCAGAATATACCTTCTCCCTCTGTGAGCTGTAATCCTTAGGTAGTATGGTTCAGGGAAATTCAGCCCAATACAGATGTATTAAAGTTAGTCCTACCTACCTCTATCCGAAATTATTCTTCTATAAAACTATTTTTCTTAAAATGTTTTAAATAATATAAGACAAATGATTATATCAGAACTGATTATGCATATAAATTATTGGAATGAGTTCACTTACTACTTCTGATTAAATGTACTTCATTAACCAGGGAAGGTTATCTCACTATGTTTTGTGATTAGTAGTTGTCTTCAGTAAGTTGCAGAAGTCTTCTTTTGAAATTCAATATCTGTCCACCTGATACTAGAAATACCACTCAATCTCCTCATCTTGTCTTTTAAATGGATTACCCATTTTTGCCCTCTTCCCTTTTTATGCAACTTCATGTTGAATGAGCTCTCTAGAACTTGCTGTATTTGTCACTAAATTTATTTTTCCCATTACAACTACCTTTCTATTTGTTTTTCTTTAGTCATATTTATACTAAGTCCTTTCCTATAGGTAAAACAGCACTTTAATCTATTTTTTAATTTAAATTTTTCTAGCTGTTGCCTATATTGTCAGGAAGTCTAATTTCCTTCCCATAGGATATCCTGTGTGGAGGGCTGTGGAATCAGTAAAAGGTCACAAGATGATCTTACGTGTATCACAGAGCATCGTACAGACATTTCCTGAACTCAGTTTCCTGGCTGCTTCCCTTTGAAGACTTCACTAGCAGAACTAAAAAGTAGCTGTCATGAAACCTTTGACTTCCACTGGAATAAGAAATCCAAGTAAGTATTTCTTTCCAGGGTATATGTGCTATACCTCCATATCCAATTTGATTCAGAAGCTGTAATGATCACTTGTTTTAAGGATTAAATAAAATGAACACTTTTTAAAATGTGTTCTGATGCAACAAATGAGATGAATTTCTTTCCTCTCAGGAACTATTTTGAAAGTTATTGTTGGACAGGTATATATTAAAGGCTCTCAGTTTTTTGGTTTAATTCAATAAAGGGGTCTATGGGTTGTTCAGTTGTGAGACAGTGTAAGATTCATCAGCAAGGTTTTAACTCACTCAGAAAAATAAAACCAATGAAACACATAACAATTCTAATGATTCCACTGGTGACTCTTGTGGATCAAATATAGCCCAAATGGGTTATATTTCTAATTATTCTAATGTGTTTACTGTAATTATTTCTAATGGGTTTATTGCTACCCTTCTCTGCAATACATATAAACAACCACCTGATTTCTCATTTGACATATAATTTTTTGATGATCTGTCTGGAGAGTGTAGCCACAGAAAGTTTATTAGAAATAAATTTAGCCAGACTTCTAAGTTAGACCTATGGTAAAGTCAATAATCTTTTTAATTCTTTTTAATTCAATAATCTTTTATTAATCTTTTTAATTTAGCTTTACATAATGATGGGAGTTTAATGCCACATGTCAAATGATAGAACAAAGACAATCAGCCAGAGAAGCAGAATTACATCATTTCAAGTTTCTTAGACTCTGAGTGGAGTGGCATAAACTTACCAGAAGATGGATTGACACACTCCACAGAGGTAAACTATGAAACCTGAACAATCATTCAAGTGAAAAATAAGGAATCATTGGTAGTGTCAATAATGAGAACTTAATAATACTCTATGTCAAATCACCTTCATGACCAAAGCCAGAACAATTGGAACAGCAACAGCAGAAGAAAATAGACTTGAGCGATATCCTAAAGTATAAAATAATTTCTCATGATTGTATGCTCACATAAAGAAGTGACTGAACAAATAACGAATTAGAAGAGAACAGAAAAACTTTCTAATTTACTAGTATTTTGACCTGAAGGAGTTCGGATATCAATTAATTTCTCTATGTTTGACTATAGAAAATGACTTCCTTCCACAGAGCACCAAAGAAAATAAAGGAACTTTATACAGATCTAACAAATACTACTTCATCCAGCTAATTTATAACAATCATAGATGTAAACATTCAGTTTTCAGAGTAAGAATTTTTGAAATGTCCTGATGAAAAAAGCCCTTGCATCTCTGTGTTCTTTCTTTGGAGAACACATGCTCCATGGTGCTCACAAACAAAAGATCAGACAATCTTGATTGAAGAATGCTCTTACAAAACCCTGATAGGAATCCCTCAAAGCCTTGAGGAATATAAAAAGATGAAAAAACATTGCACATAACCATATTACTACTTAATTTCATGTGATTTACTGAATGAATCCTGGAATAACAAAGGATCATATATAAAATTTAAGGAAGTATAAAGAATGGACTTCAATTAATTATATGAATATCATTTTATTAACTCAAAAACCTACAGCCAACTACTGTAAAAATCAGTAAAATTGGTAAAAGTCACTGTCTTCCCAATTTTCTTTCAATCTAAATTCTTAAATTAAGTCTATTAAAAACACATATGCTATTCTTCTTAGAAGGAATTTTTAAATGCAATATTTCATTTAAGAGATGATCTAAAATATATTCTGGTTCCTCAAGAAGACCATTTACAATAAAGTTTTTCTAAGCAATGTTATCTCCTATTTTTACATCTGTATATATAAATAATTATCTAGAACTATTAAAAACATTATCAGTCTAATTAATAATAAACTAGTTGTGCCAAGCTATAAATGTCAAGTATTCTGTACCAGTTTGTTGTTTTGTATTAGTTTTTCTTTTGAGAATATAAAAAAAAGACTTTTTAACCAGGTTTGGCTATCAATCCATTCATATCATATAAGTGAACCAACTGCAATATTCCATGTTTTTTTCCATCTAAACGTTTCTTTCTTCTCTCAATAAGTTCAGCCCACCTACCTTGAAGAAAAGATCTATTTCTAAGATGTTTGCTCCTTCTTTGGTGCAGAGGAAAAATTCTTCAAAGTCGCATTCCCCTTTCATTATGATCAAGATTGGAACATAGGACATTGGCACTAACATGAAAAAGTGAAATGGATCAAACCACACCTCTGGGGCAATACTCCAGTTTTGGGCCACATCATCTCTGTGGGTCATAAATTGTAGTGTGAAATACTCACGTGGACTAGGCTTCTGCTATGCACCCAACACCATTTTTCTTTTCTTTCACCACAGTAACACTAGCATGAATAGTTGTTGGGTAGGGATTATTTTCTTGTTGTGTTTTCCCCCCTACTTTGTATTTAGGGTCTCACACTTGCTAGGTAGGTGTTCTATTGTGAAGCCACACCTCAACCTGAAATACATCATTTTGAACATTTGGATGTCTCCTTTTAATGGATGAGTACCTCTGTATAGTAAAGAGTAAAGGAAAGAGAGGTAAAGATCAGATATGGCAGAAAAGTATTTCTTTTTACAACAAAATTTGTACTCTTATGGGAAGAGGTATGTTAGTGTAATTTGAAGATGTGGAAACAACAGTGTCTCTTTTCCTTTTGATGTTGTTAGATGAATCATGATTCAACAATGTAGACCCTATATATCTACAAACAATATGGAAGACATATTTTAATTTAAAATATTAAAATTACATTGTAACAAATATGTTTTTGAGCTGTAATCTTTTATTTAGTACTTATAAGGCACTTTTATATTTATGGATATTAAAATTTACACAAGGAAGCTATATTTTCCATGTCTCAGCTTTTTAAAGAAAAATTACAGAAAATGATATTAACACATTACTCATAAGACTCCTTTCTTAAGCACTCATAAAATTCTGATTTGTGAAAGAATTGCATGAGGACATATCTTATTAAGGAATTTTTACATTTATCAAGTTACTAAAACGCATTTATGTTACAATGAATGTAATTCATTTCATTCAATTGTTTATTTTCAAGGACACTTAAAAATTTAAATTGGTAAATTACATCAATTGCTTTTGTAATAAAAAGAATAACTTTCTTATTACTGAGATTACAAAAGAGTAATCATTCATCATTGTTCTGTTGTATTATTATAAGGATTCAGTCTAAAATGTCTAGTACTTGAACTACTTGAAAAATTAAAATCTGAAACTTTTATATGCCATCTCAGAAAATAATATTTCTAAATGCCCATTTTTACTAGATACTTTCTTTACACTTGATAATTTTATTATCTTTCAACAGGTAATTATTTATGAGTGAGTCAAAAATTGTATCTCAGGTACAGATGACACAAACATATATGCTTTATATCCTTTACTTTTGAAAATATTTTTAACTAGGAAATCATTATTAAAATTATAATCTGCTCTGTATTGTAAAGTACTTTTAATTTTTTGTCATTTTTTATTTTGAAGTATAAGATTATGTTTGGTGGGTCTATCCCTCCCTTCCTACCTTACTCCCTTCTTCCCTTCCTTCCTTCCTTCCTTCCTTCCTTCCCATGGGTGTGCCAATCCTGTGGTTGGAACTCAGGGCCTGGTGTGAGCTTTTGTGCCAAGGCTAGTGCTTTATCACTTCGGCTACACTTCCACTTTCAGATTTTGGTGATTAATTGGAGATGAGTCTCATGGAATTTCCTACCTGGCCTGGTTTGGAACTGTGACTTTAGCCTCCTATAGATACATTACATGAATGAGCCACAGCAGCCCCACCTGGTGTGTCTTTCTTTCTTCTTGCTTGCTGACTGTCTGTCTGTCTGTCTGTCCTCTTACATTGCCCAGGCTAGCCTTGAACTTTCCATCCTCCTGCCTCTGCTTCTTGGAGATGGCAATATCAGACCTGTGCCACCAACTTGGCTTTGAATAATGGTTCCTATTTTAAAATTTGGGCTTGACGCGGCTGGGAAGTGAGTGGCTCAGTGGTAGAGTGCTTGCCTTGCATGCATGAGGCCTTAGGTTCAATTTCTCAGCACCATATTAGCAGAAAAAGTGGTGCTGTGGCACAAGTGGTAGAGTGCTAGCCTTTTGCTGAAGAGCTGAGGGACAGCAGCACCCAGGCCCAGAGTTCAGCCCCCACAACCAACAACAACAAAAAAAAAAAGAAAAAAGAAAAAGAAAGAAAGAAAGAATGGGCTTGAGGGGCGAAGCTGATGGGATGCGGCTAATTATTAAATACACACAAAAAGAGAGGCCAGGAGTTTTAAATTATTTTAATTCTCCATTCATTATGTAAGTTTCTATTCAGTGTTAGTTTCTGTTTGAAACCTACTATGGAAAGACACACCCATGGCTTCTCATACTTCATCTGTGTAAAATATGGTAGTGTCTACAATGGAACATACAGGGAAACAGATTCCTTTCATTAAACAAATCAAATATAAAAATACAGCAGATATCTTTTTGTCTCCCCCTTTTTCTTGTTTTTCATGAATCCTTATTGAGTATTTTTTATACTCCCTAAATATATTTTATGTTGTTTATATTGCTTCACAAAGTAAATTAAAGATTTAAATATTTTCTTTTACTTCTTATTTTAATGTGACTTTAGGTCTAGTGTTGATATTTAGTGGTTAAATTACTTTAGCTTCCTTTAATTGAAATATACTTATACTTTAATAAAATGAAAAACGAGATTTCACTTCATCTCCTTTTAGTAAAATTTTGAGAAAGAATGTGGCATTTTGGTGACAGGCAAAATGATTTAGCAGGATTGATTAGGGATTGTGGTTCAAATTAAATCTCTTATGTTTAGGGTTTCAGGAGGGGGAAAAAGTACAAGAGCTGAGGGAAACATAAGGAAAATAGTAGATTGACAAGTGAATGTACCTGGAAACACAACAAATCAAAGAAAGGTTGGACAAATGGGATTGCATGAAGCTGCAGAGCTTCTGAATGGCAGAGGACATAGCTAGCAAGATCATTAGAAAGCCTACGGATTAGGAGATCTTTAGTAGCCACACAAAGGACAAGGGTTTCATATCTAAAATATACTTGCAACTCAAAAAATTAAATACCCCAACAACAATTCCTCAAAGAAACAACTGCCCAATAAATAAGAGGGCTAAAGACTTAAAGAGAAACTTCTCAAGAGGAAATAGAATGGCCAATAGACACCTGAAGAAATGTGCATCCTCTCTAGCCATAAGAGAAATACATAGGTCCCATGGTTTCCCTTATTTGCAATAACTAGTATATGTCTGAGACAAGCAGAAACGGTCAGATAAAGTGATGTTAGACGAAATGAACCCCAACATAAGGACTCAAATGGTTTTTCTTTCTTGCTATTGTTTCTAACATATTTATAAGATATTTCTTTGTTGTTTTGTATGTCCCTCCCTCACAGTATAACCCCTGTTTTCACTGTATTTGATGTTGACATAATTTGTGGAGGGGAAGGTGGACCCATTGCAACAATGATGTACAAGACGTTATGTCCGAAAAACGAACTTTACAACTTTGGCACAAGGCGGGGGCGGGGGGGGGGGGGGGGGGGGAGGGGGAGGTCAGGGGGAGGGGTGGGGGGGTGGAATGCGGTAGGAGAAGGGAAGGGGTGATAAGGGGAAACAAAGGAGGAGGCAACAGTGCTTGATAAGAAATGTACTTATTACCTTACCAATGTAATTGTAACCCCTCTATACGGTATTTTCACAATTAAAAAAAAAAACTAAAAAAAAAAAAACAGAAATGCAAATCAAAACAACATTGAGATACCACCTCACCCCAGTTAGAATGACTATAATCAAGAACTCTAATAAAAACAGATGCTAGAGGGGATGTGGACAGAAGGGAATCCTACTGCATTGTTGGTAGGAGTATAAACTTGTTCAGCCACTTTGTAAAGTAGTATGGAGGTTCCTCAAAAGACTCCACATAGAGCTTCCCTATGACCCAACAATCCCACTTTGGGGCCTTTACCCAAATGATCACAAACAAGACCATACTAAAGCTACCAGCACAACTATGTTTACTGCAGCATTATTTACCATATCTAGGATATGGAACCAACCCAGATGTCCCTCAGTAGATGAATGCATCAAGAAAATTTGGTATATAAACACAATGGAATTCTATGCCTCCATCAGAAAGAATGACATTGCCCCATTTGTTAGGAAATGGAAAGACTTGGAAAAAAATTATATTAAGTGAAGTAAGCCAGGCCCAAAGAAACATAGGTCTCATGATTTCCCTTATTTGCAGTAACTAGTATATGTCTGGGGCAAGCAGAAAAGGTCAGATAAGATGATGTTAAGTGTAATGAACCCCAAGATAGGGACACAAGTGGTTTTTTCTTCCTTGCTATTGTTTCTAACGTATTTATAAGGTACCATGTGATTTTTTTTTGTTGCTTTGTATGTCCCTTTCCCACAGTATAACCCCTGTTTTCACTGTATTTGATGTTGGTATAATTTGTGGAGGAGAAGGGAAAAACAAATTGTTTAAGTAAGGATATAGATAGACCTATTGCAACAATGAGATGTACAAGATGCTATGTCAAAAAACAAACTTTACAATTTAGGGGAGGTGGTTGGCGTTGGGTTTGGGGATTTTGCTGAAGAGGTGGGAGGGAAGGGATGGTAGGGGAAAAACAAAGGAGGAAACAGCAATGCTGGATAAGAATGTACTCATTTCCTTGCTCATGTAAGTGTCATCCCTCTCTACAGTATTTTCAAAATTAAAATCTTAATTAAAAAAACAAAACAAGTGAATATAGTAAGAGTGACTTCAAATGCTAAGCTTTAGGTGCCTGCATTACAGTACTTTTTAGTAAGTATAATTGTGGCAACAAGAAGAGAAGAGTGATAGAAGAGATTCTGTAAAACTTCCTATTGGAAATTGTTAGATAGGATGAATTTTGCTGGGGAATATTTAAAAGAAAAGAAAAGGAAGAAATGGATAAGAAAAAGAGAATAAATGAAGGAAAGTGGGGGAGGAGGAAGGGAGAGGGAGAGAGGCAGAGGGAAGGGAAGAAAAAGGAAATGAAAAAGGAAAGGCAAAAGGAAGAAAAAGAGCAAGTGAAGGAGGATGAAAAGGACGAGAGGGAAGGCAGGGAAGAAGAGGGGACGAAAGGAAGGAGGGAGGAAGCAGGAAGGAAGGAAAGGTATAAAGGTAATGAGAGAGAAAGGAGAGAAAATGACTCAGGAGGTTGGCTATAAACTCAGGATATGGATAAGAGTTTTTTTGACAAATTATTTTACACAAGCTTGAAAGTTTATTACGAAGCTTAATTTATGAACCCAAAACAAGGTAGTATACACACTATGTTTTTAAGCAGAGTCTGATTATTTTTTTTGCCTAGCTGAGAAAATGGAAGACGCAATTCACAGAAATTCTGATAGACCACCGAAAACAGCCAATTTGTCCTAAAACAATTACTGATGGCAAGGCTATGAGAATTTAAAGGACTTCCATTATAAAAACAGACTTGAGATGGTGATAGGAGACTCAGAGTATAATGAGGTTAAAAATTAGAGTTTAAAAGTATTACTAGAGCAATTGAAGTTCTGGTAAGGGCTTGGTTAATAAGAAAAGCAAAATATTGACCCAGCATTTTTCCTTTGTCTAGTAAAATGTCAGTGCAAGGAGTGTGATAAGTTAGCCTTGCTCAGACTCAAGATGCCTCATATATACCATATATATCATATATATCATAGACTTCAGAGAAGGATGGCAGACTGCCCCCTGCAAAGATGTGATTGGCAAAAGTTCTCAGCCTCTGCTTCTTTCAACTTCTCTAATCAGATTATTTTTTTCCCCCTTATGGACCGAAGTGAAAGGCAAAAAGGACAACTCCAGTAGCATCCCCTCCCATAAAAACAGGAAGGTTGAATAAAGTCTTCTGTGGGGATCATTCAAAGGATTTGTAAGTCTTATGAAGTGAATGCTTTATTCCAGGAGTTTCTGCTGAAACTTCTCATCCTCTTTCTTCTTCTTTGTTTTCTTCTTGAGAAATCCATTGAAGATCATGGGACAAAGATAATCCTGTTTAGGGTGTGGCTCTGGAGCAGATGCTGTATTCCTGTACTAAATGAAATGTACTTAGTGAAAATCTTTACCAGATATAACGAGTGAAAGATAAAGAGAGAATGTAGATAAGCTTTTGATAAGAGGCTAAATTTCAATTGCCTCATACCCCACTAAGACATGCCAAAGAAGGTAGCAAGACAATGGTTTTTCTTAAAGTTGTTTTACTCTAATGGCAGAACATATTTTTCCTGTTTTTCATAACTACCTCCTCAGAATAAGATGTGAATGACTAAAAGCTTGTCTTAGAAGATAACTGGACTGGTCATTTCCTGTCCTCCCACAGAATACATTTGCAACCATATTGCTTTTCTACAGAAATGAGGTACAACTGTAGTACAATACAATTATAGAGGGTTACAGAATTCCAAATGCACATGTGATTCATGTGTAATGTTATCAAGCAAACTTTCTAGTCTACAAATGGAAAGCAACTCATTCAGTAGTAGGACAAAATGGGACTCAGAAATGTGTGTCTTAAATATTTGTAACAAGTAATTCTAGTGCAGGTGGTTAATGAACCATTCAGTGACAAATTCTAACAGATTGTGCTAGATTTATTTGAAGATCCTCTTTAATAGTATTTCTGGAATTCAAATTTATTTGAAGTTTTTCTTCAATTTCATGAATTTTATACTTACAACTTTCTCCAAACCTGTTTCTTCTCTTTTGTCTTTTCTAGTTTTATCCATGAACTTTTTAGCCTTTTTACCAATTTTGCTAATTCTAAAAGTTACAATGATTATTAAGTGGACTTCAATAATTACGTTTCTAGGTCCTATGGTTTCCCTTATTTGCAATAACTAGTATATGTCTATAGGACAAGTGGAAAAGGTCAAAAGCTATGCACATATGACCATATAAGATGAAATTAACTGAAATGAACCCCAAGACAGGGACACAGTGGTTTTTTCTTTCTTGCTATTGTTTTTAATGTACGTATATTATGGGTTTTTTTTTGTTTGTTTGTTTCTTTGGTATGTTCCTTCCCCATGGTATAACCCCTGTTTTCACTGTATTTGATTCCGGTGCCCTGTATCTTGTATATAAACTTTTTAATTTGGGGAGGGGAAGGGAAAAAACAAATGCTTAAATAGGGATACAGGTTGACCCTCTGTAACAATGAGATGTACAAGACACTATGTTGAAAATGAACTTTACAACTTATGGGGGGATGGAGGGAGGAGTTGGGGAGGTGGCAAGGGAAGGGATGGTAGGGGGAAAAACAAAGGAGGAGGTAACAATGCTCGATAGGAAATATACTCATGACCTTGTTCATGAAACTGTAACCCTCTGTACAGTATTTTTTACAATAAAAATGTATTAAAATAATTGTTTCATGCTCAATGAGTCTGAAGTTATGTTAGTTACTTACAGTATATTTCAATTACTTTAGACTTTATTTGAAGATTGGCAATGTTCATGATGGATAAAAATTCTTTTTCTGTCAGTCTTTTCCCTTTGATACTACTTTTGAAAAATAGCTTTTTCTACTTCCTGTTGCATACAAGTGGTTTGCCATAAAGAAGCAGAGGATTTAGAGGCTGCAAGACACTAATAATTCCTTTCCTCCTGAGCCATATTCAGTAACATACTACAGCAGGTTGACTAGTTAGAGCAACTCTACATATCTTATAACAACTCCATGCTCAGTGACATCAGGTTGATATTTAAGCATTGGTCATGTTATTTTGTACCACAGAAATCAGGAAATGCAACAAAATTTTGGTTAGCCCTTGCTGTGTTTTTACTAGCCTATCAGTTAATGTCTTGTTATATCATGTTGTTGACAGGGGAAGAGTTAGCAGTTGAGAGTTTCACACAGCGTAAAACGAGTATTAAGAAACCATAATTTTTAGATAAGAAAAATCTAAAAATAAATAAAGCACTAAAGTTAATTCTCATTACTATGGTTATAAAGTAGGAAGTCAGCCAAGAAAGATAGGGTTTATAAAGGAAATTGAGCTACTCCCTCTAATTCATCCAAAAATAATTTCTACTGTTCATTACAATGAATATAACACTGGAATATTTATTTGCCTTGGAACATTGTAATTATAAATGTCTGGCTGATAAAAACACTGATAAAAGAAGAGAGGGAAAAAGAGAAACAAAGACAGAGAGAAAGAGAGAGCAAAGGAGAGCAGGAACAATGAGGTAAGTGGGAAGGGAGAGAAGAAAAAGAGAAGAAAATCAATAAAATTCTAGATAGACCTTGCTTTGTTTGATTTAAAATTTGACAACAAAGAAAAGAAAACACAAATTGGATTCAGAAGATCTAAGTATTTTTCTCAATAAAATAAAATAAAAAATGTAAAAACATTTTTATGGTGATAACTATTGTGATTATACAGAAGGTTTATGCTTTTTCATTATTCTCCAAATTATGACTTCAGTCGTTTGCAAAGGACAGGATGACCACAGAAAAGAAAGGTGACATTACTTGCATGACCAAAGTGAGTCATGCAAATAATGTACTATGTTCTGTAGGATACAGATAATGGGTTGTTGAGACCATCACAATAGAAAATATTGATTTGCTTTTAACAAAGTATATGGCAGAACTGAGTCAACCCTCAAATAATACTACAGAATGACGCCCTATAAAACCCTACAAAGAAAAGCTACATTGTTTATCAGCCTCCACACAGCCTAGTTTTGCAAGATGCCTTTAACTGATGTATAGAGTCAGCTCTCCTTAAGTCAACACAACATGTTCACAGTGAAGAAATATGTTTGTAGCTGCTTTTGTCGGTGAGAGTTCTTTAGGACTCTGAAAACAGATTGCATATTGCGAGTTTGGATGATCTACTAAATTAGCACTCCAAAGATAACCGTCCTATGTGTTATTGATAAATTGTGCAACACGTGAAATCCGGATAAAAGTTTGTATTTTATAAGCCAATTCAAATAAATATGACACACTATGTAATAGACTTCAAGAAATGTCTCAACAAAAAACATGAGCTTCGAAGACAACCATAGCAGAGCTGGTAAAAGCTATAACAACTATCCCTTTGAAAATAACACTATTCAAGGCAAATTGACTGAAATCAAAATGATAAAAATGATACAAAGTTTGAAATGTATGTATCACAAATAGTCCATTGTAGTAAAAAATAATCCATTAATGTATAATACATAAAGTTAAGCATCTTAGTTTGATTCTATTTTCATATTAAATCTGTCTGAGCATGTATCTACATGCTCTACATGCAAATCAGTTTTTCTATAAATAACAAACTTTTAAATATCACCAGAACTCTTAAGGAATGATGTAATAGCTGAATTTTAACAGAGGAGATGTAAGTCCACCTATTTTTACAGGTATTGTCACTCAGTTACTAGTCACTGAATAGAAGCCTAATTTGAAACAAAGAAATAGGAGTGAAATAGGAGTGCAAAGCTTATTTCACTTTAAAGACAGATATGAAGGTAGAATAGAAAAATAGAAAATGATTCTTATAGAATCTCTCTCTCTCTCTCTCTCTCTCTCTCTCTCTCTCTCTCTCTCCCCCCCTTTCTCTCTCTGTTTGTCTTTATTTCTGTCTGTATCTTGGCCAACATTTAAAGGCTCTATGTCACCTGTCTATGCATACAGTGTATATGACAACTTTGTCTCTGGTCAAACTAGCTTTGAAGACAGAGTATTGATATAAAATATAATGAAATCCCCATACCAGAGAAAAACTCTATTATGTTAACAGGAAAAAAGTTAATGTATCAGTTTATTTTTTTCTTCTGAAAGGCTTGAGAAAGGCAAGCAGAGTAACTGTTTCACTTTGTAAGTATTTCATTGTCCATACTTTGAATGATATAAGCCAAAGTTCATTTCTAGAACTTTTTCCATGGCTTGAACATTTTATTTTATTCAAGCATACCCATCCACCACTGCTTTAAATGGAAAGTATATACAGAAAAAAAACTAAAGAAGCAAGTTAATGATTTAGCAGTCAGTTCTTCGCAAGAATACATTCAAATCTATCTTTTCTCCTGGATAAGAGCCACTCAGAAGTAAGTGGTGCAGGTAAGTAACAGCTGCCTTTAAATTCACCATCACAGTCACTGGACATATTTGTTCCAGCCTTCATCACCCATAAATAACTCACTAATATTAAATTCCTTTTTGTCAAGTAGAAGAATACAATTCTAGAAAATGATTGCCAGGGTTAAAACTGTGTCTACAATATATTACTTGTAGAAATTTAGGCAAAATGTTAATTTATTTAAAATACCTATCTTAAGCTGGCTGTCAGTGGCTACTGTAACCCTAGCTACTCAGGAGGCTGAGATACGTGGATCATGGTTCAAAGCCAGGTCAGGGACAAAAGTTCACAAGATTCTGATCTCTAATTTAACAATAAAAGTGAGGGAGGAGGAGAGGGGATCTGTGGCTCAAGTGGTAGAGTGCCAGCCTTGAGCAAAGAAGCTCAGAAATGGCATATCTAGGCCCTGAATTCAGGCCCCAGGACTGATGTAAAAATGTGCATGAGCACACACACACACACACACACACACACACACACACACACACACACACACACCACACACGCACATACATACATCTTAGCATACTGACATTTTCAATGACAGAGATAAGAAATAAAAACTCATAGCATTTCTATGATACATAGATGGTTAATTAAGGACAAATTTCTTAAAATAGTGGGATGTTTATACTGTGATCTCTATAAATGTGAGACTGTGTTATTGTTCGTTCCTATTCTAGATGTCCTCTTTCTAAAGAGGAAAGTGTTTGAGTAAAGTTGAAGACATGAGGCTAGGCTAGAGGCAAATAATTTGGGCAATACATGACTAAATTGAAGAGGCTGGAGAAGAAACTGTATCACATCGTCCACAAAATTCCAATTTTCTAAAATTTGCCTGCAAATATTAAACAAAGGTCAAAAGTCTTTCTCTTTTTTCCTTTCACAGGCTACTCTTAGCGTCAAATTCTATAGGGCAAGTTTTGGTTTTCTGTCCTTTCTTGTTCTTGAAAGATGAACTTTTGCTATCACTTTACAGATAAGTCAATTTAAAAAAATTTAGGTGATCTTTCTTAGGTAATCCCATAATAGAACAATTTAGCCAAGTTTCTGATTGCAGTTTTCTCTGTTCAAGGGCTTTGTAGAATAAAACCCATAGGTTGAAATACTTCTGTTTGAAATCCCACTAAATCTTTCACCACAAAAATTTTATCTGACAAAAAGTAATGGGATTGTGTTTAAGTATGAAAATACTGAAAGCTGTCAGTATAAGAGCTGACCACCTTGTGCAAGTAGAAGTCAAAGAGCCTAGCTTTATAGATTAACTACCTAAGAAAACCTTGAATAGTGAAGTCATTAAGAAATTTATTTATTTATTATTATTTTCCTGAGATGAGCTGCATTTCTTCTTCTGTTGTTCAGTTTATTACAACTGACAGTGCCATTTTGGTCAGAGTGAATGACCATCTACAGATTTATCCTACACATGACCTTCGCTCTTTCCCCTACTCCTTTGTAGAAAGCTAAATCATTATACTTCAAAACTCACTCATCACATCCTTGCTAGCTCCTCTCCATGATCTTCATCTCAGTCTGAATTCTCACCAGCAATGCCTTTATTGCTTTATGGCTTCTTTTTTCATTCATCTGCTAAGAAAGCCTAAGAATTGGGAAAAAAACAACTTTTGCCAGAAGCAAAGAGGTTCTATAAAATGTGACAAAACCTGTCCCTGACCTTATTTTGGTATTCCTCACCTCCACTCCACACCACTGCCTGCAGCCTATGCAACTCTTTTTCTGTGGTTTAAACTGCCAATATCTGCCCATATTCTATGCATGTGAGCATTTTATTCCCTTGGTCTAATGTCCAACTATCCCCTTTTTTGTTTCATAAGAGTATAGTCATATCTTTTGTCTTCTAAATTTCCATAATCTCAGTAATTCACTGCAGTAATTATTGTTTAGTTACTGCTCAGGTCTTTTTCTTTGTTTCCCAAAGCACATGTGAGAATACTTGGCCTACCTTCACCAGTCCCATTATTACCTCTTCTGTCAATAGCTGTTCATCTAGCATGTGTTTGAGTTCTTCAATAAGTTTCTTTCTGACATTGTCACTATGCCAAAAAGAAACTATTTTCAACACATGGGACAGGAAACACATGAATATGGGACAGCTAATATTATCTACTATAAGAAAAAGCACATATATGGAAAAAGGACAATGCAAAGTAGAGAGGAAAAACCAGTTAAAGATACTGGCAGAATTGAGTTGACTTCAGAAACCCTGAGGTCCTTAGAGTCACCCCGGTTCTTGTAAAACTTCTTCCAATAGAGATTCTTTCTCCCTTTCTTTTCTTTTCTTTTCTTTTTCTTTGCATAAGCAAGTTAGTCGGGCACCTGTCACTTACAAGTTGCTGAAATAAATCCCAGTCGTTGGCCACAAGCTGTCAAAGCACTTTCCTAAGTTATTGAATTTGTTCATTTTCTTATGTATTTGCTAAATAAAAATGTAAAACTTGGGGGACAGTATGGATATAGCTTCATATCTGATTCTGAGAAACAGTGGAACAATAAAAATATTTGATGGATGAGTATAAAGGTTAAGAAGAATATTACAGGAAAGATATGAAACTAAAGCAAACATAAATATCCTTGTACATAGTTAAAATTTTGAAATAAAAATAAATTGATTTTTTTTTTTTATAATGAAATGGTGACATGTAGTGGCTAATCTCTGTTGTCATGATGCTTACCTTAATGTGATCATTGGCAAATAAAATGTATGGTCCCAAAATAATGAAACTTCACTAATTCATGGGGTGAGTATTGAGACAATATTCTCAATTTTATATTTAACTAATGTGTTATTTTATACTTATGCTGAAGACAAAAAAAGTAATATAAAAGAAATACCCAGGAAATATATTTCAAAGTGTTAAATTAGTCAACTTAAATAGTGTCATCACTTTTACTGGCTTGTAGCTTTCTTTATTTATACTGTTTCTGCATTTATCCATAAGCTGAATGGGAATTAAAACTAATCGTCACAAAATGGAGTTCTTTTCAATGTTTATATGTGTGTGTCTGTCCTCCAGAGTAAATCAATAGTTAAGAACAGTGTGAAAACAAGGGCTTACCAATATGATATTCCAGTATACAAAGTTGATTCTTAATTTTTTTTATGTTTTCCCTAAGTATATATTGTGAGCGTGATTCATAAGAACTTTCTTTAATTTTATTCTTTTGGTGCAAGTTCTGGGGTGCAAACTCAGGGTCCAGATGCTAATCTGCTTCAGTTTTCTGATCTACAGAAACTATGGAATAATAAATTAGTATTAATTTTAGGCTGCCAAATCTTACAATAACTGTATGTGACAATAGATAACTAATGTGGATTATGTAATTCTTCATGAATTTATCTGTACATACACTTAAAAGATAATTTTCCCAAGTTTTCCTTAAAGATATTTATTTTATTAGTTTGTTTTTGGCAGTAGGAGATTTACTGTTAGTAAAACATACTTTATCCCAAAATACATTTGTCTTAACACTCATAAACCTCACTATTTAAACCTAAGAGTAATTGAAAAACTGTAAAAGTTTTAATTTTTTAGTGTAAGAAAATGTTTGAAAAATGTTCCATCTCATTGTATGACAAAGTTAAAGATACATGTCTTAATTTGTATATTGTGCTCAATAAGTTTCCACACATTCTGTTATATTGTTTCT
This sequence comes from Dipodomys spectabilis, assembly GCF_019054845.1. Lineage (NCBI taxonomy): Eukaryota > Metazoa > Chordata > Mammalia > Rodentia > Heteromyidae > Dipodomys > Dipodomys spectabilis. The sequence continues at coordinate 1,377,550 of NW_024870840.1, forward strand.
AAAATCAGTTGTTTATCTGTGGAACTTTCCATTTCCTATATCTCTTCCAAAGTTTTGAATAGTTTACTTTGTTTTGGGGTTTGGCACATCTCTTTGCCTACAAAATCTCTCACCCACTTTTTGTTTTCCTTTGTGACTCACTATTGTTTTACTTTGATGTACTGAAACTCTTTCCCACAATGATATATTAAATTTCCCTCTTTTATTTTAAGTAAGACTATGTACTCCAAAGAAATGCCACCAAATATCATCAAATGTTAGTGGTTCCTTTGTACTTCAAATAAATTAACATCATATTTGTTTGCACAACACAGTTACAGATAACATGCAAAAATAAGACAATTAAGTGTTTGATAACAAAAGTATTTTTGTGTGATGTTTACCATGGGAAATAAGTTGACTATGCCTAACATTCATAACATTTAAGATCCACAAGCCAGCATTTTATTTTTTTTTTTCTGAGTGGTTTATTGGAGATAGGAGTCTCATGGACTTTCGTGCCTGGTCTGGCTTTGAACAGCAATATTCAGATTTCAGCCTCCTGAGTAGCTAGGATTACAGGCATGAGCCACCGGCGCCCAGGACAAGTCAGTATTTTTAACCTAGTGGATAACTCAAACCTTCATGAAAAGAAGTAAATGATGAATAGAAAAAGGAACATCAAGTAAAGTATATTTGATTTTGAGCCAAGTGAAATTACTTTTAGCATTGAAAAATAGCTTTAAGAGGAGTAATTTTATATTGCTAAACCTAGCAGGGTATCTGATTTCCAATTACTCTCTTAAGAAACTTGTGTTTGGGTTGTTAAACAATTGAATGGAACATTTGCTTCCCACATTGTTTTAAAACTCATTGAAAACCTTTGCCTAGGAGACAATTTTTGTCTTTTGTAAGCTCAATTATATTCCCATATTGCAGTATATATCCAGGATTTTGACAACACAATTCTGTGGATAATGCAAACCACATGACCTCTTTGTCTTAGTGTGGGTGTGCAGCAGTGACAGGTTCACATTTGTATCTCAGTTGTATAACTGTACTTACCTATGAGAACACGAGTCAACTTTTGAAGTCACCACTGAACTTTTCTTGACATCTATGGAAAAGGTGGTCAAATGACTTAAAAAAATCATTGCAGATAAAATAGATTTGATTATTATAGTGTTTGACACATTAAAATTTAAAGAGTTTAAACAGACAACTAACTACAAGGTAACTCTGACTAAAATAATTTCATTTAATTATTTTGACAATAGAAATCAGGGGAAAAATATAATACATTTTAAAAAAGACATTCTCATGACTATTTAATGTTTATATCATTGAATGAGTAAAAGTCTACCAATACATTAGCAAGAGGATCTATTAAGTTTTTCTGAATTCTTTCTTTCATTCTTTCCTTCCTTCTTACTTTCCTTCTTTCCTTCCTTCCTTCTGTCTTTCTTTTTGGTGGTGCTAGGGACTGAACCTAGGGCCACATGTATACTTGACAAGCAGACTATGACTGAGGTACGCCCCTACTCACCGAGTTCTTATTATTCTAGTAAACTCTATCATGCCGTATTAATGAAAATTGCAAACTAAAGATTCCAAACTAAAGATTAACTAACAATGATTCTCTCCTTTCCTTTGTTGAAGTCCAAGGTTTTGTATATTTCTTTATTGACAGCAACTAAGCATATGCAACAACTTATGCAAAATAAAATGCATAGCAGCAAATTCATCTACCAAGTTAAAAACAAAACAGAAATAAGTAAAATACTTACTTATCGTCTTTACGAAATGATTGCTATCTTATCATTAGGTAATTGCTTATTTTTCTCAGTAAGTGGGTTTATCTGTCCTGACAGACTCTACTTCCTTTGGGAGGAATGTTGGGGGGACCCTCTGGTTTCTTATTATAAAGATGTTCTGTCCTAGTAACTGGCTAAGAACTAAGGACACAGACACAAAATGGAGACTTTTATCTTGCTTTAATCTATGGGCCTACATAAATAGCCAGTGCTTTTCAGCAAATCATTTCCTGTCTTGTGTTCTTACTTCACTACATTTTCCACAACCACAACTTCTCTTTTTGGTAGAGACAAATATGCATTTGTTCTTCTGTTTTGCATCTCAGTTTTCTTTTTAAAATTCCACTAGGACTCAGATCAGTAATCTCTCCTTTTGAATATCTTCTACTTTTATCCACATCCCTCTCTTTTTCCTTCAGTATAAAATGTTCATAGGCCCACCATAAAGTAAGATATCAAATTCTTTCAATTATTTCTTTCTTCTTCAGCTCCCAGATTAATCTTTGTTCAAAGGTTAATCATGTGAACTAATTCTCTATTTTCAACATCTATTCTCTCAATTTATTGTAATAAGATCTTTTCCACAATTCTGAAAATTATTGTCTAGTCAGGATTAACTTATCTATCTGTAAGCCTGAAACCTTCTTTCAGTCCTCATCTTAATTATACCTGAATAGTTGGACCACTGAATATATTTTTTGACATAAATTATTTCTTATTCAACCTTTAACTCCTTACATCCGGCAGTTATTCTTACCAAGCTGGGGCTTCTTCTCAGTCTACTTTGCTGACTCACCATTCTGCTGGATATATTTACTTAATCTACTAAGTACTGGCCACATCAAATCCATGGATACAAATCTCATCCACCAGGCAGTGTTTCTCAACTTTTGTTATACACTGGAAAAATTTTTGTAAACATTTTTGGTAACTAGATCCATCCTAAATTACTGTGATTTAAATTATCTGAGTATAATTTGGCTATTGTGACCTTTCTAATTTATTTATTTCATGTTTTTGTAGATAGGATCTTACAATATGGGACAAATTAGCCTCAAAATTTCCCATTCTTCTGCCTCCTGAATGCTGTCATTACAAACATCTGCCACCATGCAGATGCTTAGTATAATTTACTTAAAGTCATTATGTTGAATAGGAAACTCTTAGGACCATTGCACTGTGGATTTTCTCTTAATTGTGACAACTGATTTTACCATCCTAATAATGTCTCAACATCACAAGACCATTATCTTTATTTTTTTCCGCTGTTCATAATACCTAAGTTCAAACTAATTTATAATGTTATCTTCTTTTCCAGTGGTAGTGTTTAAAAAGAAAACATGACTGAAGATGTAGGGTAGAGGAAAAGTACCTTCCTAGAATGTTCAAGGGCCTGGGTGCAATTTCCACTCAATCTCCACAACTTAAAAAGAAGAGAGAGAAAAAGGAAAAAGAACATTAGAAATGATTCCAAGAAGTCTAAATGTATATGTAGTTTAAGACCAGATAAAACAGGAAAACAAGCCGGATGCTGGTGGCTCATGCCTGTAATCCTAGCTACTCAGGAGGCTGAGATCTGAGGATTGCTGTTCCAAGACAACCCTGGCAAGAAAGTCTGTGAGACTCTTATTTCCAATAAACACTCAGAAAACCAGAAGTGGTGCTTTGGCTCAAGTAATAGAGCACTAGCCTTGAGCTGAAGAGCTGAGGGACAGTGCCCAGGCCCAGAGTTCTGACTGAACCAAAAAAAAATTTTTTTCATATGCCTACAATTACAATCTTATGGAAGTTTTGGGGGATACCAAAGCAGTCTGGAAGACCTAACTTTTAACATCGGAAAATGAAGGTCAGTTTCGTGACCATTTTTCATATGTTCTGGTGGGTTGATACCATGGATACAAATATTTTGACAATTTTGTAAAGCTTAAAGTACACATTTAAAATGAGATTGAGGTCTGAAATTTGGTTCAGTGACAGAGCACTGGCTTATCAGGCATAATGTTTCTGAATCAATCCTCAGCAATACAAAAAAAATTAGATTATCATTGCATACAGTATATACATAATTTGCAGATGTGGTTTTTATTATTTCAATATTTCATATAATTTTACCTTCATCAAAGCAAACCAACTGCAGCTATAGAATCATTTTTATTCGAGTTGTCCATGTTATGTCAATTCCTGTTTCTAGAAAGGACTTTAAGAATCGGTCTCTTTGCACAAAGAACAAACAAGACATCAGTTAGTTTGCATTGTCACAGGACACCAAAGTGGAAGAGTTTCAAGAGACTTGACACTGACTCAAGGGGAAGTGAACTGCTGTATACTCAATAAGGGTAATGTTTAAATCTAGAGAAAATTGTTGTTAGCCTCCAGTCACATTCCAGCACTGTTGGTTTGTTTGTTTAAAGCATAGAAATCCAAGTAATGAATTTGGGCTTCCAATACATAGTTAGCTGTAACATTGCTAAAGAGAGGACATCTCATGATTCTGAGGGAATCAAAACACTCATAACCTGTTTGAGAAGCCACGAGCAAAACTTGAAAGTTATGTTCATCATAAAGTTCTCTTGGGAGCTGAACTTAGGAGCAACACAAGATAATGTTTTACTATAGCCCAAATGGCATGTTTCTCATAGATACAGGGGAAATTGGTCCCACAATCTGTTGGTTGCTTACCACCAAAGCCTCAGCTTGGATGCTCCATCATGGAGGGTAAGTCTATATTACTTTCACTCCCACTGGATAAAATGACAAGAGAGGAAAAGAAATGCATGGTACAGGCAGTGGAGGCTTCATAATGGCCAGCCTGCTACTGACGCCCATAATTTCTTATTAGTCATGTTTTTGTTTTCATATCAGAGAGTACATGGCTATTACCTACTCATACTCTTCCTGCCTTTCTTTGCTGAATGAGCTACCTGAAGTTCAGACCTATCTAAGTCCAACTTCCTCACCCATCCCTAGAGCTATGTGCATTACCTTTCAGATTCCAACCCAGGATGTCTTTATGTAATTAGAGTACAGTCAACTCTCAATTACCAATGATAATAGGTTACTGGGAAAGCCTGAATAAACAAATTTGTTTGGAGATTTGTTTCCTCGCATGACCTCTTCCATGTTGTCCCTTGGGAGTGGCACAAAAGATAGAACAGAGGGACATGGGCATGCTGACTTCACCCAGTGACTCACAGCTCCAGAAGGTAACTTCATGGGAGCTTCTGGAATACCCAGTGCTATTTCCCTCTGGACAAAACGGAGAGCTTGTAGCCACTGGATATGGCTCTAGAAATGAAATCTCTTCTTCCTCCCTTACCACAGATTTGAGTGAATAATAGTTACTAGGAAATATTGTGATAGTACAAACTGTTAATTAAGGAGGTGTGCACTTAAATGGTAATCATTTCTATCAGATGTTCAAAAATCATGGATCACCTTCACTGTAAAATGCTCTCACTATGATAGAATCATAGTAAAGACAGTAAAGAAATATTTTTAAACTCGTCCTGTGTATGGAATAATGCTTCAATAAGGTACCCTTCTATGTAAAACATTCAGAAAACATTACGTGACTCTCTCCTTTGGAGAGAATCAAATTTTCCTGCAGTAGTTATATAAAATATTACATGCTATTCAGACAGGTAAGATGATATCTGTTTCCAACTGTGGAATCAGTTTTCAAATGGATGATATAATTTCAATTCATTAGATATTTATTAACTACTTGTCAGTTATTAGCATGATTCTATTGACTGAGGATATCTCTTGTTTCTTCTTGGAGTATGAGTTCAAAATCTCAGGGATATAACATACTTTTGTATTAACTCTGCTGATATTTTTTATAAGAAGAAAATGACATTAAGGAAAACATTTAATTAATCTCAAGCTGGATATATATATATATATATATGTATCTCTCTCTCTCTCTATATATATATATTCATATATATATATTGAGAGAGAGAGAGAGAGAGAGAGAGAGAGAGAGAGAGAGAGAGAGTGTTAGGACAACAAGAGATACCTTAAGATATTCCCTTTCCAAGTTATAGTACTTGAAAAGGGAGAGAAAAGTGCTAGACTAAAGATCTGACATTTAATAATTCTTTTATCAATCTGCAAGGATTTATCTGGGTAGGATTTTTTTTTTACACTTTCAAAATTTGTGAGGCTTTGACTAGATGAAATTTGAATTTTCTCCCAGATCCACATGAAAAATACTAGGATAAAAGAAAAATAGATTTTTAAAAATACATGGATATCAAGGTTTACTGAGCCCTAGGGACCCTGAATACAAATCCTGATAAGCTGAGTAGTTTACAGACAGACTGAGAACTCTAATTGGGAAAAACTGGTTGACAATTCTAGAAAAGTTAGTAGTGAAATCTCAAAAAAAAAAATGCAGGCAAAAGGAGGAAAAAGCAGTAGCCACAGTAACTGCCATATTTAACAGCTGAATACTATCTGAGAAAACTATGACCAGTTTTTTTTTTCTTTCCTTTTCCACACTTGTATATTCTTGTGCAAACTGTCTAGAAAAATCCTCTGGCATCATGAACAAAATGCCATTACTAGGCATAAAGAAAATATACTCTTCAAGCTTCATTTAATTTCTATCTACAAGGAATGATGAATACTAAGGTTGGTCTCTAATTATCAACTTAAGATAGTAGGGTAAAGCTTAAAGCAGTGGCCACCCAGGATCCTAGCTATTAGTTGTGTTAAATGCAGTGAGCTGGAGAGCAGACTAACAGAGCAGGTTTTAGGCTGAGCTACCAATGGTGATGGAAGCTTTTAGAAAATAGAGTTTATTGGTATGACACATCACTGCATCAAGGCTTTGGGGATTTAATTACTGTGTGTACTGTGTATGGAGAACTCATTTATTTGTATAAGTATGAAAAGCTTGAAATCTTTTTAGTTAAAGATTAACAGATTTTTTGAACTCTTTTGATGCTAATTTAGGATTTTTTTCATTCTGAACCATTTTAATTCATATTTTATATGATATAATAACTATATGATAGTCTTACTGTTGTTAAGATAAATTAATTTGGTCTAAATCTGTCTCTGTATGTAGCAAGTTGTAATCTTCTTTTATCTGTAAATAAACTTCAACCAAAGTTAAGAGCATAATCTTGCAATAAGTAACCGAATCTTGGACAATCACAGAAGCTAGACTGCATCCAGTCATGAATGGCAAACAGCTTTGATGTACCCAAGTAAGGCAAATGTTTAGTTATACTTGTTTCTGTAGGTCATTTTGTTCCTTTGTTTACAAGCACTGGCTGTTCATAGTGAATATACTCTCTCAACACCTATTAATTCAGGGTACTGTTCAGCCCATAATCATTCGTTTGTTCAATAAACTCTGCTAACTATATCTAAGTTTTTCTTTGAATAATATGAATTGTATTTTTAAAAAAATATCTCCAACATGTTGGTTACTAAAATAATCCTTTAAAATTTGGATCATTGATATAAATATCAGATCTTCACTCTTTCTATCTGTATCATATCTAGAATATAACTCCTTAAATATAAAAATTTAATCACAAATTACTTTAGATCCTGATCAACTGAGCTGAAACACTATTACAGCATGATTGAATGTCCATGGTAACTATTCACAGGTAAGCTGAAAAATTGTACGAAATTACCCTGAAGGGCATAAGAAATAATGCATACATTAGGACAAAACTCATTTTTAAATGCTTCTTGGTTTAACTGTCACTTGTACTATGTTTCATCTCAATTCTCTTTCCATTTTCTATTTTACTCATAAATGAGTTTTTTCTCTTCAGTATTTTAATTCAGTACAATTAAACGAACTTTTGTTTTGGTAATCCATAGACTTGAACATCATTACCCCACTGAGCTATATCTTGTGCTAAATTGTATAAATATTTACTTCAAACAGTAATGGACTGAACAGATAGATACTATAAATGATCCAGTATAGCTGATTACAAAAAACTCAAAATCACTTACTTTATAGCCTAATGGGGTTTTGTATTTCTTTTGGCATATTGTAATAATACATCCTTCTTATATTTTTCATCACATAGTAAAAGATAGTAAAGTCAAGAAAATGCAATATGAATAATAGCAATGGAAGCATACTCTATAGAGTAAGACCAAGTGAATTGTTATTTTTCATACTACATCTCTTCAAAATCTCAAGTGTTTTTATTATCTTAGTTTTCCAAATGAGAACATTCAAGTTTAGAATTGTTGATTAAAATTATAACAAAGGCTGTGTCTGAACTGGTTCTATTTAGATTCTTGAAGTAAACTTGTCTTAGCTATTTCATGGAATGAATTTCATTTAATTAATATAAGGGAAATGAGATTTTATAAATTATTCTTAATATGTAGGCACTCTTAATGACAATTTTCAGGAAGAAAGTACATATCATATGAGAAATACCCTTAATACCTACTTCACAGTAGGAGTTCTTAAAATGACCTAGTTTCTTCTATCATTTTCACTTTAGAATAACTCAGACAATAAGCCTTCTATCTTTAAGCACCTGCAGTCTCTGGAGTAGAGTTTCTGTTTACAGGGCACCTTCAATTTAAAACCTCACAGCCTTTTATGTGTTTTATTTTTTTATTTTTTTTTGTTCAAGCCAATGAGCTCTCAGTCACCTTGAGAATGCTTGCTATTCATTTCCCTTCCTTTCAGCTTTAAAATCTTTAATCATTCATTTTGCTAGAACTAATAAAGAACATTCTATTACCTTTGCTTCAGAATCATTTAGATTGTTATTTTATAAAGACAGTAGGGACTGCAATCCAGACCTCCTGAGTCAGAATCTCCAGGGTGAAGTCCAGGAATCTTTATTTGTTACAAGTACTCTCTTTGTGATTCTGTTGTGGAGACAAGTTTGGGAATTACTCAGAAAGAGCATAACTCTGGTTGGCTTAAAAGTTAATGCTCAAACTAAGGCTTTTCCTCCCTGTCTGTCCTACTTTTTAGCTATAAATCCCAGAGAGCATTAAAATCCCTTTCCCAAGTCAAATAGCTATTTCTCCCATTATCTGATATTTGTGTACTTTCTAGCCCTTTGGAAAATAATCTCTAGTTTGATATAGGCAGACACTGAACACCGTTTTCCATCTTGGGCACTTTATTTTAAAGATAAATTAAACTGATTTGTTAAAAAAGTAGAAAAAATATGAACTATCACTGTGTCATAGATTTACCCTTAATAGAACATGTTCATGTAAAGGTCACATCTGTAAAAGCTGTTAACATCTCAAATTGTTTCCATTTATTTTTAGGTAGTACTGGGGTTTGAACTCATAACCTTGTACTAGCTGGGAAGGCATATTACTACTTAAAACACATCTCTAGATCTATTTGTTCTTACTGTTTTGTGTCAAGGCCATCTTGGAAAGCAATTTTCCTGAGTACCTGAGATAACAGATGAACTCTTTCAAACTTTCTTTCTAAACTGACTTTAAACTGACTACTAGGATTATAGACTAAGCTATGGCACTCAGTTCTATTTCACTTTGTAATGCTATAAAACTATCTTAACTTTATTTTATGGAGTATACCAAGTGCTATTTAAAATGAGAAAAACATATTTAATTAAGAATTGAAATTAAAAAAATCAATTTGACCATATATACATACAAGTGACAGTATGTTTTGGTAACTTAGAAAAACAGAAAGCAGAGACAAGACTCATTTCCAATATAACAGCAATATTTTACTCATGTATAAAATGAAACTTTTGGGCTGGGAAGGTGGCTCAGTGGTAGAGCGCTTGCCTTGCATGCCTGAGGCCCTGGGTTCGATTCCTCAGCACCACATAAGCAAAAACAAAAAAGCTGGAAGTGGCACTGTGGCTCAAGTGGTAGAGTGCTAGCCTTGAGCTGAAGAGCTGAGGGGCAGTGCCCAGGCCCAGAGTTCAGGTCCCACGACCGGACCCAAAAAAAAAAAAAAAAAAAAGAAATGAAACTGAAACTTTTATTTAATTCTTAAGGTTTGGTATATATAGAAAATTTGTATTCCAGGAACTATGCTCTCCCTCTCTTCCTATGTCTATTTTCAGTAACATTTATTGGTAAATATTAGCTAGTAATCTCTGTTAAACACTAGAAAGATAAAAATAAATCATCTTCTATCCAACTTTGTTTCCAGGGCAATTTTTTCTATCCTGGATACACAATCTTGGTCATATGCTATTTAGCTAACATTCATGGTTGTTTTATCTTTTAAGGCTAACAATATTATAGCCCCACTAAGGCTGTACTGAGGAAAGAATGCTAAGAGGTGAATAAACATGTTGGGAGAGGCAGACGTTTTAGCTTAACTTCCTTTTTTGTAAGTCTTTATGCTATTTTATTTTAACCCTGAGTTGGCTCTACCAAAGATAAAGAAATGAGATGTGAGTAAGAAAATACTTACTATCTTAAGTATATTAATGTTAATAATATAAACGTTTTCTTGTATTAGCATAATACAAAAGTATGATGTTTGAAATATAATTTTAAATAAGATATTAATATAATGTATTACTAAAATATCTTTAATACAAATGATGGTATTTTAAATAGTGGAATTTTTTTCAGTAAATGTTTCAAATAATTTGTAATTGTTTAAACAAATTAGTTATTTTTTTATTTTAGACATTGTAAAAAGTTAATTATAGGTGGTTCAAAACTTGCAAACTAAAAATATAAATTCACTATAAAATGAGGGATAAATTTATTTTAAAATTAGCTGCAGTGTGAAAGTCCTCTTAAGAATGACAAAAAAAGCCAGGGCCAGTGACTCAAGCCTTTAATCTTAGCTACTCAGGATACTGAGATCTGAGGATCATGTTTCAAAGCCAACCAGGGCAGAAAAGTCCCTGTGAGACTCTTTTTTTTTGTTTTTTGGGTTTTTTTTTTTTTTTGGATAGGGGGAGTTGGTGGTTAGGCCTGTACTCTGGGCCTGGACATTGTCCCTCAGCTCTTCAGCTCAAGGCAAGCATTCTACCACTGAGCCACCTTCCCAGCCCCCCATGAGACTCTTATCTCCAATTAACCACTCAAAAACTGGAAGTGGTACTGTGGTTCAAGTGGTAGAGTGCTAGCCTTGAGCACAAAGAGGCTCAGAGACAGTGACCAGGCCCTGAGTTCAGGGCCCACAAAAAAAAAAGAAAAAAATTTTAGTATGCCACACCTAATATACTAGTTACTCAGGAGAATCAAGATCCAAAGTTAGCCCAAGCAGATAAAGATAAATTTCCAAATAACCAGCAAAGAGCTGGAAGTAAAAGTGTAGCCTAAGAAGTAGAAAGCCCGATGCAACTGAAAACTCACGGTCCTGAGTTCACGCCTCAGTAACTATATATACATACACACATACACACACACACACACACACACACATATATATATATATATATATATACATACACACATATATACACATATATATGCACATCCATATATTCATCTGTGAAATATCAATGTCCATTCTTCTTAAAAATACATTTGTGACCATTTGAGACAATGTTTCTCTAAAAGGATGCATAGAAATTCATTGACAAGATAATATTATTTACAGTAGCACAGTAAATGTTTGGAAGCCACTTCAATACCACGAAGAGAAGACTAGTTAAGTGAATAAGATAACTAATGAGTATGATTTCTCCTGGGGTGCCATCAAACAGAAAGAAGACTCTCCATATGAAACACGTATGGTCTATTCCACAGAAGCCGTCTCACAATAAGAGAATATTATCTAATGATTAAAGTACATGGTACTGTATGTAGTAACAGTGAGCAACTTATTGACAAACATGTGTATATCATATACACATAAGTTACCATCTATATGCATACAATTTATAAATGCAATCAATATTTGCTTATGTCTGAAGGAAGTTATTTAGATGCTGAGGCAACAGGCGTAAGAGTGGAGATTTACTTTCTATTGATCATTTTTCGAATAATTTTTGTTTTATAGTAGATGTCTACTTTTACCTAAGCAAATACCAATACTCAAGTGTATTATTTTATGTATTTAATGGAGATTTAGTAGCCTCCTGAATACACATGAAAAAAAATAACATTTGTTTTGTGTATAGTAGTTATTAAGATATTACTGAGAGCATTACAGGCATGGCTCAGTTTTAATACTAGCCAATGTGCCAAACATAAGGTACTGAGTTTGAGTCTCAGTCTAGGACCTAAAAGATAAAAGCTAATCACTGAATATTTTTGTAATTACTAGGCCTAACTTATTAACTACAGAGATTAAATAATACAGTCTCCATTTCAATGATTGTTGGAAACAAAAGTTGAATCTAAATGAACACAAAGGACGACTAGGCATTTTCTCTGTTGAGATATATTGACTAAGAAAATAGTGTCAAATTGTTCCTATTTGCTGGGTGCTGGTGGCTCACGCCTGTAATCCTAGCTACTGAGGTGGCTGAGATATGAGGATCATGGTTCAAAGCCAGCCCATGCAGAAAAGTCTGTGAGATTCTTATCTCCAATTAACCACTGGAAAACCGGAAGTGGTGCTGTGGCTCAAGCAGTAGAACGCTCCCCTTGACCTGAAGAGCCCACGTCTAGAGTTCAAGCTCCACAACCGACAAAAGAAAATAAAATAAAAATTGTTTCTATACGTCTGAGCATTACAATTTTTTAATGAAATTACTTCAAGGTCATTATGGAATAGTGAATTCTCTTTTTGTTTAAGTGAGTTAATAATTTCAAATGGTCAGAAGTAAAGCTTTGAAGAAAAGCAGTGACAAATGAATTCTAATTGAAGGTTCAGTTTCTTAAACATTTTCACATTAGATTGACTTCATTCCACAAAACCAGTGATCATACATAGGATCATCATGGAAGCTAGGCAAATTTTTAACAAAATCTAAGACAAGTATGCATGAAATCTTCTATAAACTTTGGTTATATTTTATTTGTTATATTCGATACTATCATAAAATAGTAACTGATCATAAAATGTCATTAATTTGCTGGTAATATAATTGAAACTAATTTGTAATTTATTTTTAATATAGCCAAGTGAAGTAACCAGAAAGACAATATTATTTGGGATGGAACAATTATTTCTTTTATTAGTATGGATCAGTTACAATTAGAATAAATTATATACACTTTATATTTGTCACATAAGAGTTATTAAACCATAAAGGCATTATCAAAAAGGTCTAATATTTTAAAAAAATCTCTAAGGATGAAAAATTATTCCTTTGTCATTAGAAAAACATCATTTAATAGAACAATAACTCTACTTTGAAAAATTATAAAATGTAGCCACAGAAATATATTTTGTGATGTACAGTATATATTTAAATACATATAAAAATAAAATTTAATGGATTAGAGTAGCTTCTACACACAAATTATGGGATGGTTATCTTTATGACTAAGAAAACAGTAAAAATTATTTAGAATATTTCAAAGTTCCTTTGTATGCCTACCACCTCAATCCCAACTCTATGGTGTATTTTTCTTGTAATTATACATGCTAAGAGCAATTCTATAATTCTATATAGAATTATAATTCTGTAATTCTATAATTTGATAATAAATTGACTTAAAGATATAATATTTAAAATGTTTAAAATTAGCAATTGAGTGAATTAACAAAATTAAAATTTGAATCTTACTCAGATATAAACATTATTCAATGTATACATGTATTGGAACATTGCATGGAGCCCGATAATCACACATAATTTTTGTCAATAAAAATAATTGTCTTTTGAAAAAAAACATAGTTATATGAAGATTTAGTGCCTTGTCTCCCAAATCTATAATAGGAAACTTGCTAATGCTTTAAGTCTATTAACAGGCATAGTTATATTCAAAATGCAAAATCATCATTTATTCTGTTTCAAAATGCACAAATAATGTTTCAATCCTCTAATATTTAGCAATTCAATTTGAAAAAAACTTGAGCAAGGGGGCAAAGAATTTGACAGTAATGAGTAAAGCTGAAAAGACATATGACAAACCAATATAGGAGTCCATTGGAGAAGGGGAGTTAGATGAAGGCATAAATAAATACATCCTATGATAGAATGCAAATAATGAAGTAAATAATAGGTCCACAGAAAACACTAGTAGTTTCAGAAATAATAGATGACAACTGGTCGAACAGAACAAATTCTGTACTGTTTTTCATAATTCTTCCATAGAAGATAAATTCCTATTTTTCTTACCAGTCAGATTCAAAGATGGTCTACAAGTGTCCTAGTACAAGAAATGATAACATAGATGGTCCCCCCAAAATATAGCACAATACAAATGGAAAACGTCTTCCTAAAGACAATTTAAAAAATTATAAGAGAAAAAAATAAGAAAATGAATGAGTAAATTAAGAATATTTAAGAAATAGTAACAAGAAACTTGCATTCACAATAGGGTTATTTTTAAAAGGTGTATGAGTTCACACTTTAAAAATGAAAAGGAAGAAAACTGATATAGCAAACTATAGAAATGATTCCTGAAAGTCTAGTGGAAGAACAGCAAAGGGGGTAACAATGTTTGGCAAGAAATGTACTCATTACCTTACTCATGTAACGCTAACCCCTTTGTACAGCATCTTTTCAATAAAATTAAATTAAAAAAGAAAACTGAGATAAAACCTGCATAACAATATGCATAAAAGGAAGGAGCAAGAAAAATCAGGAACCTGCGCCAATATTCATATATTATGACTATATAATATTGCATTTCTACTTACCCATCCTGACATACAGGGCAAGTGTCCACCACAGGGAAAAAAAATACAATCTGTAGCAATATTAAGACTACAATGAAAATGATAAAGATAATTGCTTAAGTACAATCCCATACTGAGAAGGAACCAATATGTTAGGGAAGGAGGAGAAAGGCAGACTTCCAACAGAAGGAACAAGAAAAGAAAAACATGATAGAGAGATAAATAGAATTTGGAAAAAAATAATGTACTCTACCACATGATGACTGTTAAGATAGAACCAAAATAATCCAATTCAAGTTCTTGAAATTTTACTAGCATGCTTGAGACAGTGTTAGAACATTTTAAAGTTACTAAGCTTCTTGAAGTACCTCAGATGAAGTACTAAGACAATTGGATTACAATATAACAAAAGTTTTTTATCCATGAGGCTTTTCATTTTGTAAGTTCAGAGGCAATAATGGTGTTGGTATGCAGAACAATACTGGAGAGATAGGCAAAAGAAGCCATAAATTTCATCAATTCAACTGATGAAGATAGGGTGAAAATGAACAAAAGTATGACGCATTGATTTTTTTCTATATTTTGCAATGCACACCAAGAATGAACCTGCAAAAGAATTAGTTTTATCCAAAGATCTCTATTGCCTATATAGCAAAATCCTATATATAGCTTTCAATCATTTTAATCTTCTTTAGAAATAATGGTGCCTGGATGGAGCACTTGTCTTGCCCATCTATACCAACTTTGATCCATTTTTGAGATTTACACAAGTCCCAACAGCCACTTGTCACTTAGGCTTAAGCAGGTTGATGTGGTCAGGAAGTGATGGATGTGATAGGTTTTACACTCTAAGCATTAAATTAACAAGATTTGCATTAACACAGTTACAACATCATCACTGTCTTATACTTGATAGAAATTCTAGTGGTACAATGTTGACTTTTTTAAAAAGGTAGTACATTTTTATTTTCATTCTTCTTGTGTGCAGCTTCAATATTTAAAAAAGAATGTTGGAATTGTTTTTAAGTTTACATATCTCCTTTCTAGCAGAAGCTATGGAAGATTATCAAATAATCCCTATTGAATTATTTCTGTTATGTAATGATAAGCAAGTTCTACTACATTCCTATAAAACAATTCACTGCTAAGACCTGGAAAAATCAAAGCCACATTGGAAATCTTACAACAGAAATCAACAGATTTTACTAGCTTTTATTTAACTACTACAAGCTTTATCATGAGTTACCTATTATATAAAAATGAGCAACATGAATGGAGGTGGGAAAGGCTACTGGAATTAGGTGGACAATAATACCACATCCCCCACTGTTGTTTCTGAGTCTTGACTGTGGTTAGAGCTGATGCCAGTGTCTGAATCTGTGTCGTTTATATACGTGTTAAATACCCTTTGTGTCAAGGGCAGGACCTCTCCACTGCTAATGGGGACTTCAGATTCCTTCCCTCTGTTTTCCTTTAACTGGCATCCATCTTGGTTGCTAATGTGAAATGAATTGAGCTCCTGGGCTAGTAGTTCATATTCCTTGGCTTTCATCAGAAGCAATGAGTCACTGTATTTAATCTCCTTCTGGATGCCACTCAAGTGAGAGTGGATTTTCAAACCAGCTTTCATACTTTTCTCCAAATCACACTTAACACTTTCTAGATGAGAACTTTCCACTTCACCGACGGCTGCCCCTTCGGAATCATCCATGACTTCGAGGCAGACACTCTTGACCTCTTTCTCTATTTCTGCAGAGAGCTTATCAATGAGCATTCTGTAGTATTTCAGCCGTTCTTCCAACTGTGCGATGTCATCGCTTTCGTTCAGGTCCTCCAGAATTTGGTTTTCCTCTGACTGCAGATCGAGCTTCAGCTCAACTTCACTGAGACTGGGCATTAAATATGCATCCTGCACATAATTTTCCCCATTATTTTCTACCCGGTCGAGGTGGAATTTTGCTTCACACTTTTCAATTTCCAGGTCCAGCTCTTTCATCCGCTGCACTTGCTGATGAATGGTGTGGTCCTGAGAAATGATCAGATGAACTAATGTCTCCATATGATCGCGCTCGTGAGACGCCGTGTCCTGCTTAATCTTAGCCAGCTTCCGGAAAGTTTTTCTCACGATTCTTTTCTGTTTGTCTGGTGGTAATGTCTTCATGTAAGTGGCTGGGCTGAGCTCCCACGGTTTTTCGGTGTTTTGGACTAATTTTGTTTCAGCGGTCCTCCACAAAGGAACTGGAAGGAAAGCATCGGCTTTAACCAGAACAAATTGCATATTCGGCTGCTCATCGCCCCAAGCTTTCCACAGCTTCAAGATTCTCGTCAGCGGAGGGAGGGCGCGTTCAGAGCCTCTCCACTTCTCTACGATGCAGTAATCACTGGGCTTCCCCAGGAGAAATCGTTTTTCCCCCAAGGTAGTCTCATGTTCCTCCAGCAAAGCCTGGATGACATCAGCGGAGGTGGTGCGTTTAGTTAACCCACAAACAATCTTCTCTTCTTGGCAAACCCAAACCACGATTTCCTTCTCTTCTGATTCCATGTCTTTAGTTGGAGATCTGCAAGAAAAACAAAGTCCACTGAATTGCTGTCAACACTTTTGTGTCAAGTAGGAAAGATGGGTTAGCATTAAACTGCTTTCTAGATTTCACTCTTTTTGAGTAAGAGACACACTTTGGGATTGTGACCACCTACGGATCAGAAGATCTAATTCCTGGGGAACACACACACACACACACACACACACACATACACACACACATACACTTGTGGATAACATCTTAATTTCCTTTTTATACCCAATCTAAAAAGCAGAAAAATAGTTCTTAAAGAAGAAATATCATCAAAAACAACTGAAAGCACTTTATATTTTTCTTTGGAAGTTAACTATGATGCATATACAGAACTGTTAAGATTCTGACTATAAACAGAGAGGAGATGAAGAAGAGTTCAATGATTTTTTGGAGGGGGGCCATAACACTGGAGAAAGGACCATGGAAGCATAAGAATGGTGAGGTGTAATGGAGTCATAGAGTAAACATTTGTTGAGGATTGAAAATAGCTAATTTTTTTTAGTCAGTCAATTTCTGCCAACTAGGTGCCAGATATGTCTGAATATACTACCTTAAGGCAATATCAGAATACACAGAAAAGAGTACAGACACAGATATGTAATCAATATAGCATCAAATGGTAATAAGTGCACTGAAGAAGATAAGATGGGTGTAGGGGTAGAAAGTGTCTTGGAATGAGAGAAGGTGTCTTATATTTAGTGTTTAGGAGAGACTTCCCTATGGAGATAATCTATGAACAGGAACAAAAATGCAGTGATCTGAGATGTACACTGAAAATTCTAAAACAGAACAAAAATATAGATCATGAAGTATATTCAAAAGAATGTCCATGTACTTTGAAGTTAAAATAGTAATGTTGAGAGTTGTTGATATAAAGGAGAAAGTCATGCAGTAGGTAATGAGGTCAAGGAGAAAGGTAAAGCCTGGCAGAATATAACAAAGAGTGTGTATTTTGTTGGGATTTTAATGGGAAACTATTGGAAAATTTTAGGTGAGTATGACTGGATTTATGCTTTTTGTGTATCTGGCTGTGTTTGTGGACTATGCTGTAGAGAAGAAAAAAGTAGAGGCAAGATGACTGAATGAGAAACCTTCTACCGCACACTAAGAGATAGATTCTGTAGTATTCTGAACTAGAGTTTTACCAGCAGAGATATTTGGAAGTAGTCTATGTTTATACAAAGTTTGTTTGTTCATTTGTTTATGAAGTACTAGCCTTAAGCACAGTAAACAAACACTGTATGCTCTAGCACTGAGATAGAGCCTAAGCCCTCACAAATACAATTTGGCAGTACATTCTCTTGTAGTACAGAGGGTCTGAGTGTTCAAGTCTGTTTTCCATGAATATAACAAAAGACCAAGGCAGGTTATCTTCTAAAGGAACATGATTTGTTTTGCTTCATGGTTCTAAAAGTTCAAAGTTAAGAGGCTATGTCAGCTGATAGTGCTTCTTGCTTTTGCATGACAGTACGATCAGGATTACCTTGCCTGAAGTCCACATATAATCTTAAGAAGCCTCAGAAATCTAGTCACAAGAAAATCACTCTAATCAGCCTATACAATTCTGATCTCCTCTCAAAGTCTCACTTTCTAAAGACTATAGCCAGGCATAGTTAAAGTTGCACTCCCTTAATACTATTAATGTATAACTTAGAGGGACTTAAATACATGACATATTTAAAGCAGAGCATTAGGGGTTGTGGGTAAGCTTAGGAACAGATATCTACAGAATATAAAAAAAATAGTTTTCTTAAGGAAAAAGAGAAAGCCTCATGATGTCTAATTTATATTTTAAAGAACGTTAAGATTGTGTTCACATGAATATAAATTAAACTAACTTTGTCTTTCATAATGCAAAGAAACAAATGATCTAAAATGAATTATATTACAATATAATTTATGATGACATATGACTTTTGAAGTAGAAACTGGTTGTTGTGTAAGTTAAGTCAAACTCATTTATCATGTACTTATATTTTACCTTCAAAGCATGTTGACTCCATGAATCACACACTAAAGAATTCTCCCCCGGTTTCTAGAATCTCTTACCAATTAGAATTTATAATGTTTATGTGTTCGTAGCAAAAGTGGCTTATACTATGCTACCAACTTTATTTTAGGTGAGTTAATTATGCTGCTTATTGACCCTACTAAGATGAAAAGATAATTAGGAAAGGTACAAGAATAAGTCAGTCACAAGAAGTTAAGGTTAGGTCTATTTCCTAAAAAAGAATATACAGTACAACTTACATATTCAAATCTAGCGAGTAAAATTTTACAAAGAGTTACTCAAAATCTACAGAGGTGTGATGTTTCTTTTATAAAGTATTTTGCACAGCATGATTCAAGGTTGAATAGTGTTATTTAGATAGATGTTCATGATATCTTAACAATATTATAATTTTTAATTTGATAATTCTATATAGCAAAAGCTAGGTTCAAATTTAGGATAATAAAACTATTTTTGGCATCCTGAGTGATGGGGACCTAATACACAAAAAGTAAAGACAAGTGGACACTCAATGTAACTGATACCAATTATTGTCTTAAGTTATGCATAGATTGCACACACTACCTCAGAGACACTCTCACACATAAACAAACCTTTCTGGCTGGGTGCCAGAAAGGCACTGATTAATCACCAAGAAAAATCAAATGTGGAGCTCCAGCCTTGAGCAAAAACAAACCTTGACAGACAATGTTCAGTCCCTGTGTTCAAGATACCGACCAACAAACACACATATACATTCATACACATACACAAACACCCCTCCACACCAACAGTAACATTTCTTTGACATGAATACTACAGTCAAAATTATTTAAAACATTTTATACTATATATTGAAGAGTTTAACTTGGATAATTTGAGAAGTAGTCATTTATATTCTTTGCATTTTCCAAATGTGTAATTACAATTCATTTCACCATGATGTTTTAATAAATTATGTTAGATACAATAGCAAATAGGTATTATCAATGTCAACTTTAGGTAACATTACTAATAGCTATCATGGTTAACTTAGGATGTCCTGTCCAATTGAAAATATATAATGTCAAAGATAGCAACTATTAAATATAAATAGTCTACACACTGTTCCACACTCTGACATATATTACATCATTAATTGTTGTGATTATGTAAGGTCAATGGTAAGCTTAATGTCATTTTATAGATAAAGAAACTGAGGCAAACTGAATGTCCTCACTTTAATTAGTAGTGGATTAAGGATTCATATTCAAGCTAGAGAGCAAGCTCCAAAGTTTGAAGTTTTAGCCAGTACACTTCAAGAGAAGTTTGTACATTTAATGATTTAGGTATGTGGGTCAAATTGGAAATCAAAAGCACTACTTGTTAAAAGAACTTTTATTATATAAATTAGCCTTTGATAGCAATATACACAACTTGCCCAATCAGATCATTCAACTGATCAAGGAACAAATTTTCAAGGGGTATCCATATAGAAAAGTATGAAGGAATATGTTACCTTCTGTACCTTTCTTTTAAAAAACCAGTTTTCTGCCAGGTGCTGGTGGTTGAGGTCTGTAATCCTAGTTATACAGGAGGCTGAGATCTGAGGATCATGGTATAAAACCAGTCTGTGCAGGAAATTTTGTGATTCTTGTCCCCAATTAATCACCGAAAAGCAGAAAATGGAGCTGTGATTCAAGTGATAGAGTGCTAATTTTGAGCAAAAATGACCAGGGACAGTGGCCAAGCCCTGAGTTCAAGCCAAGTACTTTCTCTCCTCTCTCTCTCTCTCTCTCTCTCTCTCTCTCTCTGTCCCCTCTCTCTCACCCACATCCAAAATAAAACAAATTTTCTTCTTGAGCTGATACAACCTGAGCATCTCCTATAGCCAAAAACAAAAACAGAAACAAAAACAAAACAAAAAACAAAAAAGCCTTTCATATACTCAAGATCTTAAAGTAGTCCCTATGTTCCCCTTTCTGGTTGGGAAGCATCACTACTGTGCCTGTAGCTAAGGATGACACATGACCTATATACTGGAAGAGCTGGAAGAGCTGTGAATGACACTGGAAGAAGGCAAGGACTAGGAAACTGTTGCAAGTATTAGAACAGCAATAACAGTGTACTAAGTGATTCTACAATATTTCAGAGTAAGATGTTCCCTGCTTTGAAAGAATTGGGTTTTAGCCTTCTCTAGAGATGTTCTGGATCTCAGCTTCTGTAGGTACATGCCACTATTGGTCATCTAAATTCAAAATAAATAGTTTTGTTTATATATTTGTACCAGTATCAGAGCTTGAAGACTCAGGATCTGACCCTCTTGCTTGGCTAGCTTACTCAAAGCTGATGATCTATCACTTGTGTCCTGTCGCACATCCATCAAGAAAAATTTTGATTCCATGTTGCATATAAGTAGCACCCTAGAATCTCATTGACTCAAAAACTTCCTTTTAAAATGTATTTTCAAAATATGCCGATACTCATGTTTTATTGGGCCAATGATTACTAAATATTTGGAGGAATATTTTACATTAATCATTCAAACCAAGTAATTTTCAAAATTTCGGGATCTTGGCAGCACATTTAAAAGTAATGATCATTCAATACTGATGCGAGGTGATAAATTTCCCACAGCCAGCATATGCTTTATCATGTCTAAAATCTATTTTATAGAAGGTGTAGGAGTTTGATAACTCTGAGTTTCTATACTTGACAAACATTGTTATGCACCTGCTCTATATTTGGAACTGCCATGGGAACGGTGAGTCTACAAACACATGCATAATTTGTAAGGCATCATCTCCAGCGTATTGTAGAAAACCATACAATTTGGTGGAAGTGCAACACTGTTTAATGTCAGTTGTGGTACTTAGTTTCTTATTATACCAATGATCTTCAGCTGCAAAACAAATATAGACTATTGATTCATAATTTTATAAATAGAAAAAAGTTCCAAATAAAAAAATAAAGACAAGACAAAATATTCACCAAAATTAAACTAATGTAGTACTCTTAGTCAATTGTTTACAGAAATAATTAGTTCCTGTGATCATAGCCCCATACAAACCTATGAATTAGATCTGAATAAATACCCCTAAAACTGGAAATAAGAAAAATGCTCTTTTGCCCACCTTTGCATTTTTACTTTCTAGTAGAATTAATGACATCGACAAACATAAATACCTAAATGTTGAAAATATAAACTTAGACTCAATAACCTGATTTGTGATTGAGTATTTTAAACAGATCTTACCTAATAGATTCAAATCTAGGAGTTGAGACATATATCTTGCAATTTTAATGCAATAGGGGATTACTGTATATACATGTGTATGTGTATGCAGAAAACATGCTTAAAAGTATAATTTGTTTTGCTTTGTTTTTCCTGTGTGTTTTTTGAAAAGTTCGTTAGACTTTTTAGACTAGTGATTGAATATCTGAGGAAACAAATGAGGAATGATTTATCTTTTAGTTTCATATGTTTTGATCTGTGAGTGGTTGGTTCATGATTTCTGGGCCCATGTGAAGTAGTGTCAGAGTAGATGTGATAAAGCAGAGCTGTTTATCTCTTGGTAGTCAGGACATAGAGAATCAGAGGAAGTGACAGGGGGTGAGGAGCTACCTTAAAAGATATTCCTCCCAATAATTCCTTTCTCCATCCAGCTCCCTCCTGGTGACCCATTAAACTATGAACTCATGAACTGATTTATCCATGAGGAAAGTTAACACCCTCATGAGCCAATCGTCTCTCAATGTTTGGATCCATCAGCTACAAACCAAACCTTCAACATAAGAGCCTTTTAAGAGACATTGCCCACAGAAAACAAAACAGGGAATAAACAGATACACATTATACTAGTCATAAAACCATCTACACAACATACCATAATCAAATAAAAACTAACACCACCACCTAGCTTTATCCCATTTTAACCCTGAAAGAACTCACTTTTATTTCCTTTTCTTTTTTTTTTTTGTTGGTCGTGGGGCTTGAACTCTAGGCCTGGGTGCTGTCCCTCAGCTCTTCAGCTCAAGGCAAGCGCTCTACCACTTGAGCTACAGCGCCACTTCCGGTTTTCTGTTGGTTTATTGGAGATAGGAGTCTCACGGTCTCTCCTGCCCGGGCTGGCTTTGAACCACAATCCTCAGATCTCAGCCTCCTGAGTAGCTAGGATTACAGGCGTGAGCCACCAGCGCCCGGCTTATTTCCTTTTCTTAACCCAGTGTTTTACTTCCATTCATAAACTCCCTGACAGTATGTCTAATGCTATTTTTTTCTTTTCAGCCCAGCATACTTTGCACCTGTTCTCTCAATTGTATTTAACAGATAAATTGCTTTTTCTGCCATGTTTGAAATATTTAATCGGTTAATGCTTCCAAGCTCCCACACTTACTTCCCCTTTGGCATGTTCCTTGGCTTGCACCATTCCTAAATTTTAGAACTCACATAAACAATAGCTGCAAATATTACAATTAATTTATAGATGAAGAGAACTGAGACAAGGTGAGTGTAAATAACTTCCTCAAATCACTAAATTAAGAAGAATTAGTATTCCTTCCAACTCTGGCTTTAGATGATAGCATACATGGTAATGATTACAATAGTCTTTCTGACTTTATACTTATAAACCCTGCCTAGTTTATAAACTGGTTCTATTTCTATATTTCTCTTTAAATTATTTTCTTGGATTCCAATCCATTTTTCTTATGAAATTAACTTTTCATGCTATCATCAACCAAATATTTGGTTTTCAGTAAGATATTTATGTTTATACATTCACCTTCCTCGATCTCTCATTCCTCCATGAAATCGTACATTATAAAGTAAAATATCAAGACTTACACATATCCTGAAGTGAGCAGGAACAGCAATTGAAGGTCAAAAACGGTTATTTACTGACTGATGATTAATTGACTATGGTGGTTCCCAGAGTAGTACTCTCTAGTTACTCTTGGAGAATATGGCTAATTGGTGAACAAACCATTGTAATTTTCTTGAGCATGTTAGTTTTGTAAATGGGGATTGTTTAAATTATAGAATTTAAAATGTATTTCTGCTAAGCATGATGGTACAAATATATAATCAGCTATCAGGAAGCAAAGTTTAAGAGTGTAGTCAGAGTCTAGTCCCGGCAAAACCATGAAATACTACTTGAAACATAAAGCAGTAAGTGCTGGACTTAAGTGATGGAATTCTTGCCTAGCAAATACAAGGCCCTGAGTTTCACCTCTACCAAAAATAAACGTAAAGGAACAAAATAAAATAAATTACTTCTGCATCACATGATAGAATAAGAACATTTGCTCAATAACACACATTTATAAGAAAAAGCATCACAGTCATATTTAATACATGCCACTTTAAGCTTAAGATTTTAGATGTTAGAGGTATGGCTTAAGTGGTACAGCCTCTGCCTAGCAAATTAAAGCCTCTGAGTTCAAACCCCATTACCACCAAAAAAAAAAAAGATTTTAGATGTTAATTCATGTCATTTTAAGTTTAAAATTTTAGATTAATTCAATAACAATTCTTTCCTGCAATCTGTATGTAGAAAAGAGACTCCAACAACCAGAATCTAATCAGGTAATCACTTCAAACTACAGTACTTAGCATTTTTAATATATTATAACCATGAAGTGTTTTGATTAAATTATATAACCAGACAGAGCTGAACCCGTTATCTGCATGACCACAGAAAGAAAAGTAATTTACCACATATCCACTTAAGCAGGCACTTTTAAACAATAGCAAAATATAAATGTTTAATTTGGTTTTCATCATGTTGAAAGGGGTAGCTTACATTTCGGTCTGATTAGCACACTACAATCAATAAATCTTAAATAATATACAGATTTCTTTTTATTCTCATAAGGAATTAATTTTAAAGAATATAGATATTTACTTTTATTTCAATATTTATTGGAAATAGAGTGAAACCCCGGTTGTCTTTAGTTTTTTGGAACTTGTTTGTCTACTTCCAAAACCACTAGTAACAGATGAGAAATACTCTTAATCATCTCTAAAATATGAATCTCACCACTACATAACTAGTTCACACAATAATCTTTTACAATATTTTAGAAAGGAAATTGAAAGAAAAGTAATTTTGAAACACTATTCAACAGGTTTTATTAGACACGATAAACTGCATCTATAATTATGTAGTGTGTATTTATAATTTTTCTTATGCAGGTGCCATTTTTATGCTTTAAATCATGTTTCAATATATTAAATATTTAAGATTATCATATTAATATTCTGATTTGTTGTTTAGCTCACTTTTATTTAAAATATTTAATTATGGTGAAGATATTTGGAAATAATATACACACAAAAGTTTTTAAAGTAATAATTCTATGGTTCATTATGGTTTTTTAAAGTTGATTTTTAGTCCAGGATATGGAAATACGTTTTGGAGGCTTTTGTTTTATTTTCTTTTTCTCCTGTTTGTTCATTTATCTGTCTTTGGGATAGATAAGGGGGCACAGAAATGGAGGGACTAAGGGTAAACAAATGAAGTAATGGTACTCACTGAACACTATACTGAAAATGAACTATATAGATTGTGTTTTTATAGTCTCTAAATCAATTATAAGCATGTATCATTCCCTCAAATGAAAGCTATTTGTTAGGATTGTGTACATATGTATTTGTATTGAAATCAGAGTGATTCGGGTACTCAGTAGGCACTGGGTTGAAAGTGAACTACACAACTTGTGGTGGAGACTGGAGAGAAAATCTGGGAGAGACGAAAGAGGTGACATTGTGCACAAAGAAATGTCCTTATTCCCTGACTAATGAAACTGTAATCTGTCTGTACATCAGCTTTATAACAATAATTAAAAACATTTTAAAAGTTGCTTTCCTTTCTGCAATATTAATGACATTTATTTTGAAATATTTGTAAAAGTATATAGCAGGAAATTGTAAATTTAATTAGTACTATCCTTGATTGACATTTTCGGATTCTCATTAAGTAATTTTGTCCAGTCATTTAGATTCTTTCCTGCAATGTCTAAAAATGTTGTTAATATCAAATATGAAAAAGCAGAGAACTTTCACAATTGTAAAACCTCCTGTGTAAAAACACATTACTAACAAAAATAATAAAGTACACCTCTATATTTTTCTAATGCAGACAGGGAGTAGTTTTTTTTGTATATTTTTATTCATTGTCTTCTGGTTCACAATATTATTTTGCAAATATTTTCTTATCCCACAATATTATTTCATCTGTTTCAACCTGTTTGAATTTCCATATCAATATAAAATAACTTTTTACCTCATAAAGTGCATTTTTAAGTTCATGCATATTTTGTATCACAAATGAGCCAGGAATGTTCTTAATGTTCTCTTAATTCTCTGATTTTATATGGATACCATATATCTCAGTGAAAAGACATACATATACATGATTATCCTTGAGAAAATTTTTATTCATATTTAAAATGTAAGAATATCTTTATATTATTATTTTAGGATACATTCATTGTATCTTCAACTAAATAACTACTACTCACAAAACAACAAAAATAAGTTGTAACTTATATCAGGAGTTTGAGGCTTGAACTCTTGCTCTCACTCCACTTTTCTGCTCAAGATTGTTGCTCTACCACATAAGCTAAACCTTCACTTCGCACTTTTCTATAGCAGTAAGTTCACTTCGCACTTTTCTATAGCAGTAAGTATCTTCAATTTGTCTGCTTGAGCTGGCTTCAAACTTCATTTCTCAGATTTCAGATACGATTGTAGGTATGGGCCACTAGCACCTCAAAAATCATGAAGGTTTAAGATGAAGTGCTCTATTGAAGACTCAATAAAACATATTTTCACAGAATTGGGGTTAAGTGTGAAGCAAGGGAAAAGTTGGAGATGATGAAAGAAATTTGGCATTATAAAGTTTTGCAAAGAAAGAAGGTTGAAGTTGGCATATCGTTGGCATATCGAGCAATAGCATTTCTTCCTAATATGCAGTAGACTCAAAACTTAGTTAAAATATGACACTCAAAAGTTATTAAAACATGCCAGGCACTGTGGCTCACGCCTGTAATCCTAGCTACTAAGGAGGCTAGGATCTGACTATAGGGGTTCAAACCTAGTCCACACAGGAAAGTCCATGAGACTCATCTCCAATTAGCCACTAGAAAACCAGAAGTAGCCTTGTAGCTCAAAATGTAGACCACTAGCATTCAGCAAAAGAGCTCAGGGACAGTGTCCAGGTCCCAAATTCAAATCTGACCACCAACAAAAACAAAACAAATAAAACAAAACAAAAGAAACAAAATTATTAAAATAACTTTCACATGTAGTAACAAGAACCATTTTCAAGCAATCTTATACCAAAGGAAATCACATTTCAAAGCCTAAGAATCATTATAATATAATTGAAAATGCTTACCTTATAAAAATATACATCTGAAGCTCTATAGTGGAGATGAACACTAGAATGTAATCTACAAACATTTGTAAAAAAGACTTTGAAGTCTGAAGGATATTTTTGTTTTTTCCCAT
Source organism: Dipodomys spectabilis (assembly GCF_019054845.1). Classification (NCBI taxonomy): domain Eukaryota; kingdom Metazoa; phylum Chordata; class Mammalia; order Rodentia; family Heteromyidae; genus Dipodomys; species Dipodomys spectabilis. The sequence continues at coordinate 1,405,103 of NW_024870840.1, forward strand.
ACAACCTATGCAAGAATGTATATCTTTGGCCACCATTGAAAGTATGATGCAAACTCAATCGAGCTATCATGGAGAGTAATGATTCTAAATGTAGTTTCTTTATTACTTGGGCCTCTAAAGAACAAAACTTCAGTCATATTAGAATTTTTCAGGTCTAAGCAACTGATGGCATCCATACCTGGAGACTGTAAAGGGCACCTCCATCAAGAAGAAAGAACTGTGAAACTTAATACAGATTTGAGGACTGGGTGTCTATTCAAGAATAAAGTTCCTATTTTGCTTTTATTAACATCAATTTTTTTAAGATGACTATTCTTTTTGGTTTTCTATTGGGGTAATGTTTCTTCCCCTGAAGATATTTGGCACTATGGGTCCAATTTAGTTTTCACAATCAGATTACAAATTACTACTGGCATCTGTTAGGTAGAGGCCAATAACATAAATATCAATACAGAAATTAGCCCCTCATAGTAGGATTCTTTTTAATCTCAATAGTGGCACAATTAAGAATCTTGTTGCAGATTTAAAACAAGATGGTCTTTCATCAGTGGTTCACTTTAGCATGTTTTTCTTACAAACAAAAATAACAAAGAATAAGTCTCAAATATTATAGCATATATGTTGATGAAAGTTGATGTTCTAATCAATGAAATAAGACATAACTTTATTTTGCTTTATTTTATGCCATAACCAAAGGGTTATGCTGGATATTATTAATCTTGCCCAACTGGATTTCCTGTCAGTTCTGGAGGTGATAGTTGCAATGCTATAATTCTATGCTGTAAAAATACAAGCATCTAGAATAGAGCCTATTTTAGTTCCAGAAAAACTTACGTTCACAACTTTTAAATCTTCTTCCATCTTAAGAAGAATATCTATCCATTAAATCTGGGATGTGAGTTGTGGAATGGCGAGAAGATTGTGGATAAAGAGATATGCTGGAAATGAACCAGGCAACTTCAATGAAGAATTATGGCAGACACAGAAAGTCAGCAGAGTAGATTATCATTGCATGTCTCTCTTCTTCCTCACAGTCTCTTTCCCTTAAGACATGGGCCAAGCAAAAGTTCCTAGGTAGTCAGAACTTAGAGAAGATATAGAATAAGAGAAAATTGGCAGCATTTATTGAATGAATAGGAGATCCCCAGAGACAACAGTGGGAAACGATGAGGGGGAAAGGTCTATGCAGTTAATTGCTTGTTCCTCTTGAGAGACAGGCATGGAAGATTGGATGTCAGACAGCCTTTAGAAGTACTTTTGTAGCAAATCTATAACAAATAGAAGATTATTTTCCTTTCATCACCCAGAAAAAATCTGGAATCTTATTCTCTCTAAAATCCATATTATTCACGAGTTGAGAACAAAATGGTATGCTTCCAATAAGAAAATTCAAAATGACCAATTCATTCTCATACCTAAGAATATTTACCTCCTTATGGCCTTTTCTCATGTGTATAAAAACAATATTATCAATAAACAGAATAACAATTTTCACAAACATTGTAATGGTTATTTACATTGAAATTTTCCTTGTTTTAAGTGATTTCTATAATATGTTATATTCCCTATGATTTCTAGCCTTTTAAAACTGGAATTATAAGTTATACCACTAAGTGACATTTCCAATTTACCTAATAGTTTTGATAACGTTATTTGTAAGTACAAGCCCATATATCTAGAAACATAAGATAACACTTAAGCAAAATTAAAATGAGTAAAGCAGCTAATCATTGAGGAAACTCTGGCTCACAAACTAACTTACAGAAAACACCCCTGAAAGTAACAATTTTTGGATCAAAATACTCCAGTCCTCTGATAAGCAGAAGAGATAAGCATAATATTCTTGTCCATAAATAACACAGATATTTTCAAAGGCCATTGAGAAGACTTGAGTCATTGTTTTGGTAGAGAAAACATGGGAAATTAGTGATACCAAACAGTCTCCTCCAAATAAAAACAATATATTTCTGAATTTTTTTGAAAATTGGATTCCTTAAGATAATATTTTTTATAATAAGACAAATGGCAAAACAGCAATAAAGACAAATGATAAAATACAATTCTCTGAAACCTACATTTTATAATCATCTAGATATGTATTTACTAGTTTTATGCCCTAGTAATGCAACTTTATTTTCTTATGAAGTGATACTATAAACCAGCCATGCAGGAAAAGACCAGCCATCCCTGGGCATTCCACACCTGCAAGGTAGTTGTATACCTAATTCCCATAAACAAAGAAAGGGCAAGGAATGTGTGAAGAATGTGTATGAGAGACTACTGGGGGTTGAGTAAACTAGGCTCATAGTTCAGATTCCGGAAATTGGTTATAATCAAAATGTAAATATTTAACATGTAGTTTTCATCAGGTCAACTGCTGAGAAAATCACTAATGGACTTGGAAATTCTAGATTTACTTCCCAGGTTTATCTGTTCCTATGCTTGGTAAAATACCTGGTGTTTCCTCATTGATTTCTGTTTTGCAGAGAAATACTTTGCAACAAAGTCTATTTATTTAAAAAAAGAAACTTCCCTGGCCACAATATTTTATTTAATAAAAGTTGTAGTTATTTCTACAGCATTTCTATAAGCATTTGTTTCCCTTTTGTTGGTGTGTATGCATAGACTATTTGTTTTATTACATGTACTATCCAGTTTAAAAATGTCAGCCGCTAGTCATGTTACCTAGAATGCATTGACTATTATACATATCTAAAGCTGGAGTTAAATTGAGAATTTTGCAAGGGACAGATTCCAAAATTTTTTCTCCTTGGGTATATAAACATTCAGAAATGTCATGGTTGACACATTTAGCTGCTGGACATTGTTTTTCTCCTTTGTTGCTGCTTCTGATTTCTGTACCTTTTGTCTTGTGTGTAAGGTTATCTGTTTGGGGGAGGGTACAGGGAGCACAGAAATGGTGTGACAAATACAGCATTGATATTCACTAGACACCATGTTGCAAATGCACTATATAACTTGTGAGGGAGGGAGATTGGAAGGGAAAAAATACTGGGAGAAAATGAAGGAAGAGGTGACACTGTTCAAAAATAAATGTATTCATTACCTGAATTATGTAACTGTTTTCCCTCTGTACATAACCTTAAGAAGAATACACTTAAAAAAAAGGTGAGAGAAAATCAAGAAGGTACACATTTATAAATACACATATGTGTATCTGTGAATATGTGTTGGCATATCTGATTAGTGCCAGAAATGTGGAAGATTGAAAAATATCCAGCAGAGCAGCTGCTAACATAAGGAGACTTCTTTTATTTTTGCTTTTCATTTTCTCAGATACTCCAAACAATAAGCATGGCTTCCAGCTAAAAGCTTTATTGAAAATAACGAGCTTGCTGGGCCTTGGTGGCTCACGCCTGTAATCCTAGCTACTCAGGAGGCTGAGATCTGAGGTTTAAAGCCAGCCCAGGCATAAAAGTCCCCAAAGCCAGCCCAGGCATAAAAGTCCCCAAAGCCAGCCCAGGCATAAAAGTCCCCGTGAGACTCTCATCTCTAATTAACTGCTAGAAAACTGGAAGTGGAGCTGTGGCTCAAAGTCATGGAGTGTAAGTCTTCAAAGAACTTGGGGACAGAGCCCAGGCCAGGAGTTCAAGCCCTGTGACTGACAAAAAAAAGGAGGAGGAGAAGCAGGAGGAGCAGGAGAAGGAGGAAGAGCAGGAGGAGCAAGAGCAGGAGGAGGAGGAGAGGAAGAGGGAGAGGGAGAGGGAGAAGAGGAAGAGGAGGAGGAAGAAGAGGAGGAGGAGGAGGAAAGAAAGAAAGAAAGAAAGAAAGAAAGAAAGAAAGAAAGAAAGAAAGAAAGAAAGAAAGAAAGAAAGAAAGAAAGAAAGAAAGAAAGAAAGAAAGAAAGAAAGAAAGAAAGAAAGAAAGAAAGAAAGAAAGAAAGAAAGAAAGAAAGAAAGAAAGAACGAAAGAAAAGAGAATCAGGGGCTGGGAATGTGGCTAGTGTTGAGTGCTTGCCTAGCATTCATGAAGGCCTGGGTTTGATTCCTTAGTACCACATAAACAGAAAGAGCAAGAAGTGGTACTGTGGCTTCAAGTATTAGAGTGCTAGCCTTGAGCAAAGAAGCTCATGGAGAGTGCCCAGGCTCTGAGTCCAAGCCCTAGAATGGGAAAAAAAAAAATCAGCTTTTCATATGAAGTACCAATCAATTACTTAAAGCACAATTTCAAACCGATAGATTGTGGAAACAAAAGAGTATTTCCAAGTCTGTCTTGTTCTTCTGGTAAGAAAAAGTAAAGGCACGGAAAAACATGGCTGATCAGAGAAACCCACATGTTTTATGAATAAAAAATATTCCAGGTCAGCTGGGTGCTGGTGGCTCACGACTGTAATCCTAACTACTCAGCAGGCTGAGATCTGAGGATCGCTGTTCAAAGCCAGCCCAGGCAGAAAAGTCTGTGAGACTCTGATCTCCAATAAACCATTAGAAAACTAGAAGTGGCGCTGTGGCTCAAGCGGTAGCGTGCTCTCCTTGAGCTGAAGAGCATAGGGACAGCGCCCAAGTCCAGAGTTCAAGCCCCATGACCGACAAAAAACAAAAAAATTCCAGGTCCACTTTTCTCCCCAAGGTTAAATTATTTACTGTGCTTTGATTTTTCATCTCCATCTCTACTACAATCTCAATTAATACAACTTATACTATATTTCCAAACTTCTTTTCTTCCATTTCCATCATTACCATAACACAGCATGAGAATTTCATGTTACCACACAATCCTGCTCAATAGTAATATCTTTACAAGCTCCAATGCCATCTGTAGTCGCTCTTCTAACCCACTGTAGTGATTGCCACCCATTCTCACTCTTCTTCTTATTATTATCAGCAAGTTCAACTACCAAATCCAGTAGCTTTTTTCAGAATTCCTGTGATCTGGCTACTTTGTAGTATAATGTTCTGTGGCTTCTCGGTCCTTTTCTAGAAGCATTCTTGCTACAATGATACTCTCATGTGGTTTTCCTTTACTTTTCCGGTCTCCTTCTACTTTCCCACATGTATTTTAATTTCTACACATCTTCATTAGATGTGGTGTCATGCAAAACAAATATTCACATGGCCAACCCCAACTCTTTTTATTGTTTGCCTATTAATGAAAGTGGTTTATATGTCAACCATTTGAATAGATTTGATGACGTAGTATGGCCTAAAGACCATGAAATGTTGTCATTTGCAGATAAGTGGATAGAACTAAAGAACATGTCAAGTGAAATAAACCAAGCTCTAATAGCCAAATACCATAAGTGTGTTCATATATAAAATGTAGCCATAAAATGATGATGATGATGATGATGATGATGATGATGATGATGACAATGTCATAAATAAAAAGGGGACTATCTGGGGGAAGGAGTCAGTGGGATGGGGAAGGAAAGAGAAAGTATTGCAGGGTTAACAGGATCAATGTAACTCTAAAACACTGAAAAGTAGGAGGGGCGGCTGATTAAGGAAGTATAACAGAGGGGATAAACTTGTTCAAAGCACCCTGTACACACCAATAGAATTATCACAATAAGACCACCTTGTACTATTTTTGCTTTCTAATAAAACTGGCAATAAAATTACTTTTCCAAAGTTAGCAGACTATTGTTTGAAACCTCAAGTCCACTTTTGTACCTTCCATGATTAAAATCAAAAAGTGATTACCAAGTCTTACATTTGAAGTTTATCTTTCTCTTCTCCTTTCCCACCCTCCATCCCTCCACCCTTCTGTTCCTTCCCTATCTTCCTTTCTTCCTTCCTTTTCTCTTCTCTGTTTCTGAGATTCCTTCATCAGATTCTTCCAGCTCATCCTCAAGCATTCTTTCACATAAACCTTGGGGCACACATTCCACACCTCTTGCTGATCTCTGAGAGATCTAGTAAGCTAACTCATGAATATTTTTTACTAATTCCTAGACTGGATTGATCTGCAACTTCTATGCTTTCATACTGACTGGCTTTTCTGTTCTGTTGTCTTCAGACACCTCTTTCCTAATTTCTCCATGTAAGCCTTTCTCTGCTTCAAATACTTCACTTGGAAAATATCCTGGTTGTCTTTGAATAACCTAACACCAGAAGAAAGTGATATTGTTCTTTGAGTTTCCTTTTGAGCAATCTTGAGGTTTGAACCCTGGGCCTCAGGCTTACTCTCTGCCAATTGAGCCATGCCTCATTCCAGCCCAATCTTGATATTTCCACAAGATTCAAGGTACTCTCGGTAACAGCACTTAACTATTTACCTGATATGTTTGCTGTTGTGCTAATTTTCCATTCAAAGCTGAGGCTGAATTTTTCACCTTTGCAACCTAAAAGCCAAATGAATAGACTTTTTTTTCCTTGTTAAAAATGTGGGTGGGATGAGAGACAAAAGAGGCAATTGCTGGGAGAGAAATGATGGATATTTCTCAGTTGCCAACCTAGGTCAGGAGATCTGAATAGAGGCTGAGGGATTGTAATGTCCCTGCCCACTTCTTTTTCTAATGAAGTTTGTTGAAACACATGTATGCCTATTTCATTACATATTGTCAATGGCTATTTTCACACTACAATGATGGAGAGATTAGTTGAGATACTAACATTGCAGCAAGAAAAATATAAAACACTTTTCATGCATAGCCTTTCACATAAAGAATTTGCTAACTCCTAACCTCAATACTATAATTGCACCAAAAAGCTAAACTTTATTTGTAATGTTTTAGTGTTAGTAGTTCTGAGGTTTGAACTCAGGGTTTTGTGATGACTAAATATTTTACTACCACAGTCCTCTTTGCTTTAGTTTAGTTTAGTATTTTTTTTTTCTTTAGATAGAGTGTCTTGTTACCTGGAATAGGCAAAAATCTCTTATCTAATAAACTAAAATTCTCTTATCTAAGCCTCCTGCATAGTTAGGATTGAAGGCATGTATTACCAGTTTATTTATTGAAATGGTGGTCTCACTAAATTTTCCCATGCTGATCTTGAGCTTGAGCTACAATCCTTTCTACATCCACCTACCAAATAGCTGGGATTACAGGGAGGATCTGTGTCCCTGTCCTTACATTTACTGTCATTTTTTGTTTTTGTTTTTGTTTTTTGTTTTTTTTTTGTTTTTTTTTTTTGGGTCCGGTCATGGGGCCTAAACTCTGGGCCTGGGCGCTGTCCCTCAGCTCTTCAGCCCAAGGCTAGCACTCTACCACTTGAGCCACAGCACCACTTCCGGCTTTTTTTCTTATGTGGTACTGAGGAATCGAACCCAGGGCCTCCAGCATGCAAGGCAAGTGCTCTACCACTGAGCCACATTCCCAGCCCCTACTGTCATTTTTAATGATAAAACATTCCTGAACTTCAATATTTTCACATGTATCCTGCCTAAGGTTTCCTAGGAGATAAGTAGGTAATAACACAAAAGAAACCTAAAATAAATAAATAAAATAAAATAACACAAAAGAAACCTACAATCTAGTGGAAGTCATGGTAGAATTTGAAAGCAATTTCCGTCAAAGGTAATAATTAAAGCATTATTATAAAGGGAGCTACTTCATGTAGGATTAACATAGGATTAGTCAGCTTGAAGGGCCTGACTGGAACCAGTGAGCTTTGCTGTGAAAGCCACACTCCAGGTGCAGTGTGCTCCAAATCAATCAGCCTCACATGGCTGAGCAGGAATGAGAGCAGGCTGGATGAATGGCAGCTTTCACAGCCCCTTCTCAGGTGCAGCATGGCCAAATACCAGGTGTTTGGAGGTGGAATATTTGGTAACATGTGTCATCTTGAATATTTACCATTCATTATGGAGCTATTCCCTCCTTAAAAATTGTCCTTCTGCTCCTTATGATGACATACCTATATCCTCAGTTACTCAGGACCATTGATTCTTTTTGCTTTCTTTCCATCCTGACCATTGTTCCTGCCCACTGAATTCTTAGAAATGCTGTCACCATAGCAACTCATGTTCCCCTTCTTCACTTTGTGTGTAAAACATCTCTTGAGCTGAGTGCCGGTGGCTCATGTCTGAAATCCTAGCCACTCAGGAGGCTGAGATCTAAGGATTGCGAGTTGGAGCCAACCCAGGCAGGAAAGCCAGTGAGACTTTTCTCTCCAATTAATTATTCAGTAAAAGGCAGAAGTAGCTCTATGGCTCAAGTGGCAGAGCACTAGCCTTGAACCAAAGAAGCTCAGGGACAGAACTCAGGCCCAGACTGCCAAAAAAGCAAAAAAAAAAAAAAAAAATCCCTTGAACTCTCTGCTAATAAATGCACCAATGTTCTTTCTCTGGTTACCATGGTTAATCTTCACGGTATGTAATCACCATGTTACTCCCTTGCTCACAGATTTGCAATGGTCCCTTGCACATGTTTTTGACCAACTACAGGGTGTGATAAGGTCAAAGCCTTTGTATTCCTTCTAATTCTTCTTTACCTGTCACGTTCTTTTCCTCATTGGCTAGCATTCAAATCTTGGATTTCAGTTAGGGTCCAGCTCTACTGCTACTTTTTGAGACTGGCAGAGGAGTGCTATATTGTCATTGTCATCCATTATGCTTCCAAACTTGTGCCTCTAGTTCTTCGCTTCAGGTTCCAGTATTTTGGTAAACATCTCCACTTGGATAATAATTAGGAATCTGAAACCAGCAAGGCCCAAACACAGCTATGAATTTCCTACACAATCTCTTCTTGCTGTTAGACCCTTTACTCTCTATTCTTCCTTTTTTTCTTCTATAACTGCAAGTTCTATTTCATCTCAGTGACTTTATGTTTTCTGTTCCAGCTGCTGAAATTAAGTTTCCTTCCAGGAAACTTAATGCCCAATCTTATTTTTTCATTCAAGTCTTAAATCACTTTTCAAACCACTTTTCATTCTTTGCAGCACTTCATTCCCCTTCATTCTCGCATTCATCACCACTTGAGACTTCTGATCAAGTTCTCATTCTTGTATTATTGGTCAATTTACCACTTCTGCATGGTCAATGAGAGCAGAAATTTATTCCTACTCGTTTATCTCTAAAATCTAAAATAATATATGACACATATGACAAGGTTAACACATATCTGTTGTTGATTAGATGGATTTTAATAGGACATTTTACTTCATCTGATTTAATTTCAATTATTTCCATTAACTATTGAATTCTATAAAATATAGTGTATAAAGGAATTATCAAAATTATTTTTATAATGAACACCAAAATGTAGAGTTCATTTAACATTGCTGGATTAATTAATCATGAATCATCATCTTGAATCACAAACAACAGGAAATAGACACAAGTATACACATATACATATAAATACACAGATATGTACAAAGACTACAAATCTGACAGGCTAGACAGCTGTGTACAGCTTATGTATTTTATAAGGTTACTTTCTACTTAATCCTTTCAATTGTGATTAGAGTAAGTTCTCTAAATTAAAAGCAGAACCAGCTGGGTGCTGATGGCTCACAGCTATAATCCTAGGTATTCAGGAAGCTGAGATCTGAGGATAGTGGTTCAAAACCAGCCCATACAGGAAAGTCTGTGAGATTCCCATTTCCAATTAACCACCAAGAAACCAGAAGTAGAGCTGTGGCTCAAAGCTGTAGAGAGCTAGCCTTTAGCGGAAAAGTGCAGGGGCAGCTCACAGGCCCTGAGTTCAAGCCCCACAAACCAACAAAAATGTAAAAAAAAAATCAGAGCTACTAAAAAACCATCACATTTTATAAACTTATTTCAACTGGATGCTAAGTGGTTCATGTCTGTTATCCTAGCTACTCAGGAGTCTGATATCCAAAGGAACATGAGAACATCCAGCCAGAACATGAAAGTCTATGAAACTTCATCTCCAAAATAATTACCATAAAGAACCTGGTTAAAGATAGACTCAACTAAGCAAGCCAGCTAAGCAAGTAAGAGGCCCTCAGTTCAAACCCTGATGCCTACAAAACAAATATATTCATACATAATTCCTTGATTTTTACAATTACAATGGTAAATAAGCAGGGAAGAAATGAGGACAAATATTTTGGTTATTTTGGGGGGGGGGCAAAATAATGAGTACATTTATTTCTTATCAAGCATTGTTGCCTCCTCCTTTGTTTCCCCTTCCCATCCCTTCCCATCTCCCCCTTCCTCCCCCTAACCCCCCCCACCACTGCCAAAGTTCGTTTTTCGACATAACGATTTGTACATCTCATTGTTGCAATGGGTCCACCTGTATCCTTATTTAAACAATTTGTTTTTTCCCTTCCCCTCCACAAATTATACCAACATCAAATACTGTGAAAGCAGGGGTTATACTGTGGGGGAAGGACATACAAAACAACAAAGAAATCATCTTATAAATAGGTTAGAAACAATTGCATGAAAGCAAAAGCATTTGAATACTTATCTTGGGGTTCATTTCACCTAACATCAACTTATCTGACCTTTTCTGCTTGGAGGACAAATATTTTCTTGCTTACTGCTGGAATGTGCCTGTCTTTCTGTTCTGTGAATAATGACGCATTTCAAAGGTCTGCTATGGCTTCTTCAGTGCTTCCAACTGTGCATGCCCACTTCTTTTCTTTCCATATGAATTCACTTATTATATGTCTACCTCATAGAAACAACCAAGGATTTTCAATAAAATTGATCACATATTCCAAGCAAATATGAAATATTTATTTTAAAATATTTATTTTATTTTAATTAAATGTATCTTTGCATTCTGTTATAGGAGATTTTGTTCTCTAACATTCTCTTACTGGGCGGTGAATTTTCCTAGTGAACTATAGCTTCAGGAAACCCCAGTATGGTTAAAAGAGATGAGAGTAAATTGGGAACACTAGAGTAGATAAAGGTTCCTGAGGCGCATACAAAATATTTGATCATAAAATATTCGGTCATTTGGCAAAGGGGTATGTAAACAACTTTTGTACACTAAGCATCTATCAATGATGCACCATAATGAGTGGACATGAGAATTTGCTAAAGTTGGGTTACTATCCATATTAATAGAAATTAAACATCAAAGAGTCATACAATGATAGAAAAAATTATTGAAAAACTGTCCAATTTACTATGGTTATTAGAATAAAGAGTAGTTAATTATGATTGACTCTAAATGTCACACTATTACATAAACATATTCTTATTTTTTTTCTAAACACTTCTGTTAAAACTTTGTGAAATATTGTGTACTACCAACTCAATCCTGATAATGGATTCTTGTTGGAGTGACCATATTGCTACTTGATTCCTGGATCTGTCTCTTGATTAACGTATCTGAGTAAGTCTTAGTTGTCAATGATTGTCAATGATTCAGCCCCCTCCTACATCTATTGTGCATCTTATTGCGTTCCTTTGTCTTGTCCAAGCCTGTCATAGTGGGAGTATAATAAATGCTACTTAATTATGATGATGCTTCTTTTATTTTCCTTTACTTCCATTTACTCCTCTCATGTAATTCTTAAGTCAGTCATCAATAGTAACCAGGAACCTACTCTACAGAGTAACTTGCTGCAACTCCAAAAGGTTATACTCTTATTTTTTATATTGCATTGCTAAGACTATGATTTTATCTATCCTGGCAAAGATATTTTGCCAGGGAAGAGTAATTTTTTAAAAAAATGTTCATGCATGAGTTATTTCACTAATGTGCTATTTTCTCCAATTAGGAACTTAATCACTTAGGAATGAAGTTGTGTCTTTGCATGTCAAGTACAGAACCAAATAGAGTTCACAAGCCCTAAAAAAACAGAATAATAATTTTGTTTCTCAAAATATTCCTGGGTTATCTCTTTTGTAAGAACTATAAAAAAGATACAGAAAAATTCCTTAAACTGTATTGTGTTAGTTTGTGCTATATTTTGTAAAATTATTAATCATATAATTTAGTTCAAAAAGGCTGTAATAGTAAATGTGAAGAGCTATTGGAATTCAAAAGCTTTATCAATACTCTAAGAGATTTTGTAGACACTTTTCTAATTGTGTTCAATGTTTTGTGATCTCTTTATGTTGTTTTGAAAAAGAGTTAAGTAGTTATACAGAAGTTCTAGTGAGTGAAAGGTAGAGTACAAAATATTACCTGATACTAAAATATTGAAAACTTCCTGGGTTGAGATGTAGCTCACTGGCAAAGTGCATGCAAAGCAAGTACAATGTCCTGGGTTTGATCTCCATTATCAAAAAAAGAAAAAGAAAGGAAGGAAGGAAGGAAGACAGGAAGACAGGAAGAAAGGAAGAAAGAAAGAAAGAGAGAGAGAAAGAGAGAAAGAGAGAGAGGGAGGGAGGTAGGGAGGAAAGAAAGAAAGAAAGAAAGAAGGAAAGAGGGAGGAGGGAGGGAGGAAAGAAAGAAAGAAAGAAAGAAAGAAAGAAAGAAAGAAAGAAAGAAGGAAAGAAAGAAAGAAAAAAGAAAGAAAGAAAGAAAGAAAGAAAAGAAGGAAGGAAGGAAGGGAAAAGAAAAGACAAAATGTACAATTAAAACAAAAGTCAACATGCAAAACTTCCATAGATAGATATGCTAGCATTTTCCTTCTTACAGATTTCAACAGCACAATATTTAATAAGTTTTTATTAAGTTCTAGATCTACTACATTCAACATCTTTTATATATAATCGGATTGAGTCCAAACACTTAATGGTTTAGAACTAATTGTTTAGGATTATTTTTTAGATGAGAAAACTAAATCCCAAGTAGACCATCCCAAGGGTGGGAACCTCCAGGCCGCAGGCTGAACCATTTGGGATAGATGTGATGGGATCGACTCATACAATTCTATGTTTCTCACGGGCTGCTTGTGACCATCTGCCTTATAGATTTCACATTGTCTGTGAATGATGTTATCAACGTAAAATGGCCCTTGGCTGTAGAAAGGTTCCTCATCCATGGTTGAATTTTGAGTTTCTCTCTATGCATTTATCAGAGCTGTTCTTTGTGTCTTTATTGTCTCATGTGTAGCCTAGGGGAAAGTAATAATAACTTCTTAATAGCATTTTTAAGTTATACCATTTTAAATAGGTTGATTTTACAATCCACTCGGAACAGTGCACGGCTTGCAGTGAATGCTATAAGAAATATTAATGGAGGCAAACTTACTCTACAGTCAATGAAGGTAAAGCATTGGGGTTTCTTCATTGTTATAATCACTTCCTAAGAACCACAATCAACGTAGTCATTTTTAAATAGATTATTTGTATTTTCTTTCACACAGTGATATTCCTCCAAATGCACAACATGGTGAAAATTTGGATTTGTCATTGCAAGTTATTGTCACTCATCATATTAGAAAGATTAAATGTATACCCTGATATGTCCTAAACACTGACTAGAAACTCAAATCTGTAGACAAACTCCTAGTCTAGTTCTAGTTTTCCTTAGTTGCATAAACAGTAATAATCTAACACAAAAAGCATAATCCCTCCTTTTAAAAGAAAATATTACTATTTCCAAAGGAGCAGTAAAGTCTGTAGTGGTGATCCACTACCATCCTGCAAATTTATCAAGGGCTAGGAAATGAGGGAAGAGCTTTGTTTGAGAAGACATAGTACAAGTGCCCTTTGCTTTGTTTCTGTTCATTAGTTTTATCAGAAACCCAGCAAAATTGACTATAGTGTCTTAAATTCTGAAGCTGGAACTGTCAGTATTTGGAGGCCAGGTGGAGTTAGTTGATTCAGATGCACAGGGATGAGGAAAGGGCAGATTTACATCTTTTTGTTTTGTTTCTTTTTTGGTCAGTCCTGAGGCTTGAACTCTGGGCCTGGACGCTGTCCCTCAGCTCTTCAGCATAAGGCTAGCACCCTACCACTAGAGCCACAGCACCACTTCTGGCTTTTTCTGCTTATGTAGTACTGAGGAATCGAACCCAGGGCCTCATGCATGAGAGGCAAGCACTCTACCATTGAGCCACCTTCCCAGCTCAACAAAACTTACTTCTAAAAGATCAACATGTTTTCTTTTTTCCTTGAAGTACTCATAGCAGTCATCGGATTGAAATAACTCTAAGGAAAGAAATTCAAAACTTTCCAATTTATACAATCCAGCTAATCAAGACATATTCTATGTTAAATTAACTAACTTTGAAGCTTTTAAGATGTCTTTCCAAAACCTCCATTTACCAACTGTCCTCTTTGACAAGTATTATGTATGCACTGATGTGTGCAGGATATCTTGCACAGAAAATGTTAACTTGGCTTAGATGGTTTTAAGAAGCAATTCAAGTTTCAACTTGGAGCTTAATTTCACCCCTGCCAGTACTCCTGAGATCTTTTTGCCAGGAATAAAGCATTCCAATCATTATTCTTAATGGACTGTCAGTTGTCAAGTTCCCAGGTATCATCCAGAGAAATCTCTCTCAGAACTTCAGAGACTATAGAGACCTACACATTTCAATAATCTGACATCTCTCAATCCAATCTGCGGAAAATTGTAAATCTTAATTTGAAGATAGCTCATGATACTTTCACATTTTGCAAGACAAAGACACTCTAGATTATTATACTTCTTCTTACCAAGAACAGACGCTCTTCTTCCGCAAAGCATTTACCCTGACTCCAACAATCTGACATCTCTCAATCCAATTTGCAGAAAATTCTTAATTTGAAGATAGCTGGTGATACTTTCACATTTTTCAGAAAGAAGACACTATAGATTATTATACTTCTTATTACCAAGAGCATATACATTCACATATTTAGGAAAAGAGGGAAAGAACAAATAATTCAAACACATCACTTCACAGAAAATATTCTAATTTGTATTTCTGACAGATCCAAGGAATGTGGCTTCATTATGATAAATTTTGCTTTCTAGGAAAGTGTGGCAAAAGTTCCAACAGTTATCTTTCTTCTAAATGTAGTTAATCAACTCCATTAGATGTTTTCTTGGAGCCAAGTAGCCCTTGCCTAGATTCCTAGCACTCAACAGGCTGAGGCAGGAGGATATTGAGTTCATGGTCAGCTTGTGCTACATAGAGACAATCTCAGAAAAAAAATCAGAAAGAAAGAAAAAAAGAAAAGAGAAAAACTAAAATAAAAACATATATATGTATAAAAACATATATATGTATACATATACATATATATCATGACATATATATGTATGTATGTATATATATAATATATATAATGTCTGAAATATAATATAATGTCTGAAAACCTAGAGTTCCAAAACGCATTATAGGAATATTCTGTGTCTGAGCTTTGAGAATTGTTCCTAAAATCCTGTGATACATTCAAGAAATGGAACTTGTGTGAATAGCTAAGTAAGTTAATAATGTAAATTCCATTGTTGAACATTCACAAGAATATCAAGCATACCTGGGCACTGGTGGCTCACACCTGTAATCCTAGTTACTCAGGAGGCTGAGATCAAAGGATCCTGGTTCAAAGCCAGCCCGGGCAGGAAAATCTGTGAGATTCTTATCTCCAATTAACCACCAGAAAACCGGAAGTGCCATAGTGGCTCAGAGTGGTAGTGGGAAAATGCCCATATCCTGAGTACAAACCCCATAACTGACAAAAAATGAAAATCAAAAAAGAATATAAAATGCATTAGTGTTCCATTACTATTCACTTGAGTTATATGTAAGAAGCAATAGCTGTTTAGTAACTGATGGAACAAAACATATTTAGAAATGTGAATAATTTGTTGAACAAACTAGCTCTACTGTTCACCATTTTTATTCTTCATGTTGACCAAAGCTCTTAATAACAAAATATGCATCAGTTTTCAGGTTTCAATCAGAACATTCTATTGTCTGGAACCAAAATAAACAATATGTTACCTAAGACCAAGAAACTTTGAAAGATGTATTCTTGTAGTTAACCATTACTATAATCAACCTTTAAAATGATTTATCCTGAATGTACACCTTAAAATCTTTAAACTGCCTCTATGTATTTTTATTTATAAGAAAGTTTGAGAAAAATGTCTAAAAGTTGGTATGCTCAACTTTACTTTTTTGTTTATATTATTTATTTACTTATTTATGTTAGTCTTGGGTCCTGAACTCTGGGCCTGGGCACTCTCCCTCAGATCTTCAGCTCAAGGCTAGCGCTCTACCACTTGAACCATATCTACACCTCTGGTTTTTATGATTATGTTGGGCTGAGGAATTGAACCCAGGACCTCATACATCCAAGGAAAGCACTCTACCACTGAGCTACCTTCCCAGCCCAAATTTAATTATTTTGTGACAGACAAAAGCATTACTTGGGAATTTCTGAAGAATATTGTTGAAACTTCAATCTCAGATATTTCATAAATTATCTGGCAGAGAACAATTAGCTTTATGTCAAAATCCAAACAATCCTGGGATTATCTCCTTAGGTTTTGGATGATATCATCATTCAATCCCTTAAAAGATACTGAGTTTTATAAGATACCAGCTGACGTCACATGATGAATAAGGAATAAAATAATTACTGTGTTTCTCATTTGGATAGAAATTATAATTTAGTTTACAAAATGTAATGGACTGCTGAATTACAGGTCCACAACATGCCAGGCAGGCACCGTCGAAGGCATGAAAACATGATGTTGTCTAGACAGATGTTGCCACACCCTCTTCAAGTTTACAGCCTTGTTTTCTAAAAGCTCTTCTGCTTCATTCTTTGAAGTTTCATTTGCATCCTGTTTACCTCTAAGACTCTCAACAGTCCATTACTATAAGAACAATTGCACAGTTCCCTAATCAGGTTAAGTCCAGGGTGAACAGAGGTGAATGCATGCAGAAAAATGATCAAATCCACATATTCCTTTTCGTGCTGATGAAGATGCAGTTATGCTCAACTATTTCTTTTCATTAAGTTACATGTCACAAAACAGAAATTACTTACTCTAAAAATGCTTATTTTGTGCTCTACAGAAAATAATATTCATAATGTCCATACATTCATATATTATATATACATATAATCCATAGAGCATGGTCATATACATTTTTTGTGGGGGGGGTCTGGTCGTGGGGTCTGAACTCTGGGCCTGAGCGCTGTCCCTCAGCTCCTCAGCTCAAGGCTAGCGCTCTACCACTTGAGACACAGCGCCACTCCGGCTTTTTTTTTTCTGCTTATGTGGTGCTGAGGAATGGAACCCAGGGCCTCAAGCATGCAAGGCAAGCATTCTACCACTGAGCCACCTTCCCAGCCCCAATGGTCATATATATTTTAACATATATATTGTATATGACTATATTCTTATAAATTCACTACTCCTTGTTTTATCCATCATATTTCTGTATGTTGAAAACTTAAATGGATTAACTTAATCATCTGATTAATTTTCACTGATTTCCTCTTTAAGAAGATGAAAAACACCAACACAAAACACAAAAGGCTTCATACAAGCAAGAATAAATGCCTCCCAAAAGTCTATTTCAAAACATCATGATTCATTCACTAATCATTTTGGAATAATCGTAGTTTAATGGTTTTCACCACTACTGTGATTTAACTTTTTTTTTCTTTTGGATTAATAAAAAAGAAATCTGCAGAGAGAAGTAATCAGTTATTAGAGCTGATTACATATATTCTTATTTTTACAACTATGGCCAAGAATCTCCCTTTCATAATAAAGCATCATCTTCAGAAGCACGGTTCCATTTTCCCAAAGAAACCTAAAACATTACTAAAGTATCTATGTACTTCTGCTTCCTGCACTTCTTCAAAACTTACCGTGAAAATGTCCTATTAAAAATGTTTCTCTTGGGACTGGGAAGGTGGCTCAGTGATAGAGTGCTTGCTTTGCATGCATTAGGCCCTGGGTTCGATTCCTTAGCACCATATAAGCAGAAAAAGCCAGAAGTGGTGCTGTGGCTCAAATGGTAGAGCTTTAGCCTTGAGCTGAAGAGCTGAGGGACAACGCCCAGGCCCAGAGTTCAGGCCCCACAACTGACAAAAAAAAAAAAAAGTTTCTCTTCTTATTTTGAATGATGACTAGTTTTAATGGATAGAAAAGATGGAGGTGTTAGTAAAATTGATGTCATGAAAGTGAGGATGTACTTTCCTGGGAAAACTCCCTGGGGTGTGTGGAAAGTTTTATGGAGCTGCTGCTTGGCATATAAAGATGGAGCTTAAAAACAAACAAAATGGCAATTCTCTAAATCTACTTTATGTTTGCCAGAAACACAAGTTATGTAGTTTGTTTAACAACACAATAAACTTTTCCAGAGTAAATTTTTAGATATTTTCAGGACATTTAACAATTGCCAATTTTATTATAATAGTACTATAAACTCATCTAAAAAAAGAAGTTAGGAAGAGGGGGTGATGCTTTTCTGGATTTTTTTTTAATACAGTGTCATTTTTAAAACAAGAATCAACTTTTGATAAACATCAACCACCTTTTGAAAAATATACAAACAATTTTACTAAAATATACATAGGAAAACATCGTTCTTTTATAAATAACATTTTATATTTTATAGTGACTAGCATTTTTATTATTATGTTTGTTTAGTTTCTAAAGGAAATTTAGTCACAAAATCATTACTAAGTTTAGAATGGATTAAAAACAATATTTGAAGTAGATATTTTTATACAAAATAAAGTATGGAGATTTACTTAACTTGTTTCACTATATTGTTATGCAGACACTTGGAAATAATTATATCATTTCCTACTATGTAATGGTATCTGCTTAAATTTATGCTAAGCAAATTATGACAAGCACCAACAGGCACAATTGAGAGACAGAGGTTGAAAAGCCCCTTTGCCAAAACAAATACATTAAAAATATAAAGTCCATCTCTAAAATTATCCTCATTTAAACATTTGAGTTGCAAATAAAGTAATGAAACTGAAACACAGGTATAGGCCTAAGAAGATCTCTGTGTATATATGTATGTATGTGTGTGTGTGTGTATATGTGTTGTGCATAGTTAAGTACATGTATTTAAGCATTGCAGGCTTGGCATATCAAATCAAATCAAAGAAGACTAGGAAATACAAGATTTAAAGAGATCAGCTACTTGAATCCTTTTTCAGTGTCTAAGTCATCTAAAATTCTCGAAGATTTTTGAATGAAATATTTCATGAAAAGTTTCTCTGCAAAGTATTTTTGTTGTTGTTGTTGTTTCCTTAGGAAAGTGGTCTTTGGAAGTGGTCTTCCAAAGACCACTTTCCCAAGTTCCAGTTTTCAGGAATGGCCACACTCTCAGGAGAAGCAAACCTTGTTTTTCCTGACTCTATCGGCAGCTGTGTATTTTTCATTCCAACAGGTGGCTCTGAATTCTAGCTATACTTTCATCAAACTGTACATGTTAACGTTCTGTCGTTTCTCTTTGTACCAAGGGAAGCTTGACATGCCACCGTGACGTTCTTTAAACGCTCAGGGCAGCAAATAGGGAAATGTTGATACTAGTTGTGGAATCAGACTAACCAAAAGGGAAAATGAGAGTCAAAGTTAATCATTATTTTTGACATCCTTGTGCTGGCTCTGGTCAGCTTAGCTACTGGAATGTGTCCTTAGAAGCTGGATGTTCAGATTAGAAGCAGCTCAATACTCCCTGAGATTTTTGTGCCCCCCTTCAAAGCAAAACAGTTTTTTCATCATAATCTTAATGAAACCAAGCACAAATTTCCACATTTAGGATACACACACACAATCACACCAGCACACTTGACTTTACCTGTTTTTATGCCGAGTCTTTAGCAAGTTTCTTCCAAAAGGAGCCATTGGTGTTTGTCCTGTGAGAGAACAGGACTGGATCGGGACGCGATCTGCGGCTGAAGGTAGGGGATCCTGGGTTTCTAGGGTGAAGGGAGGAGGTCTGGAAGCTTCTTCTTCACCTCCTCCAATGTTCCTGGCCTTCAGCTCATTAGCAGCAGGCTGACAGAGTTGCTGCAAGTTGTGTAACTGCGGGATTGTTGTGGCTGCTGCACCTTTGGAGATCTGCCCAGCTCCAGCCTCTAAGAAAGCACTTGGAAGCAGGAAAAGAAAAAGAGAGAGAGGGAAGGAAGGGGGGGAACTCTATTGTGTTCTGTAGTTATTTGCAGACTAGCTAAACATTTAATGCTGCCAGCCCTACAGGCATAGTAATACCCATGGAATGAGAATTTCACTCGATTGGGAACCCCCTCCGCCCCCCTTTTTTCCGGCTTTCCACACCCAACCACACAAGGTGAACACATATTGAAAGTTTAAAAGTACCCCCACCCCCACTCCCCAAGCCCCGCCCACCCGTCCTCCACCTCCCAGCCTGCTCTAGTCTGTGAAAAGTAATCTGATCATGGCAGGCAGGAATGAGGGCCAAAAACTAAATAAACCTATTTGATTATCTACAGAATTCCCCTCTCCCGAGTGCCAGTGCTTTAAACTAATTTAATGAGGAGAGAAACTGGAAACTGGCTCAAGCCACGTTGCACAGCCCCCTGGGAATGTAAAGGCCCTGAGTTTCTGAGTTCATGATGACAGGATTCTCTCAACTGCACACCTCCACACTCAAGTTCATCTTCCAGAAGTTGATTTATCAAGGTACCCCAGGGCTCCAGATTGTGGGAATCTGCTCCCTCTGGTGGGAATCTGCGGAGGGGATTCATTCTTACTCCTTCCGTATTTACACCCACCCTTGAATCCTGCCTGGCATTTTCTGTGCCTCTAGGAGCCTTGAGAGTTGCAGAGGAAAATGCGTGTTGCCTCCCAGGCCTCAGCTACAGGAGAGAAAAAGCTTTATGGAACTGTGTGCAATGGAGGCCTAGGGCTGGACTGACTTCACCTAATTACAGAAGAGCTTGAACCCATGACCTCTAGGATAAAAATCTGGGTACTGGTGGACACAAATGAGAGAGGCCCAACATGGCAGAACCACAGCAGAGACCACCATACTGTGTGGAAAATGCTGTGTCAAGATCTCCCAGACAATTCCCCAGGACTTTACTTCTAGTATTTTGTCCAAAGTCTTGACAGCAACTCCATTGGCCCTGTTCCATCATAACAGACCCGCCCCTCTACCAGTCACACACCTTTCATATGACTCCTCCTCTAACCCTACCCCCAATCCAGGGCTTCCCTGGGGAGGGTTGGGAGGGAAGGAAAGGAGGTCAGTGGGTTGTGGCTGAAAATCTCACTGCAGGCTAGGACTATGTAGGATCTAGTAAAAACAGCAAGGCCTCATGGAAATGCACTTCCATGGGAATCCTCCTCTGTTCCCAACAGCACCAAAGAAAGAGAGCTATCTCATGGTTTCCGTAATTCTTATTTAGAATCCTACAACACACAGGAAATGATTTTTTTCATTACCTATTGTCATAATTTTCTCCCAGACCTCTATCTGTCATTTAGATATGCATGTGTTTTGTCTATTATTTCAATATCTGAAATTGAATTTTTGTTATAATTTTATGTAATAAATAACACGATAATCATCTGGAAATCTATAATAGTCATTGTTATAATTGGAGTGCATTTTTTTGTAGTCCTAGGAGATACAATTATTTAAGAATCTAAATCCATCTTAAAGCAAATATACACATTTCCATATTATATATTATGTATAATATATAATATGTATATATATTTATTATATCATATGTATATATATTTGTTATATAATATGTATATATTTATTATATAATATTTGTATCTATTTATTATGAGGGGATGTAGTGTTAAGTAAATATGGACTTTACATGGAATAAACATATATAACCCTGGCAATATTTCTGTTTGAATTGCTTGGAAAACAAATATACAAACATGTATGTATATATGCATACACACACATATACTTTAATGAAGTCCACCATTCTGTTTCTTGAAACATAATCAACTAAAGCTATACTATTTACTTATTAATGTAACATTTTCAGGCAATTCAACTAAACCAGCCTTACAGGTATCTCTATGAATGTTGCAGTTTCTTCCACCCTTGTTAACATATGCTATACATGCACTACTTTTTTAAGTACAAGACTTTTAATAGAGAAAAAGGAAACATTACAAATTTATTAGCATAACCATATGCTGACTTTCAAGTTATCACAAATGAGTTTCGTTTAGGATGTTGTTATTCCTCATATAAAATACCATATTAATACTTTTCATGACAAGCTCTTTGATGTACAAAAATTAAGTACAGACAAGTTTGTATATATTAAGTATATACACTTTTATTTGTCAATTACACATCAATAAAGCTTGGGGAAACGCACAAAGTCTTATTGTTAAAAGCTGAAAGAAGTATAAAATATGAACACTAACAATACCTAAATAGAAAAAAATGCAAGTGATAACTGCAAAATAAGAAAACTAAGTTTTAAAAAGTTGATTTCTGGGTCTAGCTCCAGTGGCTCATACCTGTAATCCTAGGTACTCAGGTTAGAAACTAGCCAGGCCAGGAAAGTCTTTGAGATTCTTATCTCAAATTAACCATCAAAAAGTCAGAAATGAAACTGTGGCTTAAGTGGTAGAGCACTAGCCTTGAATAAAACAGCTCAGAAACAATCTGGGCACCCTTGGCTCATGCCTGTAATCCTAGCTACTCAGGAGGCTGAGATCTGAGGATTGAGGTTCAAAGCTGAGATCTGAGGATTGAGGTTCAAAGCCAGGAAAGATAGGAAAGTCCTTGAGACTCATTTCCAATTAACCACCCAAAACCCAGAAGTGGCACTGTGGCTCAAGTAGTAGAGTGCTTAGCTTGAACTGAAGAGCTGAGGTACAGCTCCCAGGCTCAGAGTTCAAGCCCCACAAGTGACATAAGAAAAAAAATAACAAAACAAAACTCAGAAACAGACCTGAATTCAAGCTCCAGGACTGGCACACTCCCACACACAAAAAAGATCCTACATATTTAATTTGAAAGATTTTTTTTTGTTGGTCGTTGGGGCCTCAACTCTGGTCCTGGACACTGTCCCTGAGCCATTTAGGTAAAGGCTAATGCTCTACCACTTGAGCCACAGCACCATTTCTAGATTTTTCTGCTTATGTGGTGCTGAGGAATCCAGCCCAGGGCCTCATGCATGCAAGGCAAGCACTCTACCACTGAGCCACCTTCCCAGCCCAAGAAGTTATATTTTTGAATCTATAAAATTGTCTGAATTTAAAAATAATGCTTTCTTCTGTGTGATGTAGACTATATATAATGTGCCTTTTAGATTACATATAATATTCTTGTGAATTATTATAATATCATTATATTATATGATGTTGTACTATATTATATACAAATTATATATTATTATAATATAATACTCCTCATGAGTATAATACTCCATATGAGTATTATATGTTGTATGCTATTGCTTTAGTAATGAATTTGGCTATCTACAGCAGTAGATAGATAAAAATTCCCAAAACCAGTTTTAAAAAACAATGTATGCAAACAAAAGTGAAATCATACATACAAAGCCCTGAGATTTTGTAGTGCTAATTTGTTACAAGGCACACAAAGTTTTTTTTTTCCTTTTTCTTTGATGTAGTACAGTCTTACAGTCTCCCTCAAAGATTATCCAATTTAACAGAAGAATATATTTCTATACTACTTATTGATTAGGCTGAAGCTGCGAAGTGTGGTGTTAACTTTTTTAAAAAAAGAAGTAATGCATAAATGTGTCAATGCTTTTTGCTAAGGAGTAATACAAATTACATTTTCTAGTAAAAAAAAAAAGATAATTCAAAAAGTTTTAGTTTCATTGCCATGAAGAACATCAATTGCTCTATATAAAACTTACTATTATTATCATTGTTATTATTACTATTACTATTAGTGCCAGTCTTGGCTAGAACTCAAGGCCTGATCATTGTCCTGGAGTTTTGTTTGTTTTGTTTTGCTCAAGGTTAGCATTCTACTACTTGAACCACAACTCTACTTCCAGATTTTCAGTGGTTAATTGGAAATAAGAGTTTACAGACTTTCCTGCCCAGACTTTGAGAACAGTAGTTCTCAGCTTAGTTTTCTGAATAGCTAGGATGACAGGCATGAACGCACATCTTGGAACTTAATTGTATCTCAATATTCTGTCTTCAATTCATTGTCTATCCACAATATCCCTTTGTCTCAGCTTTATAGTTTTCTTGGATTACTTATTAATGAATTTAGTCTTTGACATTGTTCTACTATACAATTTGTACCAAACTCATGCCTTTTCTTTTTAAGTCATACAAAGCAGCCATGTAAAACCTAGAGATAGGTGCAGTCAGTAATAATATACTCAGTGCATTCAGAACTTTTCCTAAATGAGTAGATTCCAGATGCACAAGCATCTGGAAGCAGAAGAAGAAATTAAGTGTTTTCAAGAAGAATTTGCTTGTATTTAATGCTTTCATGATTATTATTATTATTATGTGAGATTATAGATTCACATTTAAATCTATGATAGATTGATAGATTTGCTAAGTTACACTAGCATAACCATTTTTATAATATGTGCATATCATGTTGTACATCTTAAATATGAGGTTTATTTAAAATACAAAACAAATACCATTCTCAGGTTAAGTTATATACTTTAAGTCAGAACTGACAGAATTAAATCTGTAACTTACCATTCTGGGCTTATAGAAGTTCTTGTGATTTTTTTTTAATTGAAGCATGGAGAATGTCACCAAAGAGTAAATAGCAGATATAACATGGAATTATGAGTTAGAAAATCATGTCAACCCCCCGCCATTCCTAGAAGAGACCTTGGGTTGGTTAACAAGTCTAAACCTGTTTTGAAATATGAAAATAAAATGCAACGAAGATTTATCTTTAAATGCAAGTTCAGGGAGAGATTTTTTGAAGAAAAATTCTTATATGCATATATTGCATTTTTGGATTTTGTAATTTCTTCTTCAAATTTTAGAGATTGAATTAGCTTAGTGATTAAATTGGTATACTTATCATTGGCATCTGTGTTGGTAAGACCCACTTTTCTTCAGGGCTTTTGTAAGAAGAACAACTACACTGAAAATCATAATCCATCTAAGTTAGCTCCATATCTTAGCTATGGTAAATAATGCTTCAATGCATATAGGTGTGCTGGTAGCTTTAGTGTGGCCTTGTTTGTGGTCATTTGGGTAAATTCCCAGGAATGGAATTGTTGGGTCATAGGGGACTCTGTTTAGTCTTTTGAGAAACCTCCACACTGCTTTCCAGTGGTTGAATGAGTTTACATTCCCACCAAAAGTAGAGTAGAAGTATCTTTTGACCACATCCCCTCCAGCATCTGTTGTTATTATATCTCTTGATTATAGCCATTCTATCTAGGGTGAGGTGGAATCTCAATGTTGTTTTCTTTTATGGCCAGAGATGTTGAGCTTTCTTCATGCGTCTATTGGCCATTCTTATTTCCTTTTCAGAGAAGTCTGTCTTTAAGTGTTTTGCTCACTTATTAATGGGTTGGTTGTTTCTTTGAGGATTTGTTTTTGGGGGTTAACTTTTTGGGTTCTAAAAATATTTTACATATAAGGCCATTGTCTGTTGTATGCCTAGTGAAGATCTCCCAATCTGTGGGCTTTCTATTGATCTTACTAGCTATGTTCTTTGCCATGCAGAAGCTCTGCACTTTAATGCAGTAGCATTTGTCCAACCTTTCTTTGATGTGTTATGTTTCTGAATCTTTACTAAGAAAGGGTTGGCCTGTGCTAAGGAGCCCTAGAGAGTTTCTCCTATTCATTCCCCTAATGTTTTCAAGGTATTTACTTTTACCTCAAGGTAACTGATCCATTTGAAATTGATTCTGGTGCAGGGTGAAATATAAAGATCTAACTTAGTTTACACATAGGCCAATATATTACATTTATATGGCAAGTTGTGGAAAAATAACAACCAAGTAGCATGCCAAGATCAATCAGCTTATTGGGTTAATTGAACATCCTAATTTCAATTAAAGTAAAAATAATACAATTCTTTTTGAACAAGAGGGGAAAACTCCAAAATAAATACAGCTGACCAGAAGAGTAAGCCCAAAACTCAGGTGACAGTCATTGGATAATCAGGATACATTTCTTAAAGGTACTGCATAAAACAGAATTGTTTGTGGTAGAAGGTACAAGCACCACTCAAAAGGTAGCCAATAAAGAGTTAAAAGAAATTGGGCTGTTATTGTTACTTCCAATGAGAGCTTTAGCTTCTATAACTCTTTTCCTTCTTAAATTTGTTCCCGGTAATGGAAGTCATTTCTGAAAACTGGGATGGATGTAGTTTTGGGTTTTTTTTCACAAAACCTTTTAAATGCTAGATGTAAGTTCCATGAGTTGTGACATAATGTAAAAGGATTTAAGAATGGAAGAAATAAGAAATATCAATCTGGAAAGATTTGGGTAAAGCCTAGACACAGATTATTTCAGAGATTCTATGGTAGTAATGTTCTTTTGATTCTATATAAAAGTAGAGAATGACACTCCTAAGCTTTGTAGGACTTGTGTAGTCTATATGTCAAATTAGTCATACAACTTTAATGGGTGGTTCCATCAAAAATAGCTTTTAATTAATTAAACTTACTATTTGAATAGCTGAGTAGTTGGGTGTTGGCCAGATTTCTATGACCTAAATAAGAGGCCAAATTTCATCACTTAGAAGTTATGGATGTTATTAGCACTAATGAGATAAAGTAGCAAATCTATATAACCCTGGTTACTAAGAGAAATTACTCAACTTCAAAGGAAGTAAGGAAGCCATGAAATATAAACACTTTAATAAAATTAAATATGGGCATGTGAACCTATAAGCATCTCAAAATGTACATTAATCTACCATCATAAATGATAGAATATCCTGTACTGACTCTAGTTTCACTCCACCACAGTATGCATTTCAGGAGAAGAAATTTTATTATGATTTTATAGTTAAAAAAATCTGAGGTTGAGAGCCATCAAATACATGAAGGAGTTCAGGGCTTGAGATAAATGAACTCACTCTTGGGTAAGAGCCAAGAGTAGTTCATGTTGTTTCTGTTCTGTTAATAAATCCTTTATAGCTTATATTCAAATGATAAAGTAAATGAAATAAAAATATCAATATTAAAACAGACTTTAGAAATAAAATCTCAATATTAAAACAGACCTTAAATTTATGCATGTAAGGCCTTGTGTTTCTTCTAAGAATTCTCACTCCAGAAGGAAATAAATTTCTAACTTCATATAATAGTAACATTGAAACCACAACTCTACTATTGCAAGAACAATTGCAGCTGAAGCAGTCGTCTTTTTAAATTTTATAATCCTGAATGTTCTATCTACTTGAAAGTATTTAATGCCTATGATAAAAATCCCACTGTATCTTATAGCTTATAAAGACACAGAATTCACTTTTGTTTTAATTCAAATGTCAGGAAATTTCCTTATAAGGTACAATGTCATGTTTGATATATATGTATACTGTGGAATGATTAAGTTAATATATCTATCATTCCATTTACCTGTTTTCAGGGTGAGACATGTTAAATTGACTCTCAATTACTTTGAAATTATGATCTGTTTATTCAAATTAATTTTATAATGAATGAAAAAGTTATGAAATCATGAAGTGCTAGTGAAATTCTTACAAAAAATAAAAAAATGTTTCATAGAGCTCCATAGTATTCTTAATAAAATAAACTCATATTTTAAAATATCAAAAATAGCTTTAAATTTCAGAAGTCTATTTTAAAAATTAAGGGATAAATATGAAAAGAAGGGAGATACCAAGTGCTTCCAACCAAGATATTATTTGTTTTTGCATGTATTTTGATACAGGGTCTCATTATGCAGCCCAGGCTAACCATGAACTCACTGCAGAAATCCTCCCCTACTAAGCTCTTGAGAACAGAGATTATATGCATGTGTCATCACATTTGACTTCTAGTAAAGGATTTAGATGCTACTTTGGGTGGCTCACACTGAGAGTAATTCCACAGGGAATCCAGCAAAAGAGAGGAAAAATTGCAGGTGCTAAAATGTAGTATCTGTGGGGTGGGAAATAACTCAAATACTCTTCAATTCAGAGCATTCAAAAAATATCATAAAGGATAATCTTTTATTGGCTTAAAGCTCTGAGATGTGTTTTAAGTATTAGCACAAAAATAAATCCCTAGTCCCTCCCCCACAGTGTAACCCCCGCTTTCACTATATTTGATGTCAGTATAACTTGTGGAGGAGATGAGGACAAACAAGTTGTTTAAGGATTCAGGTGGACCTGTTGCAACAATGAGAAGTACAAAATGTCATGTCAAAAATGAGCTTTACAATGTCGGTGTGGGGTGGGGGGAGGGGGAAGGATGGGGGGGGAGGCTGGGAAGGGAGGTGAAGGGTAAACAAAGGAGGAGGCTGCAATGCTTGGTAAGAAATGTATGGATTATCCTGCCCATGTAATTGTAACCCCTCTGTACAGTATGTTCTTAAATAAAATAAAATAAAATTTAAAAAATAAATAAATAAATAAATAAATCCCTACATTTGATCTGCTTTTTTCAAAAGCTTTATAACAGTTGGAATTTGAAATACAGTCTGAAGGAATTTGAAGAAAATATTACACAAATAAAAGTACTGTTGATTGTTGATGAGGGTCATTAATTAACTTGTTAATATTAAAAAGATACAAACAGAATCTTTGTGAATGAAATTGATTGATAATCGTTATTCCTTACCTTTTATATTTACTGTTTAACAGATACATTGACTCAAAGCAAATTAATTCTGTGATACAATAAAGGTCTATTACATACCTAAAGTATTCAAGGCACAACAAGTTAAAAGCCTACTATTTCAAAAACAAGAAAGCACAGTTCTGACTTTCCAAATTTTGAGTTGAACAGGGTGAAAGACAATTATTACTTCAAAAATTATTTCTTGAGTTTAGTTGTATGTAAAGTGTAGTGGTGATGTAAATACAAGGCAGAGAAACAATTCAGTCACAAAGGGTTTAGGAAAATCATATAACTTGGAAGTGTTATTATGGTCATTTTATAGATGTTAGAATAATACAACAAATAATACAACCTTTAAAACTGTCACTAAATTGACACTTAGTTCCTAGTTAATAACTAGGTGGGGATCTGCTTCATTTTTAAAACTCATTAAAGATGCTGTGAATGGATTTGAATTCATCACTGCATCAGTTTTCTTAGTTTTAGTGCATAAAATGTATTAGCTTTATTTGTATCAGAATGCTAACACCAAGTGTTATCTGCTGGATTATGTCTTGGTGCTAATTTTGATGCTGAATTTCTCATCCCCATGTGACTATGTTTGGAGATAATGCATTTAGTACAGTCTTGAAAACTGAATAAATGTATTATTGGGCTCTAATAATGCAGGGTTCCTATCTATGTCTTCAGAGGAAGAGTGATACCCAAGTTCCCTCTCTCACCGCTCAAGATAGAGACCAAAGATCAGAGGATTCAGCCACTTATCCACAAGCTAGAAAGAGGGTCAGAATTAATCTTTGAAGCTGGAATGATAGCACTTACCTATCATTTTAACTACTTGGGAGGCTGAGATTGGGAAGACAGTAGTTCAAATCCAGCCCAAGCAGAAGAATCGACAAATTTCAATAATTTTAAATTTTCCTACTCTTATGGTTGCTCTTGATTCTCACAAGAAATCTGGATAAAAGCACCCATACCACAACCTAAATATTGTCTCTAGATTTCCTCCACCAGGGAGCTTTACTTTTGAACTCAGCATCTCATAAATTCTCCACATGGACAAAAGATAGATAAGTTCTGTGCCAACATGTAGCAAGAGTGGTCTCTATTGCAAATCTCCAGAGTCCTTATTTCCATGGGACACCATAAGCATCCAACCTATAAGATCCATATTGCAATCATTTTTCTAAATCTGAGCTCTTACCCAAATTGCCTCCTAAACTCTGTGTACATTATTCTAGGATTTCTCTCTCCTGCTTCTCCCATTTATTTTCCTGATCAATGAATGACAACTATTCTGAAGAATTAGTCAAAGTCACCTGATAAGTTTTACTACAATGAAATTATCTGCATTTATCCCATCTAAAGGATAAATGTTATAGTCGTTTTCCCACCATACAAAAGAGTAGAGACAGAAATGACCTGCTCAAACAGTTTTAAGTATTGTCCACCCCGAGATCCACATTTCAGTTATGACTATGTTTGATTATGCCCAAGCCTTTAGCAGAATGAGTGACCAGGCAGACTTCTGAGTCAGATTCTGTGATTTAATCCCCACTCTATTAGTAGAATCAAAAGTTACTCTTAGTCTCCATGACACTTGCTCTCTCCTGGAGAAACAGACAGATAATTGTATCTTATAGAGATCTTGTGAGAAACTAACAGCTCAATAAATATTAGCTCTTATTACTGTGAAGATGAAGCATTAGATTACCAGTGTCTGGTGCCAGAAGCCATTCTTATCACTTAACAGTCTTCATGCTGACTTCATTCTCACAAAAACAATTCCTGATTGTAAAAGACTGGGTACAATGAACTAATACCTTGGCCTGAAGGTGTGAGAACAGACATTGTTCATGATTTTAGCATAAATTAACAATTTCTTCAGGCTCTGTTAAAAACTGAAGTGTAAAATTGAAGTGTATTTGTAACGCATGCAGTTTGCAAATATGCATATATTATGGAATAACTAAATCTAGTCAGTGAGTATGTGCATTATCTCACATAATTATCATGGATGATAAGGCCACATTGCATCTATTATTTCAGTGATTTTCAGGCATACATATATTGTTAACTATGGTTTTCATGTTATATAATGAATTTGAACATACTACTCATAACTGAAATTTTGATTCTGCTGACAAACATCTCTTAACATCTCTGTTCCTCCATAGCACAGACTCTACTTTGAAATCCTGTGAGTTAACTGATTCATATCCTACAGGTGAATGAGATTATGCATCACTTCCCTTTCCCTGCTTAGTTTAGTTCACCTAGAGTAATCTCAGATTTCATAATGGTTGTCTCATTGACAAGAGTTTCCCTATTATGTGATGAAAACACATTCCATGTTGTATAACATCTTCTTTGTTCATTTTTTTTCAGTTGGTCAACACTTTTTTTCTTAATTTTTATGAATAGTGCTCTAATAAACATGCAATGCAGAGATATTCTGAGCATACTACTGGATTGTAACGTTGAAATACCTCCCTTTGATTCTCTATAATGACGACACTAATCTATATTCCCACAAACAGCGTGAAAGCGGTCCAATTTCCTCATATCTGTGCTATCATTAGCCATTCTTACTAGAGTGAAGAACTATATCATTGTGATTTTGACTTACATTTCTTTGAGTTTTCCAAAAGTTATTTCATTATATATGCATATCCTTGTGATTGGAAAGATGCCTGTTGTGGCAGTCTATGTTAATTAAATACAAGTTACTCAAATGAGTGGAAATAATTATGATATGGAAAAAAATACAGATTAAAAACATTCTCTAGGGCCAGGTGCTAGTGGCTCACGCCTGTAAATCTAGCTACTCAGGAGGCTGAGATCTGAAGATCACAGTTCAAAGCCAGCCTGAGCAGGAAAGTCTGTGAGACTCATCTCCGATTGACCACCAGAAAACTGAAAGTGGCACTGTGGCTTAAGTGGTAGAGCACTCGCCTTGAGCTGAAGAGCTCAGGGACAGCCCAGGTGCAAGTCCCAGAGTGCAAGCCCAACAACAACAACAACAAAAATTCATTAGAACAAAAGAATGCAAGGCTTTACACAAGGTGTGACAATCTACCTGAGTCGCTGGGAGACATTGCTGCTGCTGTCCAGCCCATGTCTTGTAATCTAGACATTCCTGTTTGGATAAAGTTCAAAAAAAGGCCTGGCATCATCTGGAGGAAACTACATCATCATCCTGGCCACTTCCTCCGTGATCAAAGTGGACTTGTCCTATCAGCTGCAGCTGATTCCTGGTGAAAGACTGATTTGGCTCTGCTCATCACCTGCCTCCCAGGTTATGGGCGATCCAGGATCCCTGGAGGCAGGGGCGGGCACTTGGCTGATAGGTACTGAATCTGTTAGTCCAGTGCCTGGGACTGGGAATTTCCTGAGGATCTGCTGACTTATTTAGGCCTGGACCTGCCTAATGACCATTACCCCAGGCCGCATGTGTCTCTGTGATCGTGTCCTCTCTCCTGTCTCCTGGTTCATCTCCGGTCATCATGGTGTTGTAATTCAGCCCTCCATTGAGGCTGAATTGGCTTGTTGGTATTGTTTTTGTTATTTCTTTCCTCTTTAGCATGTTTCCTACCTGTGTTATGTGTATTTGTGTGCTGCAGGCCTTTGTAATAATGGGTGGCCTGCAGCCTGTTAACTCTATAATAAAGACTCCAATATTATATACTAAAAAGAACAAAAGAATACAAAGCTTTAAATTTTAACCCCAAAAAGAAGGATGGGGAATCTCAAAGAAAATTGACTAGAAGAAATATTTACATGAATAATGAAAAATATGGAATAGAATAGAAAACAAGCAACAAAAAATCAGCAAAGGTCAAAAGAAGAATAAAACATTTAAATTTCTAACAACACTTGATCAAGGGCAAAATGTTGTAAATCCTACAAAGAAACAGGTATTAAAGAAATACTAACTCAAATATTACATACAAATGAATGCCAACAAGTTTGATGACACACAATAATGCTTTGCTCTGGAAACTCTGAGGCTTTCTCTTTACATATATATATATATATATATATATATATATGTATTTTTTTTATATATATATATATATTTTTTTTTTTTTTTTTGGCGTCCGGTCATGGGGCCTGAACTCTCGGCCTGGGCGCTGTCGCTCAGCTCTTCAGCTCAAGGCTAGCGCTCTACGGCTTGAGCCATAGTGCCACTTCCGGCTTTTTTTTTTCTTTTTGCTTATGTGGTGCTGGGGAATCGAACCCAGGGCCTCAGGCATGCAAGGCAAGCACTCTACCACTGAGCCACCTTCCCAGCCCCATATTTATATTTTTTCATGGGGGGGAAAATCATCTAATTATAGCTTAATAGCAATTAGATGATCCCCTTAATTAATCAGAGTTAATGGGCCTTGTTACCTGCCTGGACCTTGTAGGCATTTCAGTGTAATTCCAAGTCATGACCATGTTATTGTGATCTTCTCGTGAGCCAGAGAGGACAAAGTTTTATAGAGCTACATGAACTGAGCAGAGAATCCTTGCCCTAAAAGCTAAAAGATTCATATTTCCTAGAAAATAGTAACAGAACTGAGTGTATTAAATGCAATACATTGTTGGTGATGATGATGATGATGATGATGATGATGATGATGATGATGATGATGATGATGATGATGATAAGCCAGATCCAGCCAAAAGGCAAGACTCATTTTATAGTGAAAAAACTTTTTGAATTAGTTTCAACTATAAGGATGCTGGAATAATAAAAGAGAAAAACTCAGTGAGAATAAACTAATTTCTCAAAATAGGTTTATTGATGTTGGAGAATAACCTTCACTTGGGAAAAAGTATTCAGACCTTTGCCAGCAGTAACAGTTTAAGATTAAGATAGCAAAGACAGCAAGGATAGCAAAAATTCATCACACATTAAGAACATATGAACTGGAATTTCTTTCTCTGTGAGATGAAAGTATAAGCCTAGCTCCATAAGACTCTTTTGAGTTCTTGCATTCTTTGGTTCAATGGATTAGGATGACATTAAAATATGGTCTAGTAATGCATGAATTCCTGACTAGTATACATACTAGTGCCTCCACCTAGAGTACAAAGTGGGAAATGTCCCCTTCCCATACTCTTCTCTCCTACCCCACAGAGTGTAACCTTATTCTTGTCCTGATTCTTTTTATACTTTTGAATCTTCTACCCCAGATGAAACACCTTAAGGCATATGGAGTCCCAGGAGTTTCCCTACAGTCAGTATAATTGTCTGCATGTTGGTTTAAGATGTAAAAATACATCTTAACCTGAAAAAGGAGAAACTATGGTTAAAATGATGTGTTAGAATCAAAACCATCTTATTTATTTACTAAATATACTTGCAAATTAAAAGTACTAGCCTCTCATTTAGCATAACATTTTCCAGTATATTCAACTAATTTCCTTGAGTTGTTCATTGGATACCATCTTTGTTTTTTGTGGCTGTTGCTTTCAAAACAAAAGCACCTTCCTATGAGTTATTGGTCCTTACTCATACGCTGTTTTCTCTTTATGTTTTTACCTTACCCATTGGAAATAATACCATCTTGTAAACTGTGCTTCATAGAATCCATGAAATCAATTAATATAAATAGATTAATATTAGGCTTCTATTCTTGGTTACAGTGCTATTTCTAAGATCAGGTAGCTACATTTTTTAATATGGTTTTCTACTTCTGTCAACTTGCTGTCTGACTTTACAGAAACTGACACAAAATCACCCGTGTTAACGTGTTGTAGGTATCACCATACCCCTCTTTGACACAATGGAAATATACAAAATATCAATGGCTATTTAAATAATACTCAGGACTTACTGAAGGGAAACATTTTCTCATGCTATCTCACTGGCTAGAAATTGTTGCAGAAAACATTTATTTGCTTTCTAGTTATTATTCATGCCAAGTTGAAGAATAAGCATTTCTATATGAGAATTGAAGGAGAAATCACTATCCTCATTATATTTAGAAGGGCTGTTTGTAATTTATTAATTCACTTAATGATCACCATTTACTAAGTGCCTAATGTTATTGAAGAAAAGAAAGGATTTGAAGCTAGAAGATATAACAGATTACTGGGAAGCAACTATAATTTACAAAAATGTGACAAGACTATGAAATAGAAATCATTGTTCTCCAAATTCAATATCTACTATGTTACAAAGGAAAGAAAACTCATTTGTCTGAGAGCTGAGATTACTGTTCAGTACTGAAACATCGTCTACTGTGCAGAGAGCTCAGAATGGTGTGATTCTCAGAACTGGACAGTAGTGAAAGTGGGTAGAATTCAATAAAGCTGTTATTGGTAAAGGATAGCTCATGTACATCTGGTCAGTTTCTGATATGATAGATTCAATATGAGTATTTTAGATTTTATAACAGATTCACAAATGAAACAAAAAAAACATAAAAGAAGATGATTCTCAGGTATTTTTTTTCTTTAAGTTTTTGCTTTGGCCTTTCTCAGAATAAGGACTATGTGGACACTTATCTGAGCATTGCACATGGTAGGTAGATTTTTGTGGGTGCCGTTACTTAGAAACAAGACTCTGAGATGTGCGCAGTATAGAAATACAGAGAACCTTTGTTAACTATGACAACTCATTAACATGTGGGTCCCATGAAAAGCATGTGCTGTGATTAGCGTAAGTTGTAAAATATGCTTTGACTACAGAAATCCAATATCAATTTTTCCATGTTAATTACCTAGAAAGATGTATCAACAGAGACGGAAGAACCAAAGGGAAATGAGAGGGGGATTTATACAGATTATGAGCGTCAAGCATGGCTGTACTTAGATTGGAAAATTGAATATTTGGTTTCCATTTACCTAAATCTCCCAGGTCTGAGTTATGCTCATTTAGTGTGTGAGGAAGTGCATGAAGGTATGGGTGAGTTCACGCATATATCTATCAGGAGACCTAGAAAATGAACTTTAACTGAATAGAAAAATCAATTGAACTTACAGCACTCGACATCACTGTTTGTTTAGATGAATCAGAGTTGTAGCTTTAATTCAAAGATTCATTTATAGAAACTCAATATCCCTACAATTTAACCTAAACACTCAACCAATGGATGCAAATGATTTCAGGATGCTTTTTTTCAATTTTTTTTTATGTGGGCCTTTCTAGGGAGGATAGAAAAGGCTGATAAAAGTAATTAACTCTTGATAAAATGAAAAAAAGATATAAAATATGAAGACTAATATTAACAAGGCAGATTTAAGAAGTGTGGTGGAATGGATTGATAAAAATAAAAATCCAGAAATAATACATAAATTATCCAAAACAGTGTGTGTTTTTAACTCAATTCAGTAAATGTGTTTTGGCTAATTATGGATTGTGAAACTTGAGGGAATAAATACAGAACATCCATTCCTTCTGGTAAGTTTATCACACATGGAATAAGAAGTGAATATGTGAATGTGGGCACTTGGGAGGAGAAACTATTCAGAGTAGAAGCAACAAGAATATTTTTAGGATTCCAATTTGGAAAGGTTTATTGTGACAAGCTCAAAAGACACATACCTTTTTTTTTTGGTCTGTCATGGGGCCTGAACTCGGGGCCTGGGTACTGTCCCTCAGCTCTTCAGCTCAAGGCAAGCACTCTACCATTTGAGCCACAGAGCACCACTTCTGTCTTTTCTGTTTATATGGTGCTGAGGAATTGAACCCAGGGCCTCATGCATACAAGGTAAGCACTCTATCGCTGAGCCACCTTCCCAGCTGCCAAGACACAGCCTTTTTTTTTTTTTTTGGCCAGTTGTGGGGCTTGAACTCTGGGCATGAGCACTGTCCCTCAGCTCTTCAGTTCAAGGCAAGCGCTCTACCACTTGAACTACAGCACCACTTCTGGTTTTCTGGCTGTTTATTGGAGATAAGAGTTTCACGGACTTTCCTGCCCGGGCTGGCTTTGAACTGTGATTCTCAGATCTCAGCCTCCTAAGCAGCTAGGATTTCAGGCTTGAGCCACTGGTGCCCAGCAAGACACAGCCTTTTTAAAATGAGTATTAATATCACACACAGAGAGACTATATGGTCAGAGTAAGATGAAAAGCCATTTCTCAATAGAAACTGACAGGCTAATGTGAAGTTATTAAGTAGGGAAATATTAGAGAGCTCAGAAAGCTGCTTTTGAGGTTGTTGATATAATATAAAATCTTAGGGATGTGAAGAAGTTTGGCTATAGGTGGTTTTGAAGCCTTTTTTTTTTTTTTGTCTCCCAATAAAAATCCTTATAGACAACTCTTTCTAATGGTCAGTTCTTCGAGTAACTCTATTGATTATTCTGAGTGATTATCTTGAAGAGAAAAATGATTGACAAACCACAGTGGAAACTTGGAAATTACATTCTCTAGAGAACTTTCCTTTAGCCATTACCTAGATGAGTTAACTTTAAGGTCGCTTAAAGTTAGTGACCTCAGACTGAAAGACTTATGCAGGAAGACTGTCAAAAGATAAGTTTCAAACTCATTTGATTTCCCTTTAAAACTCAGTGGAACTCAGAAGGACTTCAAATAATGTCCGGAACAATAAAAGTATCATACTCATCTGAAGGGAAAAGTGCCTATAATGCTGTCTTAAAGGGCTCACTTGGGTGATTTCTAGGATATTTTAAAATGTTCATATTCCTCCTACTCCTAATCTCTTCTAAAGCAAATTGTTGAAGTGGCTTCTCTGTAGCCCTAATAAGTTAGGTCAAAAGGGAAAAGAAAATCACATTTTAAGAGTATCAACTTGAGATCAAAGTATTTGCATCATGATTTTAATAGAAAAAATGTCATACATCATTCTTTTCACCCAAAGGAAATATAATATAATTCATCTATTTAATTTTGAATCATTTGACATCAGTTAACAAGTTTCTCAATTCTTTTGGACTTAGTGTAATAATTCTGACATTAACAGTTAATATTCAGATTATATAATTATCATGCACTTCTAATATTCTATCCTCTTTTTAGTTTAATAAGGAATATATTTTATCAACATTTTCTGAGCTTTTTGTCTTGAAAAACTCACCCCTGTATTGAAAAACAAAGGAATTACACTTTTGTTTTACTATTAGGCTGTTATCACACATTTTAAAAGAATATTCTTTGTGTTTGTAACTCCAGAAATTTAAATATTATGCCAAGAGTGTAGCAAGCTAGCTAGCTAGACATATATTTTTTAATCCTTCACCAAAGTCGCTTTGAAAGAATTCTGGCACTGAGAAGTGTAAGCAGTCCTCAAAGTGAAAACAGAATGCTTTTAAACTTCCATTTTGCCCCCTAGTGGTAGGAAAGAAACGATATTTCAGAGATGTTTCACAGTTCCTTAACCACTACTATCCCTTTTAGAAAAGTTTTCACAAGCAGTGTTCAATACCTTGTTTTATGCAAGATTCAACATGAATTGAAAATAAGGAAATATCAGCCATCATTTAACTTCTGACTATTAAATTATATGAATGACTGTTAGTTGTCTAAAATAATTATTAAATGGTTGGAATTATTGGTTTTCCTTAAATTTAGAAATTAAATGAGAAATTTAATCTCTGTGGTAATACTATATAATATAAATCTCCATCAGAATAATTCTAGCTTTTTTCTTTTAAGGATTCCTATGTGATTGAATTCTTTACTAATTAAACAAATCTCAGACACCTTGAGCCCCCACTCCCCGCCAGTCCCCAGCCCTCAAGAATTGTTCAGATTCCTGCATGAATCCTGAAATACCTCATTCTGGAAGAAAGCTTTGCCCCAAAAGGTAGCTTGAATAATTTTATTCAAAAACTGAGAGAAGGAATGAGTATCATATAATTTCATTAGGTATGTGAATATTCTGTCTTAGAAATAACTCTGGGAGAGGGTGGCTTTGTAGGATTTCCCTCTTTCTTGAATCCATAGTCTTATAAAAAAAAAAGCAGGACTAGAAAAGGGAAGAAAGTTAATGAAATGATGGAAATGTGAAGGTGACTGTGGAAAAAATAAAATGTGTGTGTGTGTGTGTCAAAGAGAGAGAGAGAGAAAGAGAGAGAGAGAGAGAGAGAGGTGGAAACATACCTATCAGTACAGAATCTAGAAAGACATAAGCAATATTAGAATAAGAGCAAAGATTCAGCAAAAAAATCAGTAATACAGCAATATACATTTAAATCTTCAAGCACATTACTATGAAATTTTTTTCCTCAGACACTTATCCAAAAATTAGCACATATAATTCAGTAATTTTTGTAGTCACTTAAAGTAAAATTGTCTCTAGTTTATTAAATAGCAATCCTAGACCTTGGAGCAACTGTTCTTTTCCTTCTATAATGATATTCTTTCTTATATCTAAATTCTTTTGTGTACATCCAATATCATCCCAATTTCCTGCCTATCCTAGCATGTATTATCTAAAACCTGCATTCGTTTATAAAGCACATTTGCACTCAGAAGTTTGAAATACCAGAAAATCAAATCTTTAAAGCTGCCTAAGGTTAAGGAATCACTTGTATGATCCTGAAGATTTGGCTTAAGTATTTAAAAGAGCAGGTTTCGTATTTCACAGAATGACAAATTCCTTGACTGAGGACCAAGGAGGAAATGAGAAAAGAATGAAGGGTGTTTGATTTTTTTTTTCCTCCCAGTATCCAGTATGCTGTATATGGCAGTGCTTTTGAAAGGCTCCTGTGAGTCAGAAATCCTGAGCAACAATGGCAATTAGAGAAGATATGTCACTTTCACTAAAGGTTCAGGAGAGGGGGAGGAGAAGATGGACAGAGAAGGGGAGGAGGAAGTGGGGAGAGCAGAGGATGGAGATGAAAGCAGGGCACATCCTGAAAAGATAATCCTCATGGTTATGACATAATCATGCTGCTTGTACATATATATAGGGGATGGCCAGAGCATCTCTCATAGTTCACTCACTTGCAAAGCCCGCTGAAAGCAAGAGAAAGCACCGGAGAGAGCTCTCTCTGTATCTCTCTGACTTTTGCTAGAAGGCTGCAGATGATGGCAGGAATGAAAATCCAGCTTGTGTGCATGCTGCTTCTGGCATTCAGCTCCTGGAGTCTGTGCTCAGGTAAGCTTAACTCCTTTTCCCAACTCCCTGAAGTGATCTCTTTTGCACTCTCTTGCTACTTAGGCTAATATCGGCAAGAGAATAGTGTCTCCCTTAATGCCTTTTTGGTAATAGTAACTGTGTGTACTTCGGTCTCTGTCTTTATAGGAAATGAAAGGTCTATTATCTTCTTTTAAATCTCTAAAGCAATAAAAAGGAATTTTATAGCATGAAACATAGCATGTTTTTCTTGGGAATACAGCCACTAGATAGAGAGGGGGAAGAAAAAAGAACCAAAAACTTTGAATTACACTAGTAATTATCTAATCAGGAATGTAGAGGAGGTGCCTGTCAAGGTAGAAACTACTTATTAAATCTCATTCCATTAAAAATGTTTTATTCTCACACTTGGACATTCTATTAGAAAGAAATGTTTTTCCCTCACCTAACTTGGTCATTTGTCTCTAATTATCTCTCTCTGTGAGTTAAGATGCTGAAAAGAAAAAATGCTGAATAAATGACAAATATAATTTGTAGAATTTTATTTGCAGAAAAATGGATTGTTCCAAGTCATTTCTCAAAGTACATTTTATAATCTACCTAATTGAAAAATAGATATGATATCAACATAATAGGGTTTTTGCCTCTCTATTAAGTTAATACAAAATATAACTGGGTAATTGGTATTTTGATATTAATGGGAATAGTTGGCTTTAGAATATTTTCATATGCTAATTTAAGAAAAGTCAGGGTGTAGCTAGACTTACATTTAAAGAAATAACATGATATATAATGCTTGTTTTAAATAAAATTATAAAAATAATTAAACAATTATATCAAAGGGAAATAGTCTTATGGGAGAAAGCAGCAAACAATATGTAAACTATTTGATGCTATTATAACTTTTTAGCTTCATAAATATGGCGTAGAAAGTAATTCAAACTCACGTTATGAATTTTCAGATGTAATTAAAATCTTCCAGCAGTACAACTGTATTTGTTAAAATACTTGGTTTCATTTGATGATTAGATTAGGACTAGAAGATACCAACTTTTCCACAATTGTAGTTCTATCTAATAGCTACAGAAGATTTAAAAGCATAAAATATGTGAAAATGAGTTATCAATTAAAAAACATGTATATTAGCTCTTGAAACTGCTTTCTGTGATAAGTCAAAATGTGTGGGGATTTTGGCATGTATTGTTCATACATTACTAATGGAACTTGTCATTGCTGTTGAAAAATACATTGCATCTTTAACAAACACAGAAAAAAACATTTCTAGCATACCTTGATTCCTAAATGCATTGTTTTCTCAAATGGTTTTGCCAAGTGTGATTTCGACTTTTCTTAGGAGTTAGAGGACAAGAAGTGTATGTAAATTTTAGTTTTACTTTGTTTAATCAAAAGTAATCACTGTTATAATATTCCACAACTTGATTCTATTATGTTGTGATATTTTCGAAATGTTACTGATCTATAAAATATTCATTAAGGTAAACTTGGAAGTGATATTGCAAAAAGATCAAAGCTCATTTTCCATATTACATTACATGCATTGAAAGAGTTACATTTCTGCTGAAATAATTTCCGTGTATGCTGTGATAAAATTGCAGTGTACAAAATTCAAAACTCTTGTTTAAAGCAGAAAACAATTCTGTTCAAGAGTATTTGGCAAAATAACTTCTCAAGTACAGTAAACCTCAGTATATTTTATTCTAAAAGTATCAGTAAACAATCACCCTTTATTTTGTCTTAAAATGTCTCGTGTTTATATTTTCATCATATTTATTAAATAGCAATATGCATATCTTAAATCTGTAGACTAGTAGTACACTTGATTAAATCTATTACTAAATATTTTACTGATATTCAGAGATAAAACAACTCAAAAATCATAAATATCTTTTAGCAATTATGCACTTATAAATACTTCTACTAGTCTAGCTGTCAGCATAAAATTAATCAGTATTTTTTTTCTGGGAACTATTTTAAGTAAAGTAAATATATAGAAAAGACACAAAGCCTTAAGACTAATTTTTAAGTTAATTTCAAATATGTAGGCTTCAATACTGTCATGTGCCATAATTATATTGTAATCATGTATTTTTGATCTTCCTTAGATTCAGAAGAGGAAATGAAAGCATTAGAAGCTGACATATTGACCAATATGCGTACAACAAAGGTGACATTTTCTTTTCCTTAATCTAGTGTTGAAGAATAGATGAATTATCTCTTAAAACATGGTGTACTTGTCTTGTAGTAATAGCTTCCCATCATGATTGGAAAACTCTTTGGGATGCATTTCCTTTATTGGGAAGATTTATAGTTTTAAAGATGCCAAAGGTGTCAATATGAGAGGGAAAATTGCCATACTTCAACCTTAACTAAACAGCCACATATGATTTTATGGGAATATATGCATGGTGCTTAAAAGAACATGTTCCTATTGTTAGATACTTAAATATTCAACTTAAATATCAAAATAAAACTTAAGTGAACATTTTGCCGGGTTTTTTGGTTGGTTTTTTGATTTTTTAGATCTTGAAAAATAAAGTGAGTTGCCTAAATTGAAAATGATAAGACATGACAACCTAAAAAGAAAATGTGATAGAGATAAAACAAACCTGAAAATTTGTACACATACTTTTTTCTCATATTTCTTTGATTAGTGGTTTTATGACTTTCCTCTTCATATCACCTATTTTTTATATTTTTAACACTTTTCGATGATAGTGGCTATTATTTTCTTTTTAAAGGCTCATCTTAAATTAGGGAGATTAACATTTTGTGAAATGTTTTGTTTGTTTATTTAATTTAAACTACATTCCAGATTACGAACTCTCTGCCTCAGACTTCAGAGTGCTGGAATTAAAGGCATACAAAACTACAATGAGATTTTATATATAGCTTACTTTTGATTTTAGCTCGGGATGTTATCAATAAATACACAACATCCATAAATATACAAATAAAAATTTACACATGTGTAAAAGATAATTTATACATTTATCTGCTTAAAATTCCTTTCCTATCCTTTTATGGATTCTATTATGTACATCTGTTCATGGCAACAGATTTAGAAAAATATTCTTCTGTATAGTTTTAATCACATTACCTTTATATTTAACACACATATTGTTCAGCTGCAATAAGATGTTATAAATGTGCCATAAGATGTTATAAATAAACATGCAGTTATACATGCAAATTTCTTCATAGCTAAATGTCGCAAAATATTCTAAATACAACTTTCACTGCATGCTACACAGCTATATGCACTGAGATAACATTCACTTATGTGATCTCTTGTTGGATCTTTTGCCCTATTTTCCTTCATTCCCTTGATTACTACAGCTTTAAATGTTTTAGTATTCAGCAAGGCTCTTATTTATCACTTAAAAAAATCACATTCATCCTTCCAAATTAACTTTAGAATTATTTTGTCTAATCCTATTCTGCAACTTCTAGTCTTCTGTTATTTTTCAAATGGAGACAATAATTTGCAATCGCATCATATTCGGAGAGCAATGCATATACAATTGCCACTTGATACCATTTCCTTTTTTTTTTTTCTTTGTAGT
Source organism: Dipodomys spectabilis (assembly GCF_019054845.1). Classification (NCBI taxonomy): domain Eukaryota; kingdom Metazoa; phylum Chordata; class Mammalia; order Rodentia; family Heteromyidae; genus Dipodomys; species Dipodomys spectabilis. Next base: position 1,448,201 of record NW_024870840.1, read on the forward strand.
AACTTAAATATTTGTAAGTCTTTCTGGAAAAAATCCCCTCATCTCTACCATTTCCTTACATTTACATACTCTTAACTATTTCACAGTCAGGTTCTCCTACCTCACTTCTTTCGTGTTTTCTTAATGATTATTTTTCACAAGTAGAGAAGGTGCTGGTTGTGTTAATTATGAGTTCAGGCTAAATGTCATGAGAAAAGGAAGATAATTTTACAAAATGTAAAGTTTGGAATGAAGTAAAAACTTTGGTCAGCTGTGATAACCCCATGACAACTATTAATGTGTGAAATATTCAATGGCTTTACATTACTGTAATTTCTCAAAACGATTATTTTCCATTTCAGCTCCTCATTCATAAGACACAGCTGAATATAATAGCAAATGGGTACTTCTAAATTTTAATCACACTATACACATATGTTTATTCTTATTGTTCTTTTATATTTCCTTATTGTTTTCCTATTTGTATGTGTGTTACACAAGGAGACTGGATTTATTAGAGTAACAATGAGACCATAAACTATAACCAAATTCTTTAGCACAATACAATTCTTTTTTGTATTTTTATCACAGAAGCTTTAATTGTGTTATCATTTATTTTTCTAAATTTCAGACCAGTAAAGCAAATGTTCCCTCTTGGAAAATGACCCTCCTCAATGTTTGCAGTCTTATAAATAACCTGAATGGCCAAACTGAGGAAACCGGAGAGGCTCCTGAAGAAGAAATTGTTATAAGAAGGAAACTGCCTATGGTTTTAGATGGCTTCAGTTTGGAAGCGATGCTGACCATATACCAGCTCCAAAAAATCTGTCACAGCAGGGCCTTTCAACACTGGGAGGTAAAACAAAAACACAGTATGAGTATAATTATCATTATACAATTTAGCCCTCATTTGTATTGATAGTTGTGTCTTGATCATACCATAACAGGAAGACTTACACATATTAACAAAGAATAAACCATGTGTTGAGGTTACCATTCTTTCAGATGTTCAAAGTGTCCCACAAGTATTTGGACTTTGTCAAAATATTTTTTTCTTTAATCTTAAATGAAGGGCATATCTTGAGGCAGATTTTATCCGTATGTTTTGTTTGTGCCTAAATGGATGGAATACTTACGCAAGTTTTGTTTCTGGTGCTGGTAAGTGAAGGCATGTCTAAGAAATTTAAGTAACCCAAAATATTTTTTTCTAAAACCACTGTAACGTGTACTTACCTATAAATAAAGAGAACGCAAAAAAAGTCCATACAAAATGAGGAAACAAGTGAAAAAGTTTTATTTGTGCTTGAATATATTAGCACAAATCACATGAAATACAGAAATCTTGACTCATTATTTAGGTGGAACTCAGATATGCATATTCATGGGTTTTTAAAACTTTTGTATTTAAATATAATAGGTAATAAAAATGTTTATTCTTTTCACAAAAAGAGATAATAGTATACATATATGTATGTCTATGTAGGTACACATATATTTGTATACCTATATAAGTATGCACACACATGTATAAGTGTATATATAGGTATGTATATATAAGTACAATGTACACATACATGTGTATATAAAGTTGTACATATATACACAATTGTACATACATATGTATGCATGTATGTATACATACATGTGTATGTATACCTATATGCATCTAGGTATATATACACATACATGTGTACATATATACATATACATAATTATACATACATATATATGTATGTATACATACATGTGTATGTATACCTATATATACATCTAGGTACATATACACATATATATGGGTATATATACACATACATATATATGTATTATTCCAGTTTACTTGGGACTCTATATTATGTTTGTTTACATATGAGACATGAGTGTATGTATTTGTCTGTCTATCTATCTTCCTGCCTTCCTACCTCCCTATCTATATCATCTTTATGGTTTATTTAAGTTTGGAGTTCAAGCATTCTTAGCAACTAAATTAGACCCTTCATAGCCAAGATAGTCAAGTTGTATAATACAGAATTACGATAAAAGACAGGAAAAAAATCCTTTGTATAAAGTACTATTGACTTCTTGTCTCCAGTTAGAAAATTATGGGAATTGGAAAAAAATTCAACAACAAAATTGGACTTGAGTTGTGTTAGTGTCTACAGCCAGTAATAATCAGATGGTAAATTGAAAGTAATGAATAATTTTTCTCTAGATTCCCACAGCTTAAACATGGATATTCAAATCCATGAGTAAACTGTTATGAAACTAATCAGAACATTTATCCCTTATAACCTGATGATTATTTTCAGCTATCACAGAAAGCTTTATCCATATTCTAGTTGTGGCTGTCAATTAGTTTTGCTGGAGCAGTTATTTTCTACAGTTTTCCTTTTTGTTCACACAACCTAAATACTAATATGTAAGATTAAACCCTTTAGGTATTGCCAAAGTTATGTTCAGTTCATCAACTACTAATTCTAACTTCACAGTCATCTCTCCCACTGAAGAAATAAGCAAACAAGACAATCCCCAAAGGGACATTTTTAAATTTTTAATGTTACCTTATCTTTAGATGAAAAACAGTTATTTGCAAATTTAAGTAAATTAAAAATTATTAGATAAGTCTGCTTTCAGAACACTATTTTATTGTGGGGACTTGTAGATATAAAAGATAAATCAGAGATATGGAAAGATATGGGGAAATATTGAAGATATGAAAGGGGAGAGTAAATGAATGATAATTGGAAGCTAAAAATATATTTTAAAATTTTCTAGTTGGAGCCGGGCGCTGGTGGCTCACGCCTGTAATCCTAGCTACTCAGGAGGCTGAGATCTGAGGATCGCGGTTCAAAGCCAGCCAGGGCAGGAGAGACCATGAGACTCCTATCTCCAATAAACCACCAGAAAAAACCGGAAGTGGCGCTGTAGCTCAAGTGGTAGAGCGCTCGCCTTGAGCTGAAGAGCTGAGGGACAGCGCCCAGGCCCAGAGTTCAAGCCCCACGACCGACAAAAAAAAAAAAAAAAAAAATTTTCTAGTTGGAGAAACGTTGAAAAATTCAGATTAACCTCCAAGAAAAACTTGTTTCAATGTTTTATATGTTCAGTTTACACCAGCATTGAAAATCTGAGTTTTCCTTCCCAGCTAATAAAATAAACTTGTGCCACAGAGAGGTTCTGTGAATAAGAATGATATTTATTCTAACTGATAAACAAAAAGATGCTTTCCAGATGAATAAAACAAAACCTACAGTTTTGATTCTACTCGAAGTACTATTCATCCTTTAATTTTAATTTAAGCAAAATTGTTTATTCTTTTAAATATTGTTTAGGTCAATAAAACTTGAAAATACAAATCTTAACATAGGGAAATGTCAATTATATGTTATTTAATCCAGAAACGAAGGAAACCCTCAATATCCTATCATGCAAATAGGTAAAGGTCGCCTAAAATTGGAACTTTTGGTATTTTAAATGTTGAGTGATTTAAAAATAAAATGATAATATCATTCTGAACATAGTACAAGTAATTATAGGTTGTGCACCAAGAAACTGAAGATTGAGAAGCTAGATTGTCTGACAGTATGTACTTTTCCTTTATGGAAATTGAAGAGCTGGGGGTTGAAATAAAATACTTGGTGATAATATGTCAGTATTAGTTATAGGGACCCCAAAGTTTACAAGGCAACCATAAGCTAAACAGATTGTTGCCCTATAAGCAGACAGTTTGCATATGATGATATGTACAAAAATTGAGCAAGGGAGGCAGGACAAACATTTCTCTTTCTCTACTGAGAAATGGGTCTTTGCAATGGCTAGGTCAACAATAGACAATTAAATCCCATTACCTTTACAGTCAGACTTAATGTCTCAGATTCTGTACCATATTGGTCATGATCTATTATGTATCTAGTTTATTTTACACTTTCCATCTGAAATTCAAGCATGAAAAATATTCACTGGGTTCTACTTGACGTGTTCATCCAGTTAGAGGGATGAATGATAGGTCTGGAAGAATATGAAAGATTTTTTTTGCAAAGATCCTGTCAGATAAACTAGGAAAGATACTGAACCCAGAATACTACAGACCATGCCCTGATCCATGCCCACCTCCGCTGACCTAGTCATCTCTCACAAGATGTCTATGGTCACATATGTCTGTTTTTAATTTTAAACAAGATAGAATGAAATGAAGGGAAATGACCTGAAATGAAAAATTGTATACATTTATGTTTCTTTTATGTCCTCTCAATTTGCAGATAATTCAGGAAGATATTCTTGATAACGGAAATGACAAAAATGAGAAGGAGGAAGTCATAAAGAGAAAAATCCCTTACATTCTGAAAAGGCAGCTGTATGAGAATAAGCCCAGGAGACCCTACATACTCAAAAGGGGTTCTTACTACTACTGAGAAGATAAATAGTTACTAACATGTGCTTGTGACTATTAGTGTTTAACTAAATATTTAACTGTAGTTATGTGAAAATGTGGCAAAAATATTTACATTGTCTCTTCTACAACTGTGGCTCAGTAGATGTAAATTTTTCCTGCATTAATATAAAGTGGGCTAAATGTTTACAAATAAATCGAAATTTTGAGCATGATGTGTTATGTATAATTGGAGTAGGTGTTAATTATTATATACATAAAATATTGTGTAGTTTTGCAAGGCATAGTATGGTTATGTCAAATATTTGGCATTTTATTTGAAGCTAAGTTTTTTTTTTTTTAATTGTGAAAATACCCTACAGAGGGGTTACAATTACATGGGCAAGGTAATGAGTCTATTTCTTATCAAGCGTTGTTGCCTCCTCCTTTGTTTCCCTTTCCCATCCCTTCCCATCTTCCCCCCCTCCCCAAAGTCTTGCATACATTTCACTGACACCAAACGGAGTAATGACACCACTGTTATTATTTCTTTTTATTTCATTTTATTTCATTTTAAGAAATGCACCCTTCTTCTTAAGATTTACTCACATTTTATATATATATATATATATATATATATATATATATATATATATATATATATATATATATATATATATGTAGGGGATGCTGTTGTGAAAGTAGGACTATCTGAAACAAGATAAATGAAAAAACTGTTAATTGTGCCCATTTTAGTGAATAGCCTTTAAGTGAAATTTTTATGTTAAATGAATGGGAAAGCTAATCAAAAAGACAACAGGTCATTAGAAATACATGCTTCACTGCAGATTTACTTCCATTAGAAAATTTTAAAATCTTTTTAACTCCATTGTCCTAGTCTCTTCCACTCTTCATGGTCTGATCATCCCTTTATCGTTCTCATTATTTGATTTGCACTTTAAGTCCAAGAATGTAATGCCTCCCTTTTAAGACTCACCTCCCTGTCTTAGGAGCACAATAGAGCATCCTGCTGACATTGCTTCTGACTCTTCTTAAGAAATTGAATACAGCACCAACCTTTCTGAACTGCATTTAAATATTTTGATCACAGATCTCAGATATCCATTTACTGATTACAGAATTTTACAATTCCTTAAAAAATTACACCTCTGATTGTCACTTTTGTTGGTTCCTATCTTCTCATTTCTTCAGTTATGACATTATTAATTATCTTTCTTAAATTTTTTAAAAAATTGTTTTGCCAGTCCTGGGACTTGAACTCAGGGCTGGGCACTGCCCCTGAGCTTCTTTTGCTAAAGGCTATCACTCTACCACTTGAACCATAGCATCACTTCCAGTTTTTTTCTGTTTATGTGGTGCTGAGGAATCAAACCCAGGGCTTCATGTATGGTAGTCAAGCACTCTACCACTAAGCCACATCCCCAGACCCAATTCTCTTTATTTTTATGTGATCTTTAGAATTATTTAACCCAAACTTAATAAGAAAAATAATCACATAATTCCTTCCTCCTCCATCCACCAAAGAGAACAGCCAAACTGCATCCAGCTGCAATTATTTTTCTCCCCTGCCACTTCGGTGGGAGGCATCGTCCCTTTTCTTCTTGGTGTCTTTCCTTTACTTCCTTGATTCAGGAAATATCTGCCCCACAAGCCCTTCTGAGGTTAACAAAACTGTCAACAAAACTGGAACAAATATTCAGAAAAAAATAAGCTGCTCAGAAATATTTATAAGGTTTCATTCATCATTGTCCTATTGGTAAAAAGCAAGGTATCTTTAGTAGACAAATGGATAAATAAAATTTCAGCATACCCAATCAATACAATAAAACTCAGTTATAAAATGTTACTGGTGACTCATAATATGGTAGCTACACAGGAGCCTGAGAGCTAGAGGACCGCAGTTTGAAACCAATCCAGGTAGAAAAGTTTGTCATTAACTGTTTTCAAAATTCAAAAAGCAGGGGTGGAGGCATGGCTCAAATGGTCAAGTGACAAACGGGCAAGCAAGCAGAGCAAATCAGAACCAGAATGAGATCCTAAATTCAAGCCTTGGTACTGTTATACAAGGAAACAAAGAAGCAAATTAAATAAATATGAATAAATAAACTGTTAAACCATAGAAATTCATAACAAACTTAAAAGCATGTTCTAAGTAAGAGAAAGAAAGTAATATTAAAATCTATGTATGGTCTGATTCTAACGACATCACATTCCATAAAAGGAGGAAGAGTGGAAATAATGAAAACCACAGATTTTCAGGGATTGTTTTTAGTGAGAAGGATGAATAGACTAAGCACAGAGCATCTTTAGAAGAAAAAGATATTAGGATGGTCAATCATATATTTGTTCATGTTCATAAAATATACAGTCAAGAGTCAAGCCGAGTGAAAACCATGAAAGTATGTGTACTGATGTACACATACTGATGCACACATACTTTGGGAGAGAGCTAGAAAGGAAATCTTTATATCTTCTTTTACTTTTGCTGTGAGCCTAAAACTAATGGAAAAGAAAAAAAAAAGGTTGGTTTACAAAATTTTTTTATTGAACTTGGACAAAAATCCAAATTTTTCTCCTCAAAAGGCCTCCAAAGATCTAGAATTTGCCTCCTTTTGTACTCCCTTCCATTCATTTTCCCCAGCCACAGTCATACCAGTATTTTGGTTCCTTCACTATCACTGCATTGCTTATGTATCAGAGCCTTTGTGGTTGAGGAACCTGTTTCTCAAACACTTCTGGAAGAAAATCTTTTTTCGCTGTTGTTTTCTAAACAAATACAATAGCTGGTTATCTCATTGCCAGTATCTCCTTTGTCCAGGAATCATTATGTTGGAGCCAAGGACTCTGGAGAGAAAAAGGTAATCTTTATTAACTTGGAAAGAGATGTTAGTCCTTGTAATATTTAATCATCCTTTTGTTGGCCTTCATTGTGAAGTTTTCTTTTTTCAAACACACAAATGTCATCATCTTAGGGACAGAGAAGAGTCATTTAGCTACTGTATGGAACAAAGCTCTCTAACCAACCCAGGGCCACAAAGGTAATTACTTAAAAGACAACACTCAAAAAAACACACATCTTCAGCCTTATTGTTGTAAAGTAACAGCCATCCTATGAACTATGTCTTCTTCTAGATCAACCCACTCATGGTTTCTCTCTACATGGTTTTTCACAGCAGATCTTTTCAAGACATCCATCTGGGGTTGGGATGTAACTCAGTGGCAAAGGCATTTGTCTACCAAGTGCAATATCCTTGGTTCAATCTCCAGTACCTAAAAGACAATGTCTATGTGCCACTGATAATATAAAATAATAATATCTATTTAATGAACTCCAGGAAATGGAAACCAGAGGAATTTTCTTCATTGCTTTTGTTTTCTTTTTGTATTGTTTGTTCATTTTTCTGTCTTTGGGAGGTTCGAGGGTAGAGGTGGGACACAGAAATAGATGGACAGCTGGGCGCCAGTGCCTCACGCCTGTAATCCTAGCTATTCAGGAGTCTGGGATCTGAGAACGGTGGTTCAAAGCCAGCCCTCGCGAGAAAGTCCGTGAAACTGTTATCTCCAATAAACCACCAGAAAACTGAAAGTGGCGTTGTAGCTCAAGTGGTAGAGCGACAGCCTTGAGCTGAAATGCTGAGAAACAGTGCCCAGGCCCAGAGTTCAAGCCCCACGACCGACAAGAAAAAAAAAAAAAAAGGATGGACAAAGGGTAAACAAATGTAGCATTGGCACTCACTAGATACTAGGTTGAAAATGACGACTTAAAGGTGGGCATGGGAAGGAAAAAATGGAAGAGAACAAAGGAAGGGGTAACATTGTCCAAAGTGAAATATACTCATTACCTGACTTATGAAATGGTACCCCTCTGCACAACACCTTTAAATATTAAAACAGAAAAACAAAACATCTATCTTAAATAGCCTGTATTCCCAAGTCAATATGTAGTCACTTAATTTTTATTTTAAAAAGATACAAAAAGGTAAAGGACAAATAATTTTCTTCTTCTTTTTTTTGGGGGGTCCGGTTGTGCGGCCTGAACTCTGGGCCTGGGCACTGTCCCTCAGCTCTTCAGCTCAAGGCTAGCGCTCTACCACTTGAGCCGCAGCACCACTTCCGACTTTTTTCTTTTTGCTTATGTGGTGCTGAGGAATCGAACCCAGGGCCTCAGGCATACATAGGCAAACGCTCTACCACCGAGCCACCTTCCCAGCCCTGAGGACGAATAATTTTCGATAGCTATCAGTTGGAAATTGATCTGTCACAGACAGGCCATGATGCTCTTCTTTAAACATAAACAATCCCATAGAACTAAACTTTCAGACTGAATCTCCGTAGCTGTCATGGTAAAACCATAAATATGACCACAACATAATCTTACCTGAGGAAAACTCAAAACTACACTACCAACCCAAAAATTATTAACTATATTCATTTCCCATCAAATTTGAATGACTGCCATGTCTTCATCTGTTACAGACTTAATCCTGTAACCTCCTGCATAAACTTAACCACCAAAATAGTCAATTGCTGTACTGTAGATGTTGATATTCCCTTAAAGGTACATGCATTACAGACTTGGTCCCCAGTATGTTCTACTAGGAGTTGGTAATATTCTTTAGGATGTGCATCCTTGTGGCAGGTACTTTGTTTATTGGGGATATGTGTCCAGAGGGGATTGAGACACTGTCCCCTTCCTCCTTTACTGCTTGGCCATAAGGTGAGCATCTGCTCAACCATGCAGTCTATGCCACTGCTATACAGAGCACTTACCAGCAGAGATCCAAACCAAGGTGTCTGGCCAACTTTGGACTGGAACCTCTAAGGGCATGTTCCAAAATATTTTTTTTTCATTTCAGGTTAATTATCTCAGGTAATTAGCTATAATGATAATTAAGTGACTAAGACAAATCTGACAGAATTATCTAAGCTTTCTGAAACTAGCCCAGCCAGAGCAAAACTAAATTTTTCTGAACATTCTCAAACATCTCAAATCCTACAAAATATACCTGTTTATCTTCAAATACCCCACACTGAAATATTAACAAAATTCTATTTTGTATTTTTAAAATTGGAAAATAATAAGGATGGAATTCATTTAACTTTTTTAACAACTGAAAAGGTTAGTAACTATTCATTTCCCTTGATTTGCATATGAAACAAAATTTAGCTTTTCATTTAATGCCAGAAAAACAAGGATCTTTAAAAGAAAACCATCTACTTCCTGAAAATATGAACATTTTTGCTTCACTAAAAATAATACAAAATTATACGGCCTGAATTTTACTAATCTTTGGGAAATTTAATGACTGGTACTATAAAATACATTTATTTCAAAATGTTGGATTTTAAGAGTGTATTAGGATGTCTATCAAAAATATGATTGCTCATATTTTCCTTGTTTTTCTTTCCTGTTGAGATGTGCCTTGCAAGTAAAGCAATGTGATTCTTTTCAGAAGAATGGCTGAAGAATGTGAAGTGCATACTGCCCTGTACACAGGTGCAGGCCAGGTCATGAGAATGTTTTGTGGACACCCTTGCCAAAATAGAGACTGTGGCCAACCAAAAGATTAACAATTCATCTATCAACCAGGAACTAATTTTAGTCTTATACCAACAGAAATATGACCACTTCTAAAACTCTAATGTTTAATGTATAGTAATATTAATTGATCCATTGACTAAAAAAGACAAGTTAGGATTTTAAAACTTAGTACCAACTCTATTAATGAGCTAAAATCATTTCTGGAAGTCAGAATTCATCCTAGACAAAATTAAAAATGATCTTTATTTATTTTCTTAGTTTTATTTCTTTAAGGAGTTGTATAAAGGTATTGTCATTTAGCAAAACAGTTAAGAATATAGTGTGTTTGGGGCTGGGAAGGTGGCTCAGTGGTAGAGTCTTGCCTTGCATGCATGAGGCCCTGGGTTCGATTCCTCAGCACCACATAAGCCAAAAGGAAAAAAAGCCGGAAGTGGCGCTGTGGCTCAAGTGGTAGAGCGCTTGCCTTGAGCTGAAGTGCTGAGGGACAGCACCCAGGCCCAGAGTTCGGGCCCCACGAACGGACCACCCTCCAAAAAGGAATACAATGTGTTTTGATCAATATTCTCACAATAATGTGCTTTTTCCATACCTATCTTCCAATACCTAATTTACCACATTCTTTTCCTCTTCAATGTGATTACTTTTCTTTGAGGCTGTCAGACCTCATCAGTCTCCATAGTGAACAGATACTTTCTGTTAGAATAAACTTTTAATGTATACGAAAAAATTATTTGTAGCAGCTAAAGTAGTAGTAGAACACATTGTTTTATTCACTAATTAACAAACATTTACAGAGCTTATGCCATAGACCAGGTATTTGGGAGAAGCATTCTGAATAAGACTTATGTATAAAACAAGGAGTCTTTGGACATAACGTCTTGTACATCTCATTGTTACAAAGGATCCACCTGTATCCCTTTTAAACGATTTGTTTTTTCCCTTCCCCTCCACAAATTATACCGACATCAAATACAGTGAAAGCAGGGATTATACCATGGGGGAGGGACGTACAAAGCAACAAAGAAATATCTTTTTTTTTTTTGTCAGTCGTGGGGCTTGAACTCTGAGCTTGGGCACTGAGCATGCGCTCTTCAGTTCAAGGTGAGCGCTCTACCGCTTGAGCCACAGCGCCACTTTCGGTTTTCTAGTGGTTTATCGGAGATAAGAGTCTCAAGGACTTTCCTGCCCAGGCTGACTTTGAACAGTGATCCTCAGATCTCAGGCTCTTGAGTAGCTAAGATTTCAGGCGTGAGCCACTGGCGCCCGGCTAGAAATATCTTATAAATATGTTAGAAGCAATAGCAAGAAAGACAAACCATTTGAGTCCTTATCTTGGGGTTCATTTCCCCTAACATCAACTTTTATCTGACCTTTTCTGCTTGTCTCAGACATATACTAGTTACTGCAAATAAGGGAAACCATTTTACAACTTCCGCGCTCGCGCGGGGGGGGGGGGGGGGGGGGGGGGGGGGGGGGTTGGTGGCAGGAGTAGATGGGAAGAGATGGGGAGGGGAAACAAAGGAGGAGGCCACAATGGTTGATAAGAAATGTACTCATTGTCTTGCCCATGTAATTGTAACCACTCTGTATGGTTCACAAAAAACAAACAAACAAACAAGGACTCTGCAATGTGTACATTGTCCTACCTTTTAGTTACTGCTTTTTATCTGATCCTGCATCAATAGAGCCTCAGATGAATTTTCTTCTGAGGATGCTTCTCCTTAATCTCTTTATTGACTTTTTTTGGCTGGAGAGAAGAGAGAACATTGGGTCCCTAATGTGTTACCTGTTTCTCAGGAAGACTGAAGTACAGAATAACAAAATGCTACACTGGTCAAGATTCATTGTATTAATAAACAAACTGCTTTTCTATATGACACTTCTGTTGTACAAGTATTTGAAGATAATAGAGAGGAAAAGAAAAAGAAAAAGGACTCAATAATCATTTCACTATTCTACCACTAGCCTACATATGCTAGTTACGTTGAGAGGTTTAATTCACTTTCTATCTCAATATTGTTGTATAAGACCCACTTCAAAATCAATGACTTGAAGAAAAAAGTTTGAAAATATGATTCAGTTCATAGAATACCTGCTTAACAAGAATAAGAACACGATTTTAAGCCTCAGCCTATCATCATTCCTGGGGCTTGAACTCAGGGCCTAGGCACTGCTCCTGAGCTTCTTTTGCTCAAGGCTAGCACTCTACCACTTGAGCCACAGTGCCACTTCTGGCTTTTTCTGTGTATGTGGTACTGAAGAATCAAATGGGGCTTCATGCATGCTAGGCAAGCACTCTACCACTAAACCACCTTCCCAGCCCTCAAAATAAAGCTTCTATATGATCTAGCTATAGTACTTCTGGGTCTGTAACCCCAAAGAAAAAAAATTAACACAGTACAGAAATACCAAAATATCCATGTCTATTACATTCTTATTCATGATGTCCATGGTATGGAATCAGCCTAGAAGTTTATCTGTGGATGAATGGATAAATAAAATATGGTACATATATAATGGAGTTTTGCTCAGTAATAGAGAATAATGAATTTATCTGTTTCCTGAAAAATACTATTTTAAGTGACTTAAACCAATCCTATTAAAGGCAAGTATCAAGTTTTCTCCCACTTATAAAAACTGGGCTGGAGGCACACAAAATATTAGTCATGCCAGTAAAAGGGTAGAAGGGGAAGAGAAGAGGGGTAATTGACGTAAGAACGAAAATAAAACATGGAATTAATACAATCAAAGTACATTACAAAGAAATATCACACTGAAATTTATACACTTAATATATCCTAATTAATAATAAGCCTTTTTAACATAAAAGGAAAAGAACATCAGTCTGGCCTTGAAATTTACCCTGGTGTCTTCATAGTCAATTCCAAGAATTTCATGAAAATGGCTTTTGGGGTTTTTTTGAGGTCCGGTCGTGGGGCCTGAACTTGGGCATGGGTGCTATGCCTCAGCTCTTCATCTCAAGGCTAGCACTCTACCACTTGAGCCACAGAGCCACTTCCGGCTTTTATCTTTTTGCTGATGTGGTGCTGAGGAATTGAACCCAGGGCCTCATGCATGCAAGGCAAGCGCTCTACCACTGAGCCACCTTCCCAGCTCCTCATGAAAATATTTTTGCAGCCCTTCATCGGTTTTATTTAAGCACATTTTAGTGTTATCAGAAAGATATTTCAGGAAGAGAAATATGTTCAACATTTGTAAACTGCTCTGTCAGTAGGCTAATTTTCCCTTGATTAAAAATTGCTCAGAAACTGTAAGTCAGATTTATTTCCTAAAGAGAGTTAACAACAGGCTTCACTCTTTTTTTTATAGAAAAGATAGCAAGTTATTGAATAAATGTGTTATCCTTACTGATGAGACAAGATATTTTAATATTGCCTGAAGATTAATCCAGAGATATGAAGTCATTTTTTGCAGAGGTCAGATGACCTGAATGTGCTATGATAAATGTAGCCACACATTACATTGCCTCATGTCTCTTTTAAAGGTTAGTACTTATAATAATACTGGCAGAATACTGTGACATGTTTTACCTCAAGGCAACTGCTGAGAACACTCAAACTTTTGTGTAGATTCAATTGCTTATATTCTCAACTGCTAACACTTTGAGACGCAGGTGGACCACTCCTCTAAAGAGAAAGTCCACATACTGAATGTCTTAAAAGTCCAGACTGATTTAAACAACAGAGCTTGGAAGCACTGAACAATTTTCTGTCACAGGAAACCTTGACTGCATTAGCCTGTTATGTTTAATGTGAATTAAAAAAGAAACTTATTTGGATAGATTTTGGTCAAAAGAGTAGTGCCTTGTAGAAGGGTTCAATTTGTTTGCCACAGTCCATAGAATTTCTGAGAGGAAATTAAAATTTGGATGCCTTTTGAACATATATCAGAAGCTAGGACAGCTCTCTCCCTCTCTTTACTCCTTCTCCCCCCCTCCTCCCTTTGCACTGGCTTTCTTGCTTGCTCTCTCACTTGCTCTACAACTTTACATTCTATTTCCCTAAACTGAACTGTACAAGGAATTCCTGAAATCACTAGCAACATAAGACGCCAATGGCACTTCAAGTTTTGGAAGATCTTGATGGCTATTGTGAAAGGAGAGCCGTAGAAATGTTACAGGTAGAAATATTACATGTTAGGTTGCCATGGGACAGATCTGTTTCTTTCCAGATCACTTTCAACAGCAGCAGAAAATTCAGAGTGAGACATTGAAATCACTGTAAATCTTCAATAAGCAATAATTGATGTGATCAATATGTATTTTCATAGGTCAGCATATATATATACATATACATATGTATATATATATGTATATATATATGTATATATATATATATATATATATATGGAACTGTGCAAAAGACACAAGTCAAATACAGTGGAATATTTAACAAAATAATGTTTGAACTATTTCCAAAGACACATGGAGCCTATTATTGTGCCATGTACCAATGTGTAGAGACATGAATTACAGTATTATATAAGAAAGTCTAACTGTGCTTTAAGTGCAGAATTATCTCTGAGGAAAAAAACAAAAGCCAAAAACCAAAAAGAAAAAATCTCCAAACACTGAGAGCTCCTCTTTATCTCAAACAAATGGAACAGGGTCACTCAGACTGGGAAATAAATTGCTTTTAGGTAGAAGAAAGAGCTTGAAAAAACAGGTATAAAACAAAGAGCATAAGAAACAAATCACTGTAGATACACAGCATATGATTGTGTTGGGATGTGAAACTAGAGAATGTAATAAATGTGTGTATGCATGTACATACCATGCCAGTTCCGTAACGTTTTTAAATGTATCTTTATATTTAAGCTAAAGAGTAAAAAGTCAAATTCAGGCTTATTTTCATTATAACTTTATCATTTCATTTTTGTTTAAAATTTTATCAGCAAACATTATTCTCCTGTTCCTATAAAATGAAATTTCTGAATGGAGTTCATTATATCAAGTTCCCCTAACTCAACTAAATTCTACATGATTAGCAGCCCCCAGATGAAAACAGAAAATTCAGCTCTAGAAACAAATTAGTGGACTTTCTATATCAGTGTTGGGTGGAGCAACTGAGCAATTTTCATAAGACTAAACATAGTGTCAGTACTATGACCTACATTAGATACATCTCAATACAATGACCAAGCAATTCTACTGTTTGCTGTTTATTCCAAGAAATTGAAAACTGAAATCAACATACAAACTTTTATACAGGGCTAATAGTAGCTTTATTCATAAGTATTCCAATTCTACGATTCCTAAGCTCACACATATCTTTTATAACATAATAAGAAAAGTGAAGAATTTAGTTCAATTTACAATAATATATTGCCTTGCCTGACTCAATATTGATTAATTTTTAACTTAATAATAACAAACTCATTGTAACTCCCACATAGATTATGAAGAGGACAATAGAACTTTCAAAATGCTAATAGCGAAGGGTTTTCCATGACTAACTAGATATCCAAATTGGTTGCAAAGGTATTAAGAATGAATCAGGTTTTCCTCTCAGAAATTCCGATCTACTAAATGTCTTCAAAAGACATCTCAAATTTGTAACTCAGATAAAGAAAGAAATCTTCAATTGAGTAATAAAATGTCTAGTTATTTACTCCAACTTGGGAATTTTGCTCTCCATTTCAAAGATATCTCAAGTTGGCACAATAGTTTGGTAGTCTTTAATTTTTCTGATGCATTTGCTTCAGAAGTCCTTCCCCATGAATACATCTATAAGAAAGAAGAACCAGGATTTGTTTCTAAATCCTATATCTCTAATAAATTACTTATGGTGTCCTACAATGTCATCCCGTTCAATATTCTCAGCCTCTGTAGACCCACTCCTTCCTTTCCTTTCTGAATTTTGTTGTATATACAACAAATTCTTGACTGTATCATCCCCCCTTCCCTCTTTCATTGGTTCACCTCTCCCCTTGGCCATATTCCTCTCTTGCAAGTATCCATTTTCTGATGTTGATTTTTCTGGGCTTTGACCTAGTCATTCTAAAAGATAATATCATTTGAACTCTCCGTGGAATCTATTATATCTGATCTAGTTAGTTTTCACACTACCCATTGTGTTTATTTATACATATATAGATCAATAAAATGTAGTTAGTGTTTATATAAATATATACATATATTTCTAACATATATTACATGATTTGTAAGGAAATAGAAAGACTTGCAATATATGTACATATATTGCAGGTTTTAATATTCATATTATATATATATAATTGAGCAAGCTGGAGCCACAGACATGAAGTTTGCATGGTTTTCTTCATCTGTAGGTAGACAAACTGTGTCCTTTTCCTTCAGTGTATAAAGTTACATCCATTTGTTCAGGGAGTGGTTATGAGCTTTTATCCATAGCTATTCCCATCTTTATCTGCATTTTATCAAAAGAGTTCATTTTCCAGTCAAAGTACAAAATGCCATGCATATCGTTCACATACAGTCAACTTGTTACTAATGATCACATATAGTCAACTTATTAATTATTATGTTTTGTTTACTCCAAATTTTAAACTAAGTAATATATTCATTATAGTAAGTGATCCAATGGTGACACAGTCAGCATGGATTTAATGAGGGTAGAAGCCTATCATTTCAACACAAAATTATAAATAACTTCAAATCACTATAATACTATTTCAACACAAAATTATAAATAAACCTAAAATCACTATAATATATACCTTGAAAAAAACAAACAAGTACTCTAAGAACAAACTACCACAAATTTAGTGACTCAAGCAGCAGGAATTTATTGTCCTATTTCCTTAGAAATTAATGTCAAATCAAACTTGTCTACTTGGCCTTCTTCTGGGAACTATGATAATCTGTTCTTGCATTTCCCCTAGCTTCTAGAAGCTCAAAGGCAGAATATTTGGTATCCCTGGCTTGTGGAAGTGTCAACATGATTTCTGTCTTTAACTGCGTGTGGATTCCCTCTGTGTGTGTGTGTGTGTGTGTGTGTGTGTGTGTGTGTGTGTATGTGTGTATACAAATCTCCTTTTTTGGAGATAAGGAAACACAATGATACTGAGTTATTCTAATTGACTCTTACTCCATCTTAACTAATTATATCTACCAAGTCCTATATTCACAACTCATTTTATAGCCTAAGGTACAAGGGATTTCAACATGACTTTTAGTATGACACAATTCAGCCCATAATAGAAAAGTAATCATAGTCCAGAAAGTTGAGTTTCATATATACTTAAGACACTCTGATTTTCTCATGTATAAGCTGTTAAGAGAATGCATAGTTTTTAAAGTGGCATTGATCTGGAAAAAAGCAAATTATAAACATACTAGTAGGCATTTAATATTAGATGGGTTCTTGGTATTTATTAGAAAAAATTATGAAGAAATGCAACGATTACACATTGAGTTATGTTTTTAAAACAAGACTAGAATTAATGAAAGTAAATTGTTTTTAAAGTATATAGAAATATCTGTATGGAAGCCAGAAATAGGAAACTGATAAAAAAAAATACTAAATTACCATTACTTTTGAGAATGAAAAGGAAAGTAATGTAGACTGAATTTTCCTACTATATTGTCATTGCATTATCTCTCCTTTTAGTTTCAATCAATTTAGAAACCCATGAGAGTATGTGTAATTTAATTCTGTACCAGACAGTTACAGTATGAAGGTGAAAATTTGGAATGAGGGTGTTTTTAATGGAAACTTCTTAAAGTAATTTAATGGAAACTTCTTAAAGAAATGCTAGACTACCAAACAGCCACTGATAATATTTTCATTTTTAGATGTTTTTATCTTCATTTAGAATTTAATGTAATAAAACAAACATGCTGAGACAGAGTCAGAATCCCTATGGATTTATGGATGGAGAACCAAAATTTACTCTAAAAAGGAATATGATAACTTTTAAAAAATCCAGGATTTGGTGCAAGGAGCATGTTGAGAATCTTATTTAGTCCTCTTTTTCAAGTGAAATCTAAACAGTCTTTGAAGTAAGAATATAATCCGACTTATATCCTTCAGCAGGAATCAGGGATGAAAAGTGTTCAGATGTATCACTGTTTTCTACTTCTTTGAAGGAATCTCTTCATGTCTGTGGTGAGTGATGATAGAGACCTAAGTCATCCTCCCCCTTTGGCAGTAGGTGATTTCTGGGTATCATTCTGACTTTAGGTTTTGCTGAAGCAATCATGATGCTGCACTGACTCAGATGTGTGATCTGTAATGATGCAAAGTTTCATCTCTCCCTGTTTGTTTCTGAGAGAGGACACACAACACAACTAGGTCACACTCATTAATGCAGTAAGTGGCAGAATCACAACTTTAAATGAACACTCTAGCACATATGTGGCAACAACTCCCATAAATATGTAAGAGAAATCTTTCAATTTATATTTAAAAAGGAAATTCATGCCAATGTGAGAGTGAAGAAAAAAGCTCTCCTTTTTACAGCTCAGTGACAAAAAAATGTGCAGTCAGTCCACTTTTATAAGATGAAAAGAAAAATTGTGCAAACTATGACATTTAGTATTTTGGAGAGTTTTTTTCTAAAACAAAAATAACAAATGCATTTTTTTTATCTCTATGTTTTTGTGCTGTGGCATGAAAAAAAATTAGGTTAGCTGACATTTATTATATCCGTGTTTAAGCTGATCACAGTGAAGCATGCCCATAATCATAGATACCTGGGAGACTAAGATAAAAAAGATTATGATTCAAGGTCAGCCTGAGCGAAAGTTTCAAGGACTCCTCGTAAAACGATATAAAGTTGGGCAAAAGCTGGGAACTGATGGCACACACCTATAATCTTAGCTACTCAGGAGGTTGAGATATGAGGATAATGGTTCAAAGCCAGATTTGGCAGGATAGTCCATGAGACTCTTATCTCCAAATTACCACCAGAAAACTGGAAGTGGTGCTGTGGCTCAAGTGGTAGAGTATTCGCCTTGAGCTGAAGAGCTCAGGGACAACACCCAGGCCCAGAGTTCAAGCCCTACGACTGACCAATAATAAAGGTGGCCATACTGGCATGTACCTTTTATCTTAGCTAATAGAAAGCATAAATAAAAGAATTACAGTTCAGGATGGATTGAACATACATGTGATACCCTACAGGAAAAATTTTTAAAAAGGGGGCTGGGGACAAGGCATATGGCTCAAATGATAAAGTACCTGACAAGCACAAAGCCTCATGTTTAAACTTAATGTACCATTTCTTTCTAAGTCTGTTTATAAACCCATCCCATTAAATTAATCTTTATCAATCTTTGAAATACTTTAGAAAAAATTGGTAAATCTGTTTTCCTAGTGAATAAAATAGCACTATCAAAGTGAGAACATATGTAGTTTTTTTGTAAAAATTATGTTGAAAAATAGGACATGTAGACATGCATAAAAACTACATATATACTTCATGATTTACTGTAATGTTAAAAACTTGTAAAACAACCACCCAGTTAAGTGAATGTTAAATAAGACATTGACTAAAAATAAAACCTAAAAATTCTCAGTGGTAACCTTTGCTTAAATGGAACCACTCTTCATATACTTCTACAAACAACATTCATCTTTGTCTTGATAATTTTACCAACATATTCTATTTTGCTAAACTCTAGCCATGTTTCTGCTTTGCCTTTCCTATACCTGTGCTTATAAAAAATGTATTCCTGTTTTGTGAATCCTAGGGAATATTCCATTTGTATCTCTAAGATACTCTTTCAGAAAAAAATCAAGTGAAAAATTTACAATAAAACCATTACCAGAAACTCTCCCCAAACAACCTTGAACTATTTCATGTTAGAACTCAGTTAAAGCAGTGAAATAAAATTCAATTTAAACAATTACAGAAAGGAAAAGTGATTCACAGATACTATAATGCAATTGAGCTCTCTTTTAAATACATCACCTAACAGTCTAATGGCTTTCCAATAAAACTTCCATTCCTCATGAGGATCTGGCCACATTTTACATAGAGACGTGCAATGATATTGAGAGCAGCAATGGAGCTGTCCTCTTGGTGTCTTAAATAACATTAACACTAAAAACAGAAAAACTCATAAACTCATTCTTGTCTTAGAACTTTGAACCACAGATACACAATCTCTATAGCTCTTAGGGAAACACAGCATGGAATTAACATTTATTTTTAAATCCAGAACACCTAATTTAACTTAAATAAAGAAAATTTAAAGTGACAAAAAGAATAATCAAAAAAAGTTAATAGAGAAGATACACTTACAGTTTTGTAATACTTTTTAGAAATCAGTCTTATCTGATTACCCTTAAATATTTAAAAAAACACATTCTCTTCATCTTTCTGAGAACAAATAGTTATCTTTACACATGCCAGCTGTGTAACAATGTTTTGTCTTGTACCACTGTAAATTTCATTTTAATGTTAGATTAGCATAACTTCCCTATTGCAACATATATATCTTGAAATAATATCATGTTACCTCTACAAATATATATATATATATATCTTCAGCACAAGGCTAGTGCTCTACCACTTGCGCCACAATGCCACTTCCGGACTTTTCTGTTTATGTGATGCTGAGGGATCAAACCCAGGGCCTGATGCATGAGAGACAAGCACTCTACCTTTAAGCCATCTTCCTAACCTCTACAAATATCTTTTGTCTTACACACTTCAGTTTTTAGGATATAACTAGGGGAAAACAACAATGCAAAGATGAGCCCACAGATTGTAGGATTTAAGTCTTGAGTTACAGATAAATCCAAACAAAGAAGAGAAAGAATTAAATACTAAAACTATTATTTAGGAAAAGCAAATCACGAGCTAATGCTATTTTTATTTTTGAATTATATTGCCACCTACTGGTTACATCTGATATGAAAATAAAGGAGTGGCAATACTTAAAATCAGAAAGGCAATAAATATTGGATTTCAGACCTAAAGTAAGACCTGAAAGTGCAAAACTACCAGGAAAACCCACACACAAAATAACTATGAAGTGGGTAAGATACTTTGTACAAACACAGCATAACAAATAAACAAAAATATAAAAGAATGGACTATGCCGAGCCCAATGTTTCTGTATAGCAAACCGTGAGCAGATGAGGAGACAACAAAAATAGTGATCAAGCTTCCAGACACCTTGTGGAAATGAATGCTCTGTATATTTTCTCCCTCATCCAAAATTCATTCCAAGAATTTCATTTCCTATCTAATTAAATGGGCATGCAAAAGATGGACCATGTAGAGGTCCACATTTTGGGTGTAAGTTAGCAACTCATTTATTTCTATCACTAATATAATAGTTGCAGGGATCTCACTCAAGAGCTTGGCAAGCGCGGCACATCCCACCACTGAGCTACAGCCCCAGCTATTGTCAGAGATTTAAATATATAGGCATGAATGTCAATAATGGTCAAAACCAGTTAGATTCGAATCTTCAGATTGTCAACTAACAGGTTGTGAATATTTTTTTTCAAATCCTAATATCTTTTATATTTCATTTTTACTTCAGCACAAGTACATTGCACAGATTTAAAATATACTGTTATTTTCATGTATTTCTACCATGCTTTTTTGGAGTAATAGGCTCACATGGACTTAGAATCCTTTTACTCTCAGAAATCAGAACTCTATAAAATGAACAAGAAATAGCAGATATAAGGAGTTCCCATATGGAGCAATTGAGCATCATTAATATTTCTGAACACTAGGTGGTATTTCTATACACAAAACTGCAATAAAACAGAATTCTAGTCTTTTTTTTAAGAATGGTTATTTTGTAATTTTTCATCTGATTTTCATCATAAAGCTTTAATTGATAAGTTGAATTAATATTGTGACATTGAATTTCCACCTCTGACCACATGTCCACCAAAGAAAAAATAAAAAGGAAAGAAGTAACTTGATTTATGACTTCTAAATTGTGATAGGAAGACCAATACGGAATCATAGTCACTTTCTATTAAAATGCTAGTTCTGGCTTTTGGCTCCATGTGAACATGCAAGTTTCAGTTGACAGCCTCCATCTGTGACATTATCAGGGAATTTTGAAACTAGATTTTCCTCTATATATTCTCTACAAAATCAAGATCCAGTGCTAAGTCTATTTCTAGAACCACCTCTTGGACATAGGAAAATAAACAACAATGTGATTTACAACGCATTTAAGTACAAGAACAAGTTAAATCAAATCTAACAATACATTTCCCAATAAGTAGTAATTTAAAGAAAGTTTTATATCATTGATGTACCTAAATAAACCAAAATGGAGTGATATTGATATTGATCCATATACATTTAAAAATGTATGCTTTGTGTTTTCTGGTTCGGTTTGATCTTTTAACAACTTAGTGATGTTTCTAGCTAAACTGGGAGGAAAATGTGGGAATTATTAGCTAGTCCTCACTTAATATAGCTGTCACAGCAAAACAACCAATATTTCAGCTTAAGAAACAAATATTCCAAGTTAAAACTTTGTGATTTCTGGACATTGCAGGCTCAGGCCTATTATCTTAGCTACTCAGGAGGCTGAGATCTGAGGGTTATAGTTCAAAGCCAGCCCTGGCAGAAAAGTCCAGGAACAACTCTGGGTCCTGAGTTCAATCCCTAGGACTGGCACCAAAAGGTAAAACTAAAAAAATAAAAAAATAAAATACTACGTGATAAATCAGATTACTATACTTGCATATAGTGAAATTATAAAATAAAATTCTAGATTTTATTTATTCATTGTTATAGTTTAACTACCAAATGCAAACAAGTATAGTCTGCAATTTCCTGTTTCTCAATGTGATGTGAATATTTTGAACTTAATAGAAAAATACTGAGTATTTTGTTTCTGTAATAGAAGCTTTCGAAATTGAAGGCCATAATAACTAGAGCAACTTTATTATTCTTTCCTGCCTAAGCTGAGACAAGGTCATTTGCATATTTCTTTTCTTGATATGCAGATAATTTAATGTGGGGGTATAATTTACATGTCATTTCCTCAACTAATGAATTTGTCTTTTGTTGAACATTGCAAAGGGAGTTTTTGGAGAGAGTATAATTTGAACAGAGGAACTTATTCAAATCAGAAATATTTTAGCTTCAATTATCCACACTTTCAGAATAAATGTAGAGTAAAGGGCCCTTTTATTTTAATTTCTTGGAAAATAGAATGGTGAATTCTCACAGAACAAGAGGGCATGTGTGAACTTGGGATCCTGCTCTACTGTTTACTGTTGTGAACCGCAGATACTGCGGTGCTGTTTACTGTCGTAAAGCACCTCATCTTTATTTTATATACTCTGTATATTGGATTTTTGCCATTAAGTCCTACAGGGAGAAATAATATTCAATAGCAGATATAAGTGTTTTTTTTTTATAGTTTTGTGGGTATGTTTGCTGTAGTCAGTAGATAAATTCTGGTTTATTTCAGACTTTAAAATTGTATGAAGACATGTCTTATTGTTCTCTTACTCTTACTAAGGAAAAGGTTCCAGCACTTAAGAAAGGCATCTTTTGACGTTTTTAGTAGAGAGTTTTGTTAATAGAATCATATGTTAAAAGCAAAAAGCTGAACATTTCTGCGCCTTGATGTAAAGTATGAAATTCCGATGTGAAGTATAAAGCTACAAGATGACATCAGGGGTGATGGTTCCCATATATTTATATTCGGAGTTGCACAAGTGAGGAAATATGCCACATGTTCTCTCTTCTTACGTATTTTGACTTTTAGACTCTTAGCTGTGTGTGTCAAATATAGTTATTGATAGTTCATATTTAGGAATGACATGTTGTATGTATCTTTAAATATTTTGTAAACATCATTAACAATGACAACAAGGACACCTCTTTATGGTTCATGAACATAGATTTTTTTAGCTTTTGACAAACTTTAACTATAGAAATTAGATTATAATTGATAAAATGCTTGTTATGAATTTTTAAATGCATATTCTGACAGTCCTTATACCTAAAAATAGATTTATTTATATATACATGTATGTATAGATGGCAGATAGATATTTTGCTAAAAACACATCATTTTTAAAAGGGATATGTTTATTCAACTCATACTGCCTTCTCATAAAAGGAGTCCTGAGGTGTTTTCCACCTTATGTAGGGGAAACAAACAAACCGACAAACAACTTCTGTTCTCAATTGCATATTGCTAGACTCTACACAATCAATTGACTTTTCTCTGTTAGACTTGTAGCCTAAGATCTTTATAGATTCAGCTGTGTAATATAAGATTGTCTGGTTTTTAGAATTCTTGAATGTCTTACATCTACAACTAAGGCACCTCTGAGCAGATCATTATTTCAGGAAAAATATACATCTATCTCCAATCACACAGTATCATTTGATCCTTGGCAACATCCTGATTGTCAGGTGGTTGCTTTTATGTCCTGAACAGGTAATTTTTCTTCTATTAATTGTAGAAGCAATGTCTTTTTGACTATGTATTAGGTGGTAGGATAGCTAGGACTTACCCCAAGGCATAAGAAAGAAGTTTACTTCTCAGGAGACTGAGATATGAATATCACAGTTTGAAGGCCACTAGGAAAGAAAAGTCTATGAGATTCTATCTCCAAATAACCAGCAACAGAGCCAACCATCGAGTCTAAAGCCAATAAGTATAATAGAATTATAAGGATGTGTATGTATTATAATTTCCATTTTACCATCTTCTGTTGTCTAATATTGGTTGTTTCCAGGATAGCTGTGGCCACACACTGAAGAATGTGGAGTCATTTTAATTCACCTGCTATCTTCACAACAATCTTAGGACATTGAAAGAAGCTGACAATGGCCCTCAATGAAACATTTTGAAGACATGTACACTTTGAAGAATGTGTGGGGACCCAGAATGGCACTGTAGTCTTTGTCATATGTAGTAGGAAGTTGAAGGAGCATCCTATAGACCTTTCTCCAGGATTCAGAGCCCCTAAATCTCTCTTTATCCACCACAAGTCCCAAGCCTATTCAGGCTGAAGCACTTGCATCATTGTAAGTTTCTTTGAAGCCAGCAAAGATGAACTAGTATTTAGTAGTTCTTTAGAGAAGGAATACTTATTATCTTTATTTTGTTGTTTATTTTTTTTCAAGTGGATTTTCTTTGAGACTATAAAAATGAATTGCCTTAAATCAGGAGCTGGTGGCTCATACCTGTAATCTTAACTACTTAGGAGGCTGAGAATTGAGGACCAGTCCAGGCAGTGAGATTCTTATCTCCCATAAACTATCAAAAATCTGGAAGTGGAACTGTGGATCAAGTGGTAGAGTGTTTGCCTTCAGAAGAAAAATGCTAAGAGACAGCAGCCAGATCCAAAGTTCCAACCCCAGGATTGGCACATGAACATGTACACAATGTTGGTGGGAGACTCAGAACTGAGGATCATGACTTGAAGCCAGCTTGAGCAGAAATCTAAGACACTCTTACCTACAATTAACTACCAAAAACCTGAAAGTGGAACTGTGGTTCAAGTAATAGAGTGATAAGCTTGAGCAAAAACACTGAGAGACAGCACCTAGGTTATGAGTTCAAGTCCCAAGACTAGCACCAAAACTAAGAAACAAAGAAAGCAAGCAAGCAAGGAAGGAAGGAAGGAAGGAAGGAAAGGAAAAGAGGAAAAAGGAAAGAAAACAAAAAAGGAAAGAAAGAAATTGTAAAAGTGGTATGCTTTTTTCCTGTTCTTTTAATACTCATGCACATTTCTGCTTTTATGAGTATAATATCAAACACTGGATTTTAAAGTTATGAATAGTAGATTCCTGTAGTGATCAAGTCACTAGAAAAGTTACCTCTATGCACACAGGCAGTTACTTTTCCTGTAACTTAAGCTAAAAGACTTGAGAGGAGGATGGTGAACATAATTTAACAAGATGATATTTGAACCAAAAATGTATCTATATACATTAACATTTATCTGTGAGGAAAATAAAACCAGAGAAGCAGAAACTTATCAAGTAAAATTAATTTTACTTTTTTGCCTGGTTGATTATTTGCATTGCATTGCCATCTGGTGGTCAAAGTCAGTGTTAAATACAAAAGTGTTTGGTTGGTTGGTTAGTTGATTCTTTCTTGTTTGTTTGTCTTTTCTTTTTTGGTACTGGGGATTGAATCCAGGACATTGCACTTGCTAGGTAAGTGCTTTGCCACTGAGTTACATCTCAAACCTAAATACAAAAGTTTTAAGAGACATTGTCAGAGTTTGTGTGTAATCAGATGCAGAGATTGAGAGCAAGAACTAAGAATGTAACATCTGACATTACTTTTAAGCCTAGGATTATATGTCTTGCCATGAATCTTATAGGCCCAAGTGATCATGATAAGCAGTGTACTACAGAGCTGCACATATGGGCATTCTCTGCTATGCTCAGTGTTTGCTGTTTCCCTTGCTTGGAAAGTTGGTAGGATTACGTGTACACAGATTAGGAGAATTTGTGACATGGCTGTGTTAGTCAAGGTTCTCCAGAGACCTAGAATTAACAAAATTTATATGTAGTGCCCCTTATCCAAAACTACTTTTTGTGCTTTCCATAACCTAGGGGAAAATATAGTTCAAAAACAGATTCATTTTAGAATGAATCAGTTGATAAACTTTAACATGTGGGCCATTCCAAGTAGTGTGATGAAGTGCCACCATCTCCTACTCCATCCCACCCAGGGAACAGCTCATCAACTTGTCCAGAGCAGCCACACTACCTACTGCACCTGACCATAGCCACAGAGCAGCCAGATGGGCTACAGAGCAGTGGTCATCATACCACAGTGTGCGCACACATGTGCACATATATGTAAGAAGTTCCTCTGGCTTTACTTAACAAGACACAATTTTGGGGGGGGGAGTAGTTGTAGGGCTTGCTCTATCTCTCAGTTCTTCAGCTCAAGGCAAGAGCTCAATCACTTGAGCCACAGTGCCACTTTTGGTTTCCTAGTGGTTTATTGGAGATAAGAGTCTCATGAACTTTCCTGCCTGGCTGGCTTTGAACCTCAATCCTCAGATCTCAGCCTCCTGAGTAGCTGGGATTACAGGCGTGAGCCATGGGCGCCCGGCAAGACGCACATTTCTAAACACAATATGGCAGGAATAAAAATAGTTATGCCTAACTTTACATAGGTAGACTGTAAATCACTGGTCCCTTTCTTTTTTGAATGTACTAAGAAAGGGAGTAGAAGTTGATTGGAATTTCAAATTGAAAACTAGCTAAATTCTAGACAGATACTTTTTTAATTCGGGACAACAGTGATGTAATTTAATCTTCTTTACAAAGAGAAAATATTAGTGGAATATCAGATTAAAATTTATCTGCACACACACACACACACACACACACACACACGATACTTTACTTCCCACAAAGCCCCACAGCTTCACAAATGGTTAATTCATTATTTATAAGAAAGGTCCGCGGGGCATCAGTAGCTCACACCTGTAATCCTAGCTACTCATGAGGGAGACTGAAATCCGAGGATTGTGGGTTAAAGCCAGCTGGGACAGGAAAGTCCTTGAGACTCTTATCTGCTATCAAGGACAAGAAAACTGAAAGTAGTGCTATGACTCAACTTGGTAGAGTGTTGACCTTGAGCACAAAAGCTTAAGGACAGTGCCCAGGCTCTGACTTCAAGCTCCACTACTGACAAAACAAAACAAAACAAAACAAAAAAGTAACTATATAACTTCTGTAAGATTCCTATCTACTATCATGTAGAGAAAAATGCTTCTTGGGTCAACTTACTTTTATTTTGGGCAGAGTTCCTCTTATGGAATTTGATAAACAATATTGTAATATTCTGCTAGTATTTTATTTGAACTCTTAATAGAATTAACAATTATATATACTTACAAATTATTATGCTGTATTTTCCCTGCTCAGGTCATATTCTTTCCTACTCCTTTTCTCCTTTAATGGGAATAAAACAAAAAATCCCGTAATACATCATTCTATATTATAAATAATCATTTGTTCATATGTTTAAGATTCTTTTAGTCAGTTTTAATAGGAAATTCATAACTTTTGAAATGATAAACTAAACATACATATTCAAAGTGACGGACAAGGGAATCTCAGTAGCATTCTTTTATAAATTAGCCGCTAGATGGCGAACTGAATCCAGGTATCTGTAGTCCAATGGCACAGCTCCTCCTTGAGTGTTTGGAAAATGTTCAGTTTATTGTTTTTGAGCCAACTTTTACTGTTTTATTTACTATAGAATTTAATTCAAAATACTAGCCATTTCTGGTTGTGTACTTCAATCAAGTTAACTCTCCGACAGGAATGTTTTGACTTATGTGCTCTCAGGATTCAAAGTGAAAGAACTGAGAACAAAACATTTCCACAATTTCAATTCATAAGCTTTCTCATTTATCACCTTTAAAGTTATGCTTGTTTCTTTCCTTTGGGCACAAGTACAAGATTGAGAGACCATGAAAATAAATGTTTATAAAAAGTAAATACGATGTTGGTAGACACTTTGGTATTCACAGTTTTGGATAATTCTTGATTTGTTGCCACAAGTGGATTTAAAAAAGACATACATACTGCTATAAAACCCATCAACCATAATGTGTTACCATATTTTAATCTTGTTAAAGCTAAGGGACAAAGGTTTATGATAACTCTTCGTTATATTCAATAAATCCAGATCAGACATCTTTTATATATTTCATACAGCTAACCATTGAATTAGAAAATATCAGTCACAAGGTCACACTTTAGGGACCAGTAAATATTACTTTTTGTGAAATTAATATCATAAGAAAATACAGTGAAAAACAACTTTTTGATTGCATTTATAGAAGCCTCATATTTATAAAGCTAGATTAATGAAGAAGCACAATTTAAATCATTCTATTAAGTGACAAAGAATGAAAATACAGAGTAGATAATTCTGGTTAAGTGTTGTTTGCTTTAATTGCAATATTACCTTCAACTTTGTATAGGAAACAATGAGAATTATAACATTTATCTCAGAATAAATCCCATGGCCATCTTTTTCTATGTAAACAAGCAAGCAGCAATTTTTCCATAAAACCAATTGGCTGCCATCTGTGACACTGGCAGAAATCTGAAATTGGAAAATTGTTTTGCAGGAAACTCTAGATGAGTCATTTATGCTGACATGGGAATCTATTATCAGTTACTTTGGTGTTTTATTTGTTTTGAGACAACAGAGATAATGGGTATGTGTTATATTTGCATTTTAGTTACCTCACGGTAATATATTTTAAATTTTCTGTACTAATTTGATAAGCTCAATAAAATGTGATCCAGAGCTACCTGCTTTGTTGTTTGAGAATACTCATGGAACATTGGGTTACATTTTGAAAAGATTTAACTCAATCCAAGTGCAGTAGTTGGTATACTGTAGAGCAAACAAGAGTATCATTATAATTTTCAATTTGCAGCTTGTTGTGTACAACTTAACCCAAACCACAGGGAAGATGATATGTAATTAGACAATGAATCATGGTGCCCAGTTTGAGCTTCAGCTGATGCTAATGATACACATGTAAAGCAGAGTCAAAAACTAGTGAAACACGATTTATGACAGGAGGTGGGAGCTACTAGTACTGATTGGCAGAATTTCACTTGTTTTTTGTTTTTTTCTCCTCCATGGCCCAAATTATGTTTGGAATAGTCTTAGTTAAAAAGTTTTGCTGAATTATAACAAACAAAATCAGAAAATATACCAATAAATAAATACCAGAGTCAATTCGGATATGATTTTCAGAACTTCTCAGTGATGGTCTTCCCATTTTAAAAGCTGTTTTCACAGTTACAGTATTTGTAACCATTTATTGGTCCAATAAGATGATGATCAAATACAGGTGACAGCACTGCACCAGTGTCAAAGCTTATAAAAAAAACATATGGTTGTTGTGTTGTTACCTGTATTTCCTTATCTACATTTCCTCATAAAGACAAAACATATTAGCCAGAACACAAGCATGTATGAGATTCACTAATAAGTATTTCTGGAGGCAGAGAAATAAGCTAGGTTTATGCATAACTTTTATTTTAATTTTTTTCATCTGCAAACGAAAGCCTATTATTTGTGAAAGTAAATTAGAATCAAACCTTGCACCTCATCCTATAGTGAAGTTCTATCAGATAAGTTGAGATAATTGGAGAAATTTCATCTATTTTGGTTGTTTTGAAGGGCATACCGAAGATATACTTGTCCAGAAATTGCATCTTTATCTCTCTTCTCTCCCGTACATGATTTCCAAATCTCTAGAAGGGAATAAGGGTCCTGATGCTGAGAAATAACCTTTGAAAAAATATTTTTCAGTATCCTCCAAATACTGGTTAGCTGTGAAGGAAAAAGATAAATGGACTTGATTCTAGTATCTTTCTTATAAATATAGCTGAAAATAACACTCCAAGATTCTTTTCTTAGTATATATTAATTGTACAAAAGCAAATTCACTGTGAGACTTCCACCTATACAATCAGTGTCACCTCCTCAATCCTTGTCCCTCCCTTCCTAACACAATTTTAATAGGTTTCACTCTTCTGTTTTAACTCAACCAAATGAAGCATTTCAACTACTCTTAAGTCAAAGGAAACCACCAGTTAATTCTTTCATCACAAAGTTGAAGAAGGAAAACAAAAAACAGTTGGGCCTGGTGGTTCATGCCTATATTTCTTGTTTTAAGCCAGCCTGGTCTACAAAACAAGGTCCCATCTCAAAAAGCCATTTATGTACACACACACACACACACACACACATATCTCCTATATCCTATATATATATTCTTTTTATAATTTTTATCCTATATATATTCAATACATATATCTTGTGTCCTATATCCTACAGTAATATTTTGAAGATTGGTACAAAATTGCTTTCCAAAATATAATTCATTAACAAAGAAATTTGTTGTATTGACTACTCTGTTTTCTGTTTAGGGGTCAATGTTCAACAGAGCTTGTTTTCCTACATTTAAAATTTTGCTAATCTGATGACTATAGTATCTCACTCATTGGTTCCATGTACTCATTTCAATCAAGAACAAGTTACTGCTTAGAAAAATGTTGATGAAATATATTTGTCTTAAAGCCTCAATATATAGACAGGGATAGTTAAAACCAAAGAGAAATGTGACTTTCTCACTGAGTGAAAGAATCAGAACTAGGATCCAGGACAACTCATTTTAGAGAAGAAATTGACAGGGAAGGAAGAATCTTAAATAGAAATCCTAGCCCCTCTCCTAAGTACTGTCTTTACTGGTGAAACTAAAATAACAATACAGATCACACCTATTTATAGTTTCAAAGAAATGAGAGAAATAACTGAAAAATCACATTAATCAGAGGACAGTCTCTTCACAAACCAGTTCATAAATCATTCTCTTTCTCCCCCAGCTCCTTAAATTTTCAAACACTTTGAACAATGATAATTCTTTTTCACTTTGGGTGACACTCCTAGGTAAATTGGGCCACATTATAGTCTATTTGGGAGTAACTTTAAAGTGATTAATAGGATTGGGTAGGATGGACAATTTTTGATAATTTGGATATAATGTGAATGGGCCCAGACAATCACTTCTTTTTAAATTAAGCTAAGCCAAAAGAAGAAGAAGAACAACAAAAAACCCAATATCTTGATGTGATGTGAAAGGCATCCACTGGCAAAACTCTCCTTTCTTATTATAACAAATCATATGTATCACCAAATTAGAGTTATTTGATGGTGCAGTACCCACTGTTTGATTTTTTTTGTGTTCTTGCATGAGATGTGACCAAGGACTGGCTTGATAGAATGTGTGACATTTCATTTCATAAAATGACACAACTTAAAAGAAAATTGCTTTATTTGTGCACTTTTCCAGGACAGTATGTGTTTTCGCATCAGACAGTAAACCTGCTACCTCTTTAAGGAACAAGCCATAGCCACTCCAATGACTTTCTGATTATAAATTAGATAGCAATATTCTTTCTGCAATATATATGGCATCAGGGCACAAGTTACAAATTGGGAGCAGGTAGAGAAATGGTTGTTGACTTTCATTAGCATTCCATTCTGTTTCTGTCAGATTTACAAAGTATGACCTATGGAATCTTAACTCCATCACTTTACAATAATTCTTGAGCCTGTCAACAGCTTGAGCATTGTTTAGGAGCCTTGAATACTGAATTTTTTATAATCTTATTACCAAAAAGAAATTAAATGATCAAATCAGATTGTATGGGCTCAAATAAATGCCTTATATGAGCATTTAGATAACTCACTTGTCTGTCACTTTCAGTTCAGAGAGTGAGGAAAATTAAGAAAAGAAAGGAAAGGTGTTTGGGGATGTGGTAATGACTATATGATTCCATTATAATCAAGAGAGTTTGACCTGTATATATAATTTACTTTTTATCTGTGTTCATCCTCTACCACATCAACCCTTTTTTATGTCTTAAGATCTCTAAAACAATTCCTTTGCTTGTCATTATATACACATTACCTTGAGAAATTGTCTGTCAGATACACTAAGAAGAGCTGAAGTAAACATATGAAATTAAATCTAACTTTTTACTTTCTTTTGTAGTCTTTTATTTCTTTTTTTATTTAATTTTATTGTCAAGGTGATGTACAGAGGGGTTACAGTTACATGCATAAGGTAGTGAGCACATTTTTTGCCAAATATTGTTATCTCCTCCCTCATTTTTCTCCCACTTTCCTGCCCTCAAATCCCCCCTCCCCACCACAAGTTGTAAAGTTCATTTCCAACATACTGTCTTGTGAGCATCTCTGTTGCATTGGTTCTTTAATCTCTCCTATCTCCCTCCCTCTCTCCTGCAATCCCTCCCTCCTTCCCTCTCTTCCTTCCTCTCTGCTTTCCTTTCCTCTCTCCTCCCCCTTTCTTTCCTCTCTTCCTTTTTTCCTTCCTTTCTTTTTCTTTTTCTAATAAGGCCTCATGCTTTTATGCCCAGACTGGCCTTGACCCACTCTACCACTTATATATCCTATATGGTTTAGTCACACACCAACATGTTCAGTTTGTAGAGATGGAGTTTTCAATAATTGCCCAGATTACCTGGAAATCCTCCTAATACTCACCTACTGAGCAGTAGTTGTAACTTTATGATAATATGATGAATGAATAGATATTTTACCAGAAAACTTGTGTATCATGACAACAATTCACTCTACATTGAGAATGATCTAGTGATGATTGTGCAAAGTTCTTTCATGGAGCATCAATTCTGTGCAGAAGATCTCTGTATTTGATTGTCTACAAATAAGTGGTTGGAAATACCATGTGATTATTGTTTGTCAAAAGGCATGGTTTCTTAATGTGATAATCAATGTTCCTAGTCTACTGAGAAGGCATGCATAGGTATTCCTGGAGCTCCTGATTGTCTAATGGCATGGATAATGCAGTCAAGGTCTCATCATTGATATGGAAGATTCAGAGGTTTTCCAGTGTATATGGGGTGAGAGTAATGGCAAAGAGAACACTTAAGAAAAGTATGCACTACATCATATGTTAACTGTGCTCATTGTACACATAGTAAAAACCTACAACATATATAAGAGAAAATGAAATACTAATAGGGGGATCTTGTTTTCAGAGTTGAAGACCAAACTTGTTAGGCAATTGCTTTTCTGCTGAGCTAAAGCCCTAACCACATATAAGGCAATAAAAATACTCATTTATGAATACAAACAGAAAACCAAAGGATACACCTAGAAAATGAATGTTACAAAGCATACCAAGGGTATAACATACATAAAAATTACTCTAAAGTAATTTAATTATTTCTTTTGCTATTTACCAGATAATAAGTAAGATATATGAGTTACCACAATCAAACAAGTTGAAAGCGAAACTATGTGTTAAAATCCAAGTTACATAAAATTATTGTTGTTTAAACAAAAAGAAAATCACTATTTAGGGATTATACACAATAATTTGCAAAGATTAAAAAATCCAGTAGATTCATGAATAAGTTTGTTCTGCAAACAGATACTAAATACTAAGATCCTTCTCTTCTGTGCATTACTGTCAAGTTATCCTTTAAATAATTGGTACATTTCAAAATTCATTTAACTCCAGGCATTTTTTTCTATTTTACAAAATAGTAAAGGAAATGAAGAATGCATTTTCTTCATGTTTACTTGAGGATGTGGTAATTGCATAGAATACACAGAATTGCTGGGTACTGGTGGCTCAGGCCTATAATCTTAGCTACTCAAGAATATGAGATCTGAGGATTGTGGTTTGAAGATGGCCTGGGCAGGAAACTCCATGAGACTCATATCTAATAGGTTTCCCAAAAATCAAATGTGTCTGTAGATCAAGTGATAGAGTGCTAGCTTGAGCGAAAAAGCTAAGGAACATTGTTCAATTCCTGAATTCAAGCCCCAGGACTTGCAAAGAAGAAGAGGGAGGAGGAGGAGGAAGGGGAGAGGGAGGGGGAGGGGAAGAGGGGGAGAGGGAGGGGAGGGGGAGGACCATGGAGGGGAGGAGAAGGGAAAGGAGAATAGGGAGGGGGGAGAAGAGGTAGAGGAAAAGGGAGGGGGAGTAGGAGGGGGAGGGGAAGGGGAAGGAGAAGAGGGAGAGGGAGAGGGAGGGGAGGAGGAGGAAGAAAAAAAAGAAGGGAAGGAAGGATAATAATTATTCCAGTTTGGGAGAAGGCTGTTTATTTTTTTATTTTTTATCTTTATTGTAAAGGCAAAGAACAAGGGTGTTACAGCTACATAAGTAAGGTAATGAGCACATTTCTTTGTAAACACTGTTACCTCTTCCCTCATTTTCTCTCACTCATCCCTCTTCACTCCCTTTTCTCCCAAATTGTAAAATTCATTTTCAATAGTGTCTAGTTAGTATCATCTTTAGTCTGTGTTTGTGATTCCATTTCCCTTCCATGGATCAGATAAACTTATATATACAGGACAAAGTGTACAGAAATTTAACACACACAAAAATATAGAAATAACTGCATAACGGATCTAATAAGAACTTTTTGTTTCCACATCTTGGAGTTCATTTAGCTTTCATCCCATATGGTCATACACACATAGCTATTGACCTATTGTTATCCTCTTCTAGAACTAACCTAGACATATACTAATTATTATAAATGAAGGAAACCATGGAGTCTGTGTTTCTTTAGATCTGGCTTACTTCAATAATATGACTTTTTTCCCAAGACTTTCCATTTCTTTTTGAATGAGGCAATGATGTTCTTTCTGATGGAAGCATAGAATTGCATGGTGTATGCATGTGTGTGTATGTATATATATATATATAGATAGATAGATAGATAGATAGATAGATAGATAGATAGATAGATAGATAGATAGATAGATATAGATATACACATATATATACTTGATCCATTCATCTGTTGAGGGGCATCTGGGTTGATTCCATGTCTTAGCTATGGTAAATAATGCCTCATTGCACATGATCGTGCTGGTAGCTTTAGTATGGCTTTGTTTCTGGTCATTTGGGTAAATGCCAGGAGTGGGATTGCTGGGTCATAGGGAAGCACTATGTTTAATCTTTTGAGGAACCTCCATCTTTGAAGATTTGTTTTTGGAGGATTTATTTTTTGAGCTCTCAGTATATTTTAGATATGTGACCTTTGTATCTTGTGTGACTAGTGAAGATCTTCTCCCAGTCTGTGTATGTTCTATTTATCTAGCTTCCTGAGAGGGCTGATTTTAGAAATCCTTCTACCAAGAAATATACTCTTAAGCAACATTTTAAAGATAGTTATCTTGACTCCCTATTCTTGGAAGTGTAAGTAAATCCAGCTAAAGAAAACCAAAAGTTTCAGTAAATATTTCTTGTTTGCTGAGTAAGAGACTATTAACTATTTATGAAGATACTATGCTCTCCTTTGATTTTTCCAGAATAATTGCTACTTCTTTGAGAATCACATTCCTCCTCTTCCTGTACCGTGTTTTAGCTTGGTTTAACTTTTTAACCTGTTTCTTTTGACATTTCTGGGGTAATGAAGAAACCACTATAGGCAATGTTTTCTTTTCCTACTGAGATTGCCATATGGATAAGTAAGTGTGGCCATCCAGGTAATGTGATTTATTAAAAGTTCCCCGTCTCTTCCTCCCACCCCTGCAAGACATCACAACAGTGAGATGAAACCTAAATTCCGTTTACTAAAGTAAAATTTAGCTAACATCAGGAGGCTGCAGAAATCCTTTGAGAATTGCAAACAATGAGTGAACATACTTGTGGTATTCTGGGTACTTTGGAGGCTTTACTATCTGTTACATGAGGGTTGTGAGTCCTTCTTCTCACTGAAGGCTAAAGATCATGGAGTGGGCCTTGACTGCTATAGATATGCTTGCCTTCAGTTAAAATAAGGCTATGAAAGTTAAGATTGCATGACTAATAAAAATACTGCCATTAACTTTTCCTGGTATTTGTTAAATATTATTAACATTGTACACTTGGGACTTCCTAAAACAAAAGGCAGTGAGAAAGAGGAGAATAGATTTTTAATGAAAGTGAGATGCTGAACCTCAAACAAAATCATTTCTAACAGTAGTAACAAGACAGAACTGAAGGAAGTCTTTAGGCTTATTATTAACTTAAAGAATTGTCCCTAATAATTCTTACATCTTTTTCTTCATTGGGTTTGGCCACAGTTTCTCATTTACTATTATTTTGCTGAAGTGATGGATAAGGCTGCAAGTTCCTTTAATCTAAACTTGTCATATACCTCTATGTATTTATCTATGCATCTCTCTCTGTCTCTGTCTCTCTGTCTCTCTTTGTCTCTGTCTGTCTGTCGGTCTGTCCTTCTCTCTCTCCCTATGTATCTCCCATGAGTTTTAGGACCCACAAACATATGGGTATTTAACCATGGTGGTTTATTTTTATCTTTATTATTATTTAATGAGACCACTGAACTTGATTATATTATTTGACTGTGTGTCTACCTATTTAACAACAAAAAAATATTCTATCTTTGTTTTTCTTTCTTTCTTCCTTCCTTCCTTCCTTTTTTTTTTTTTTTTGTCAGTCGTGGGGCTGAACTCTGGGAATGGGCACTGTCCCTCAGCTTTTCAGCTCAAGGCTAGTGCTCTATCACTTAAGCCAAAGCACCACTTCCAGCTTTTTCTGTTTATGTGTTGCTGAGGAATCGAACCCAGGGCCTCAGACATGCAAGGCAAGCGCTCTACCACTAAGCCACCTTCCCATCCCAGTTTTTTCTTTTAACATTCATTTTTTTTCATTCATAAACATGAGGAATGGTGCAGAATATTTGTCTTCAGAAATTTAAAAAATAGCACTGACATGTTTCAATTGACAGTATTAACACTAAATCATTGAACAAGTTTGTGAAATATTCTTCATTGTCAATTATATATATGTAATCTGTTAATTATGTATATGTATCTATAAATTCTTTGATTTAAATGATATTTTCCTAAGATCACAATACATTTCTTATTAGGAAAAAAAGAGTTAATTTTATATTATTCAAAAGAAGTTGAGATTAAATTGGTTGCCTTAGTATTCTAAAGTTATAAGAAAGCCGGGTGCTGGTGGCTCACGCCTGTAATCCTAGCTACTCAGGAGGCTGAGATCTGAGGATCACGGTTCAAAGCTAGCCCAGGCAGATAAGTGCATGTGACTCTTATCTCCAGTTAACCACCAGAAAATTGGAAGTGGTGCTGTGGCTCAAGCGGTAGAGAGGTCGCCTTGAGCTGAAGAGCACAGGGATAGTACCCAGGCCCAGAGTTCAAGCCCATGACCGACCAAAAAAAAAAAAAAAAGCTATAAGAAGTCTATGTTTTAAGTATACAAACCTGTTACTTCAAGCTTAATATTTGCACAGAGAAAAAGTGATACAAACAAGTTATCTCAAACTCTAATTTTATATAGATCAAATTAAAAACTGTACCTGAGAACAAGAGGAAAATTGACTTAAGATCATTACTTATGTGGGTATGACTCAAGTGGTAGAGAAAGTTCTTATAAGCACAGGACTTGGATTTGATCCATAATTCTATCAGAAATAAGTATCAAATTATATAAAAATATACTGCCTTTAAGCTCTCGACATTGTGAAATAAAAATATATTTTGAGTAAGAAAAAACATCAGAATAATGCATTTGATAATCTCAAAATGATCAAGTGATCTCACTTTTTTAAGTGAATTCGATTAAATGGAACTTTTTCTCTTTAACCATGTAACATGGACAATATATTATCTGGACATGTTATGAACCTACATGTGTCATATTTATGTATGTGTACATAATTTACTGTTGTTGTCACTTTAGATTTAAATAGCCCTTTGTAAGGGTCATGGTACTTTTTATGTATTTATAAATAAACACTCTATTTCAATAATAGGAATATATATCAAAATCCCTTATCAATGAACTTTAACACTTTATGCACTTAGAGCAAGCCTTTGGGTTTGTGGTCTGTCATCTGAAATTTGAAAATGAGATATGTTTTTAAGTTCTCATTTCCTATAAGAAAAAACACAAATTAATATTTTGGATTACGTTGGCTATGATTAATTGAATATATATATATACATATTTGTCAGAATAGTCCAACTATTATATATTTTGTGAAAAATATTCATCATAGAAAAAAGTGATTGTCTTTCTCTTTCTGTTTTATGTGAGTATATTTGATAAGAAGAAAGTATTCACTTAACAAGCAGCAGTAAATTAGAATCATTTGCCATTTATCCCCTTGTATTTTAACTAACTGAAAAATAGGTCACTGTTAGATTTAATGAGTTTAAATGCATATTTGTAAAATTTATAATTAATGAAGGCATATGTCAGAACTCATAACAATGACTGTGTGAAATAGTCACAATGAAATTCATTATTTTGTACAATAATTATAAGTTAATAAAGATGCTAAAAAAAGAAAAATATCAAAAAATCCACATACCAAAAATGGATAAATTGTGTGGTGGTACATGACTGTAATTCCAGCATTTATGAGGCTGAAGCCAGGAGAAGTGAAAGTTATGGGTCAGCTTGAACTGTATAAGCAAGACCTTCTCTAAAACAAGACTCAAGTGCATTAGGAGAGTAGGCAAAAAGTCTGTACAAACTCAGCAAAGCAACAAAATACTACTTTCAAGGCAACTCCATAATCTACGATTACCTTTTTCTCTTCCAGTTTTTGCAACCTGGATAAGTGAGGGATTGTAGAATTGCTTCTCAATTCTGGCATAATTTGCAGGGATTAAAAAAAACCAAAACACTGGTATCTGGAAACTATGAACAATTACGACAAATGTTAATAATAGCTCAGAAATGGGTACAATGCTTTCTTAGTGACATGAATAATCAGAATTTAAAAATGCAATAATTTAGGGAATCTGCATAGAAAAATAGAGTGTAAAAAGCCCCAGGACTGAAATTTTACTAACATGGTTTGGATTTTGCCAAATCTCTATTGTATGTCTGGTAAAACTTATTTAGCTCCAATCTTAAGATTCTGAATTTATAAACAAATGATGACAGCCATTTTTCTTCATACACTGGCAAGGGTTCACTGCAGGATTTCTGAAAGGAGTCCACACACCATTTAAATCAATGTTAACTAAAATACATCAAAAAGTCGATTACTACTGACATCTCAGATCTATGGGTGACAGTTCTGTAGTCAAGAATATATGTTTTCTATAAATTATGCAAGCAG
This sequence comes from Dipodomys spectabilis, assembly GCF_019054845.1. Classification (NCBI taxonomy): domain Eukaryota; kingdom Metazoa; phylum Chordata; class Mammalia; order Rodentia; family Heteromyidae; genus Dipodomys; species Dipodomys spectabilis. Next base: position 1,487,737 of record NW_024870840.1, read on the forward strand.
TCTTGTTACCTCTCCAGAAGATTGATAGTTTTATTATAAATGATGAAATAAATGCTAATTTTTTTGCTACGATGACTTGTTGTATGTATTTATTTTAAAAGCTAAGTAATTCAAATAATTTGAAGCTTACAGTATCCATTGGAAGAATATCAACTACATATCAGGCTTATCTATAAACTGATAACTTCAGAAAGTTATTTTCTACCCTTTCCCTTTTAATATCTGTAATTAAAAGAAAAATTCAGCTAACTAACCAAAAATATTCTATACATATTTACAAACTAACAATTTATTAGATTTGGTGCTGGTGTTAGGAAACACTATCATTAATTAATCTGAATTTGCAAACTTGTAGAGTATTTAATGTAACTTGAACCCCTGAGTTGTTTATTTTCCTTTAACTGAAGTTAGGGTAGGATTGACTGCAGTAAAATAGGTTATAGAAGCAAGTATTTAAGGTGTAAATTTTTTTTAATTAGAAAGTTGTTTCATACAAATTAATTAAATTCATTTTTAGCTCTTTACATTATTTTAATACAGTCATATCTTTCAGAAAATTACATCATAGCCATATGGATTTTCAATAAAGTTCTTATAATTAGGAAGTGATATATACTATTGGGTAGGAGCATAGATTTTTAAATATGCTGCCTGGAAATAGTATCTCTTCTCTGTCACTTACTGGATCTGTGACTTTGGAAAAGTTACTAAAGCTTAGTTTCTTTATATACTTTTTATGTTTGGTGATAATTCTTTTTCTTCAGGGATAGGCACAATTCATGAAAATTCCTAATTAAACAGGAAATTCAAAACAGTAATAATTGTTGGTATGTTGTAGTTATAATGGAATGAATTTGGAGTCTCCTCATAATGTTTCATAATTATTGTTAAATATAAAATTAGTTGATCTGCAATTTTAGAGTACTTGTTATATTTGCTTGCTGTCTTAGCATACCAAATGCCTTTTTCTCTAAAACTAGATAACAGAATCTGTAACATTCTTCATTCAGTTTCCCTGTTAGCTAGTGTTGGCCTTAGAACAAGACACCAAACCTTAATACTGAAAACCCTTACCTTGTTCCAACAATTGAAAAAAAGCAGGAAAATTATTTTCCTTTGATTACCAATATATACAAAATAATGTAATTATTTTAACCATCATAAAGTTGAATAATTAAGTTTACTCTGATTATTTTAACTCTATTCTTATAAAAATAAATGTAACTTTTGAGTAAATATCCCAGAAAAGTATCTAGACAGGATTAAATGAGAAGCTGGAGCAATAATTCAAATATACTTGAATATACTTTGCTCTCAAACATATTTGAGATCTAAAATTACCTCAAAAATGGCCTGGCTAAAAAGTGAGCATTAAAATATTTCAAAAGGTCCAGTGCTGCTGGGTCATGTTTATAATCCTTGCTACACAGGAGGCTGAGATCTGAGGATTGTAGTTCGAAGCCAGCCCTGTCAGAAAAGTCCATGAAACTTATCCCCAAAAATCTACTAAGAAAGTGGCTCTGCTGCTGAAGTGGTAGAGGGCTACCTTGAGCAAAAGAAGCTTAGGGACAGTATCTAGACCATAAATTCAAGTCTTAGGACAGGAAAAATAACATTCAAAAAATTTTGGGATTAGTGAATTGAGTTCTATGATAGAGTTACTACTGTAACTACGATGAATGAATCCCTGAACTAGGAAGGGAGTAGAATATTGGGACCACGCTATCTTCTTATCTTTATATATTTGCAATGTCTTATGATACACCATTTGCCTTTAAAATGCTAAGATACACATGAAAATAAAGTGTGAACTGGAAATTCTCAAAAGTCCTCTTTAAGTGGGATGAAATTCTCTAAAATATTAAAGACAAAACTTTTACAATACAAGGAATCTGAGGGCTACAAAGTCTCTAACATTCTGATTTTCATAATGTGCCATGTATAAAATTAGGTCCATAACCAAAATGAAGTTGAGAAAAGGGACAACTAGAAAAATGAAGAATAAATGTAGTTTCAGATGTTTAATGTGATGTACTTTTGTTCGCCCTCTTTCCCTGTGTGTTTGTCTCTCTGCATATCTGTCACTGTCTTATTCTCTTTCACACACATATTCAATCATAAACATGTTCACCGTACACATGTATGCAGATATATAGGTTTACCAACTTATATTCACATATACGCACAAAGTGGGAGAGATTTATCTGTATGTACACAGACACATACATGTGTAATGATATAAATTTTAATGTGTAGTAAGAAGATAAAGGATATGTAATCTATTATAGATGAAAAGGGTTAGAAGCAAACAACAACGAACAAAGGCTACTCATAATGCATTTCTTCATGGCCCTTCTTGCTCCTAACAAGAATCATCCCAAACTGAACAGAAAATTAACTCAAAGCAGTGAAAATTTAACATTTAACATTGAATTGTAAGGTACACGACGACTTAAATACCCATATTTCAAGTTTGAATAGTTTTACCCAGGTAATTCATCAGCCAATGCATTAGTAATTGCTGCTAGAGTAAAGGAAGAAAGAAGAGGAAGTAAAAGGAAGAGGAGGAGGAAGATAAATATACTGGATTACATTTTTATGAGTTTATTTTCAACTCTAGAAATTTGAAAATACTTTTAATTTTCCTCAGTTTTCAAAGTATGTTTAGATATCTTGAGACAATCATGGTCAGTGTTTTTAATGGAAAATTATGGGTAGAAGTTATATTCTGTGGTAAAATTAGATTTTCTATGTTTGAATGTAATAAATGAAAATGACAGCAATGCATCTCTATTCTAGCAAAGTATGTACACAGTCTTGTATGACATTATTCAAAATTATGTTGGGCAAGTTGATAGTTTTCATGGAAAGCGAGTTATGAGTTTTACTGATTATGATGTAGTCCTCTGTTATTTTTTTGCAGAACAAATTATTTTCTTTCTCCTTTTCTTTTTTTCTTTTTAGCTGTGTAATGAGATTTGCAATCAGAGTAAGTTCTCTACCATTTGAGGCATGCACAAAGTCATTTTAGCTTCAGCTTCTTTTAGATGTGATCTCCTATTTTTGCCTGGGCAAACATTAGACTGAAATCCTCTTACATGTATTTCCATGTTTTGTGCATGTAACATGTTGTATGGCTTATTTGTTGAGGTGAAGTTTCATCTTGAAACATGAACCTCCAAATCTCAAGTTTGAGTAGCTGGGGTAACATATGTGAGACACACAAATTCCAATGGACCATATGCTTCTACGTATGCATGAGATGGATAAAAAAATTTTTTTGATGAGTGCCTAGATTGCCTTATTTCATTTTCAGGTAAACTGATCAGAGTGGACTTTGTGACTCAACCTTATAATGGTTAAAATAAGTGTGTTATTCTATTATATTGAGTATAATTTTCCTGCTTGTTTTATTTATTGGAGAGGTAAGCATTGCATTTTCAGTTAAGGCTAAGTACCTTTATTGTAAGGCAGACATTGGCTAATTGGAAAATATTGAATGAAGAATATTACAGTGCATAATAGAAGTGATTTTAGATATCATTGTATAATTTGTAAACGTTTCAGTTTATACACTTTTATATAGGAGAGGGTTTTTAAAAATATATAACATGAAAAAGCTGGGCGCAGGTGGCTCATGCCTGTAATTCTAGCTACTCAGGAGGCTGAGATCTGAGGATCGCAGTTCAAAGCCAGCCCAGGCAGGAAAGTCTGGAGACTCTTATCTCCAATAAACCACTCAGAAAACCGGAAGTGGCGCTATGGCTCAAGAGGTAAAGTGCTGGCCTTGAGCTGAAGAGCTGAGGGCCAGCGCCCAGGCCCAGAGTTCAAGCCCCACAACTGACAAAAAATAAAAATAAAAAAAAAACATGAAAAAATTCATAAAGAATATTGGCCCAATAAGAAATAGACTGTGCACATCTCCTAACTGGAATTATATTAAGAAAGACATCTGATCAGCACTTCAATTTACAAATTCAAGATTATTCTACTTGTTCTACATGAGAACTGCCTACTTTATAAGTTGCACAAAGTTTCAGTTCCAAATGAAAATGTAAAAGGGTTTGCATTAACATAGTTTTTGTTTTTCTTTTTTTGTGGGTTGTAGGAATTAAACTCACAGTCTGGGCACTGTTCCTACCCTCTTTTTGCTCAAGGTTAGAACTCTACCACTTTGAGCCACTGCTCCACTTTTGGCTTTTGAGTGGTTAATTGGATGTAAGGATTTCATAGGAGACTTTTCTTCCAGAGCTGGCTTCAAACCGCATTGTTCAGATCTCAGCATCCTGAGAAGCTTGCATAACATGCATCATCATCATCATCATCATCATCATCATTATTATTATTATTATTAGTCACTTGTGGGGCCTGAACTCTGGGCTTGGGCGCTGTCCCTCAGCTCAAGGCTAGCGCTCTACTACTTGAGCCATAGCACCACTTCTGGCTTTTTTCTGCTTAGGTGGTGCAGAGGAATCGAACCTAGGGCAACATGCATGCAAGGCAAGCACTCTACCACTAAGCCACCTCCCCAGCCCAACATGCATTATTTATATCCACTCTTATTGCTGCTAAAATGTGCTTTCCAAAATATGAGTTATTTCCAAACTTAATTGTGCTTTTAGAACTTCCTTTGCTTTACTGCACATAAGTGAAAGGAAGGCTCCCTTAGGGAGAATTTTAAGTGTAGGCAAACTTAACCATGTACAGAAACTTGAGATATGTAAGGTACACATCATGCTTTCTGCTTGAAATCTGTCCACAACTTATTTTTTGAAAATAATGAAAAGTGAACAAATGCAGCAGTGATATTCACTAGACTATGTTGAAATTGAACTGTACAACTTGTATGTGTGTGTGGGGGGAGGTATTCGTGGATAAAACCTGGGAGAAAACAAGGGAAGAGCTGACACTGTTCAAAAAGAAATGTACTCTTTACCTGACTTGTATAATTATAACACCTCTGTATAGCACTTTTACAATAAAAAGTAAATCATAAATAAGTGGACAGTTAAAATTAGTCATGAAATTAATGTCTCATTCCATAACTCTGAAATAAATATTTTAACAAAGTAAGTAATGTGGACATATATGTTTATATAGCTATATCTCCACACACATACATTTATACAAGTTTATAAATATTAAAAGCCAAATCAAGAAATCATAATTCTTCATAACAGATTGAGTACAGTTAAATTTAGTAATTAAATTTGTCTGCATGTGTGTGTGCCACTGAGACTAGATTACTAGAATCTTAGTCTAGTGGGTTTTTAAAAAATATAATACAATATTGAGCCATGTAAAGAATGTTGCTGGGCTGGGAGGTGGCTCAGTGGTAGAGTGCTTGCCTTGCACGATATGAGGCCCTGAAGTGGTGCTGTGGCTCAAGTGGTAAGGCGCTAGCCCTGAGGTAAAGTGCTGAGGGACAGTGTCCATTCCCAGAGTTCAGCCCCACGACTGATCGTCCTCCCCCTGCCAAAAAAAAAAAAAGTTGCGATTTTGTTTGTGAAAGATAGTGCTTGTGAATATCTCCGTAATGGGTAAGTTTTCTTTGTCAAGGCTGATCTTTTCCTTCAAAAGTTAACCCAGTATCAAGTTGTAATGGAAACATACACACACCCTTTTTTGACTAACCAGCTTATCCAATGTTCGCCTTAGTAGTGAAAGGGTCTAAAGATGAAATGTGACTTCTTGGCATCACATTTGCATTTATAATTTCTGAGTAAGTATCTGACTTACTTTCAATCCTCAGTCAGCTTCCTTGCTGCATTCCCAGAAGCTGATAGATACCAGTAGCTCATCTTCGGAAATACACTCCCAATAGAATATGTGAAAGTTGAGTGCTCAGTTGATGTAGTCATTCTAAGCTTGTTTTTGACGTTGCATAATAATCATGCTCCATTTATCCTTGTAAGTACCAAAAAAATCTTATGTACAGGCTGTGAGACATAGGTAGAACACTGTGCAATTTGCCAGTTTAGAAGACAGGGTAGAAAAATCAAGAAAGCAGAATGCTTTTAAGTATCTGCTAAATTTCCTCCAGATCAAAGTAAATGTAAGCTTCTAGGCTGTATCTCTATTAACTGATTAAAGACTGGATGTGGCACAAACTATATTAATATTTACTTGCTTATTGAAGGTTGAAAATTTTCTAACACTATGGTATTGGATCAAAAATACACAATAGCTATTACATAAGTAAAATTTCAAAAATACTATTCCCTTCAAGTTTCAAATTTAATTGATTTGGAGAGAATAAGTGAAATAATATATATATAGATAGATATATACTAATATATATATATATATGTGACTGTACCAATGAGCAAAGAGTTGCATTTCAGGATGGAAGTGAAGAAATGATTCTTTTTCTCATACTGTGTACATGAGTGTGTATATGTACATGAACACTAGATTGTACTGCAAACATACATAACTGTACAAGTATGCATGGTAATTTTTCTTCAAATATATATGAAGCACCCTCTATTTCTCTTCATAATAAGTCCATTTTTGAGGTGTTCACCTTGAACTAAGGCTATGACTCTCAACTATAGTTAATAGTGAATATTCCATATTCATATAGGATTGTTATCTGATGATACAATGAATTCTTAATTTTTGAGTAAGCACACACAGTCAGGACATTCAGGAAAATATCTCGTCAGACATAAATACTATAAATGTATCATAATCTTTTTGGATTGTTTCATACCCCTTACTGTTCCTTATGTGTCCTCCTTGAATGAAGTTATAGAAAACCAATGCAAGACTTTAATTAAAATATTAGTTTAGTGTGCTTAATACCACAAAAGCATTCATCGGAACATCCTAACATTATTCCATATGATAACATGCCTCATGGAATAATTATATTCATATAATTATATTAGCTATGTCAAGGTGGCACTGCTCACCATCTGAAACTCCCCCAGAAATTATATGATCAGTTGCAATCATTTCAGTAACATAAATTTTAATACAAAACTATAAAATCAATTTTGAAAAAATTTCTGCATATACCAAAAATGTCTGAATGAACTATAGGCCTTTAAAAATATAATTTTCTATTAAATAGAAGGTAGCCAATAAAATTGGAAAATATTGACCTTACCTTTTTTTTTCTGCAAAAGGGAAACTAGAAAAGACTTCTTCCCACAGAAAATTTATTAACAGTGTTCAATTAAAGGTTTTTAAACAATGAACAACATTTCCTTTCTTATAAATAGTCAGGGGAAAGATATTTTTAAATCTCTCTTTTTCTTTTTTCATAGCCATAATAACACAAGAAAATCTTTTGTAAAGACACCACATCTGTGATGTGCTATTCATTGTAGATGTACAGAGGTCAATGAAAATTAATTTTACAAAAAACCCCAACAAATTAGAATTCTAGCCAACCTCCTATTCACATGTACTTAGTAAAAACCTATCCAATTATAAAATGAATTGCCATTTCTTGACAATAGTTGGAAACTATTTTTAAAGGATCAGCATCAAACAGTTTCTACCACCCTTTGGGCAATCAGTTGAAACTAGGAAACAAAGAACATTTAAAAATATAAATGGAATTAACATTAACCATGTTATGATATTCAACTGTAAAAGTGATAATAAATATTGTTGTATTAGAGTAGAATTGTATTGACAATTATAAATCAAAATTTCCAAGACTATTAAATTGTAATACATGTCATCCATTGCTTTCCCTCTAAAATACAAACATAACAAAAAAAAGGAAGGTAGCAAAACAAGAAACAGGAAGACCGACCTCAACAGCACATAGTGATTTAATTGGCTAGGAAGTCCAAATGCTAATACTTCTAATAATTAGCCATTCCTTTTGTGTTTTGGTAACAAATATCCTCATACAATGTACATCAAATGGGACTTTTTGATTTACATCTGACATTTCAAAGTTTCCATTTTTGAACTCCCCTAGTGTTATGTAAGAATTGCATTGTCTTTGGTGTTGGGCACCCATTTTTCTCCCAACATCTAGTGTTCCATGATGCAAAATGTCATTTTGTCGATCCTCACTTCCAGTAGTCACTTTAATTTTTTTGATTACAATGGGATGTTGAAATACAATGATAAATGTGTCTCTCCTTGAAGGCGGCTTGCCCCAGAAGTACTCATCAACAGTGCTATAGGCCTTGCTTGCGTCATAATTCTCAAACACATTCATATTGGTGTAGAGACTTGCAGGGGGGTTGTCAGGGATGTCGAAGGATTCCTCTTCAAAGTCATCATCTTTCAACTTATTCTCAGTTCCTTTGTAGGATGAATAATAACCCATGTGCTGAAAGAGAGATGGCTTAAATCGGATCACATTTTTCTGAGTAAGTAGTCCCCGGAAATGAGTCAATAGCCAATCACAAGGCATTTCTTGATAAAACATTAATAAAAAATGTGCCAGGCGTGGAAGATCATGAGAATGATAGAGTTTCCCTATGTAGCCAAGCTTAGAAAATTCAAGGGTTACCCAGTAAGTTCCTTCCAAAGATGCAATGACTTTCTTGATAGTAGTTAAGAAATTTTTGGCACATCGAACATCGTCTTCAAGCATCACGTAATAGTCTGACGTATTGGCACAAAAGTTAAGCAAAAAAGCATAATCTACATTTTGCTTGGAACGGAATCTGACTCTATCTTCTGGATCATTGTAGTTTCTTTTAAGACCATCCAGAACAGGGTAATATTCCTCAGGAGCATGTATAACCATTAATCTTCCTGCAATAATATGATGAGCAAATTTCTGTGTAATATCATGGACCATAAGATCACGCCAAGATGAATTAAAGTCTGCTAGAAGAACCACTACTGATATTTCCTTCAATTCTTCATAGCTGGACTGCTCAAAAATGGATTTGATTGTGTCAAGTAAATAACTTCCTTTTTTTCGTTTCACTGATGAAAGTCCAATTGTTAGATACCCTAAGCAAAATAATTCAAAAGGAAAACAAATCACATGGGAAATAGTTTTGAATAAGTTAGAAATACAAAGGGCTTAACATTATTGATAATTCCTACATAAAATGTATAGTGTCTAGTGCACAAGTATACATGGCATATTTCTGTCAATATTTCTTTATGAAAACAACAAACATGGGTTAAGGTTGCTGTTTTAACTCATACTGATAAGTGAAGTGGTATGAATGTTTAAGAAAGCATACATATTTAGGTAACATACATGTTTAGGTAACACATATGATGAAATAACACACATGTTTATGTAACACTGTTCAGGTAACATGAAATATTTTATTATTTATTTTATTTTATTTTACTATCAGTTGTGAGGACTGAACTCTGGGCCTGGGTGCTGTCCCTCAGTAATTCAGCTCAAGGCTAGCACTCTACCAACTTGAGCTATAGTTTCATTTCTGGCTCTTTCTGCTTATGTGGTGCTGAGGAATCGAACCCAGGGCCTCATGCATGCAAGGCAAGCACTCTACACTGAGCCACCTTCCCAGTCCACATAAAATATTTTAAATAGCAAAAATAGAAGGGAATTCACATGGCTGAAAATTTAATTTCAAATAATGAAAAGGGAAACTAATTCATTTTAGAAATCTCTAAGTTTTCTATATATAATATTTCATTTGTCTTTGATTAATATAATGAACTTGCAGCAAGGAATTCATAGCTAGAGTTCACAATTATATTACAAACTTTACCTTGTCTATTAATGAGGAAATAATACAATAAGATATTAATAACAAACTTATTACTGCTTAATTATGTATTTCGTTATTTAAGAACATAATAATGATTTATTTGTTTTAAAGGACATTTCATAAGTAGGTTTGGCTAGCGAAGGTTTTATGCTGACATTTAAAAATCTGAAAGTAGAAACTAGATGCTTTTGCTGAATAAAATGACCAAATAAGGACAGTTCATTTGAGAAGTCTCTAACATTTTGTATATTTTAATATTTCTAAAGATCTTATTCTTATATGATTCAAAGCTCTACAAAATTCTTGAATCAACCTTAGTAAAATGAGTAAATGTTTATATGCAAAAAGATCATTAATTTAACATAGACAACTTCAAGTTATAATGATTTCTATAGTACTGAGAAAGCTCTTCAAAGTACAACTTACTATGTTGTCAGAAATTCAATTTCTACACATTGTTCAAATAGCTTAGCTTACCACTCTGAACACACTTCTACTGAACAGTAATATGTGATATAGTAGCATGGTTAAATTGTAAACCACTAAGTTTTACTACTGTTCAATAATAGAATGCACTCACAAAAGGCAGTCTACATAAGAATAAGTTTATAAAACTTATTTGTCAGAGCATTTTGAATGTACCTAACACCAATTGCAGATAAGGAAAGGAATGCCTGATGTGATAAGCTGGGCTTCCATAAGTGTAATGGGACCCAAGAAAGAAGTTGTGATGCTACTATCCTTTGTGTAGTATTGCAGTTATAGAGCAAAGAAGGTGCATTTCTGCCCACACATATTAGTAAGTGTATCATGAAAAGGGGAATGAAAAATATTTCAATAAGGGAAGACTAATAACAATAGCTATTAGAAGTAGAAAAGTAAAAGTAAAAGGAACCCAAATTAACATTACTGTTCTCAACCTGAGAATATCACCTCTTCTGTATAAACACTTTTTACAAAATGAAGTTTTTATGTAGTACGTATAACCTACTTAAAAGTTCTATTTTAAAGTTCTATCTAAATGGTATCATTGCTATTTTATTATGATAAAATTCATATTTATCACATGGACATATTAAAAATTTGTGTCTATTACAACTTATGCTTTAAAATTAAAATGGAAAATATGTTTACTTTCTTAGTGTTCTGTGAATTATTTGTACTTTTTATAAGTTAGGGAGTTTGGAAATCGGAAATATATTAGGCTATGCCTTCGCTCAAATTTCTTTTTTCCAAACTAATGGCTGTTTCATGTTCACCTGAACGAATTTCAGAATCTTCATGACCACTTGAAAGATTTCCATCCTTTATTAGGATGTACTCTAAGAATGTTAACTTATTAGGGAGAAAGATATATACTGATATAATTAGTTTAAACTAGTCATAAAATATATTATTCCACTGAATTTGTAGATAGCCTTCAGCACTATTGCCATTTTCACAATGTTAATCCTCCCAACCCATGAGCCTGGGAAGTTTTTCTACTTCCTTAGTTCTGCTTTGATTTCCTTTTTCAGGTTTTTGAAGTTTTCATCACAGAGTTCCTTTACTTCTTTAGTTAATTTCTAGTTTTTTTTTTGTGGGGCTATTACAAAAGGAGTTGCTTTCCTGATTTCAGCTGTGCTCTTCTCATGATTGGCATACAGGAAAGCCATTGTTTTTTTAGGGTTAATTTTATATCTTGCTACTTTGCCAAAGTTTCAAATCAGCTCGAGTTTTGGTACCCTGCTACATTTGTCTCATTTGGGGAGGGGAAGGGGAATAACAAAATGCTGAAACAAGGACATAGGATGACCCATTGCAATGAGGAGGATACTCACAACACAGAATATTGGAAATGAATGTTACAACTTCGGGGTGCAGGGAGGAGTAGGGGAAGTGGGGGAGGCAAGGAATAGTGGAAGAACAAGGAGGGGGTAACAATGTTCAACAGGAAAAGTACTCATGTAACTGTCACCCTTCTGTATCTTTACAATAAAATACAATTTTTAAAAATAAACAAAAATTGAAAGAAAAAATATATTACTCCAAGATTTCAATGTGGGCTTTCAATCTGATAATCAGTGTCATTACAAGAATGGGAGAGGACAAAGGAAGAAAGCAAAACCATGGGTGATGGAGATATGGACTTAATGTACACTACCATGAACCAAGAATGTCAAGGGTCAACAGGAGATGGAATGATGGAAAAGTCAAGGAAGTTTTGAGAAAAATGTAAAACCACTCTTTCTCACTCTGTCTCTGCCTCTGTCTCCCTAGATGTCCCCCTCCCCATACACTTGAAAAAAAAATCACATATTCTTGAGACTAGGGAAACAGAAGGCATGATATCATAGTCACTTAGATCATGACCTTTCTGTCACACCATGGAGACAGCATGGAAAAACCTATCTTTTCTTATTGCAGTTCTTACTTGAATTGTGTTGTTCTTATCAACTGAGACAATCGCAACAGCCGGCTTGCTATACATTCCTTCTATTTTCTTTCCTATCTTTTAAGCCCCGGTCTCTTGACATCATCTGAGAGAAGACAAATTTTAGGTGGTTGTGATTTTTTTCCCTCCCACCTCTAGGTGATTGTCCATATAGTAGCTCAATGTTCAATCTAATATTCTCGGTTTTCTGTCTTGAGTGTTTCAAATGGCCTGTTAGGTTACAAGATTCTAGCTTAGAATATTGAAAGGAAATGTGAACCTGACAATACTTTGATCTTAACTCTGGATTCCAAAACTATGTTTTTAAACCATCTGGTTTATAGGAGTTACAATAGTCCTATAAAATAATACTCTGAGTATCAGTACTTCAAAACTGTCAGCAGGTCATAAAACCAAACCTTCACCTCAAAAATATAGGAATTGTCATTCTGAAAAGTTATAAATTTTAAAGTGATTTTTATGGTTCCTTATCTCCTATTCACTTCAAAAAATTGTTAAGATGTTACTAAAATTTGGCATTATTTTTCGTTAGAATATTTGCCACTGGTGAAGCCGTATTGAAGTCCTTCTTGAAGTATATGTTATGGTAGTAAATTTCATAAAATTTTTATTGCTATTGAAATGGAGCTATTGTTTTCAAACAAAATATTTTATGCATTATCCATTTAAAAGTATAAGGATACTTACGCTTTCTTTGTAAAGGTGTGGCAGCTAGGTAGCGGTAGGTGACATTTATGGCTCCTGAGAAATTAGATAAAACCTTGAATGTGTGAACATAGCGTTCTGAATTCAGCTGATGTGTGGATGTTTCCCTTATTAGTTGCTTGTCGCCTTCCTAAGTGCCAAGAAATAGACAGATAAGATAAATAAAACTGTTTTCTCTCATATGTGAAAGCTAGAACTAAAACTAAAACTAATTTGTAACTGTACAACTAAATATATATGGGGTTGGATAAAAATGTATGTAAATGTACTAACCAAAGGATGGCATTTGCAGGGGAGAATTCTTTCTTTTTTATTTTTATTTTGCACCGCAGAATTCAAGTGTGAGTGTGCGTGTGTGTAACCTAGGACATTACACTTGTTAGGCAAATGCTTTGTTGTGCTATACAAATTCATAGTCTAACAAAATGAATGCCAGGAAACTGGCAATTGAAAAGTGGGGGAAGTGTCAAAAGGAAGGATTTAGACCAATAAAGACAGAAAGGGAGGGAGTCAGAAGGCAACCATAATATTCTATGAAATTAAGAAAATTGAGGAAAGGAGATGGATTGGGAGGAATGTGGAGAATGATGTGACATTGATAAGAATGCATTGTACTTATAAACAAATTTGTTCAATGATAATTTCTTTGTACAATTACTTGTAGCAAAAATATAATTCATAAATATGTAGATGGTCATGAATTAAAGATAGTTTGCTCCTTACATGAAGAAAATATGAGTCTTAGTTTTAGTGTGGACAATTATAGAAATCTCAGTTACTTGCACCATGAGGTAAAAACCATCATTATTCACTTGTATTCCTGTAGTAGTATGTATTATCCTCTCCTGTATTCCATTCTTGTTTTTGTTCTGTTCTGTTCTGTTTTGTTTTGTTTTGTTTTCGATCATGGGGCTTGAACTCAAGGCCTGGTCACTTTCCCTCAGCTTTTTTGCTCAAGGCTAGCACTCTACCATTTTGAACCAAAGTGCCACTTCTGGTATTATGGTGGTTAAGTAGAAATGAGTCTCATGGATTTTTCTGCCCAGGCTGGCTTTGAGCCACAGTCCTCAGATCTTAGCCTCCTGAATAGCTACAATTACAGGTGTGAGCCACCAGCACCCAGCTATTCTATTGTTTTCACTAAATCAACTTATATTTATTTATTTATTATTGTAAAAGTGATGTACAGAAAAATTTAAATATAACCTTATTGAATCAAAATCTATTCTTATTGTCTTTTACATGTGTGTATATATATCCATTTGCTATTTAAGAATATTTTTATGCTTTATATTATTTTCAATATTATTATATTATTTATTATATCACTTATTAGTTTGGATAATGTAAGATTATTTTTCAAGATTTATACCATATTTGTCATTTGTAACATGATACTTACAAAGTCAGGTAATTAGCACACATGAACAACAGCATTCTCTTTGGTCTACATAGAAATTCTTGCTGCTTTCATGTTAAAATTCAAATGTTTACATTAATGAAACATTTAAAACTTTATGTTAAAATTCAAATGTCTATAATAATGAATCATTTAAAATTAAAAGCAATTAAAAGCATTAAAATCTATTTTAGCATTTCCTATAATTCTAGTTTCTACCAAATTTGCCACTTTCAAAAATGTTAGAGGCTTTCAATTCTAATCTATTTACTCTCCCACAAACCATATTCCCATGATGGTAAATTGGAATAGTCAGAATTGTGTGAAATTTAGAAAAAGTTTTATTAAGGACTTTATGTAATCACATAATTGAAAGCTCCAGTCTTGTGGCATTTTAAATGTCCAACAACCTCCAGTAGGATACATTTGTTCCACATCAAGAGATGTTGCCTTAGTTATTCTTATAATATATTTAGTTTTATAACATATTTGCTCAAGTGTGTTTGTGTGTCTGTAGTATTCTGTTGAAGGTAAAATATGGACCCACTTTATTTAAGAGAATTTTTATTCATTAGGTAGTTGACATTTTATGTGAAAAAACAAAAGAAAGGAAAACAAAAATTCCAATTTTCTTTAAATACATTACACTAGGCATCAATAATTTACATTTTTCTCCTTTGTTTGATATTGATATAATGGTAAATTTTTATTATGCAGTCACTAGTTGATTAACTATAGTTACATATACTTAAGAAAATGATGCCTAGTTTGTCTTATTTATATAGTTATTAATATATATTTGAGACAAACTAATGAGGATGAGAAAAATTTGTAATATTTTCACTTTTCTGCATGTAGTTATGGGGATCCATTTCTATTACAAAGTATAGAAGATAAAACCAGATGTATGCAAACCATTAACACAACAGAATGAACGAATATATTATATATTTAATCTTAGTATTATTTATCTGTTGTCACTTAAACTTTTGATGAACCACCGTTCTAAAAGACTGGGTAAGACTCAAACATAAACATCAACATAAATTGACTGGTACATTCCATTATATAGTCTGATTTGGATATGAAAATGATTATTAAATTAATATTTATATCAGTGTCCAAACTGAAATTATCTTAGAAAAGAAATAGAAACTATGACTAGAAATGTAAAAGATTTTTAATTACTAACTTTATTGAATCAAAATCTATTCTGATTGTCTTTTACATATATATCCATTTTTATTTAAGAATAATTTTGTTTTATACTATATACTATCATTTATTAATTTGGGTAATGAAATATTTTTTTCAAGATTTATACCATGTTTGTCATTTGTAAAAGCTATAGTCTTTCAAAATACCTGACAATTAAAATCCAGATCTGAAATGTATTATACATATATCAATGTAATATTCACTGTTTATTACTTGCATTTTTTACAAACAAATATTTTCATTTATTTCTGTCAATAAACTTATAAGAATGATTAAATTTGTAAAAAACAATTAGGATTTCCCAAAAGTAACTAGGCATGCAATTAAGCATCAACCGCTTTAACAGTAATGTAATGGTATAAAGTCTAGAAGAAGTTTTATAAAAATCATAATAGTCACAATACTGGATTCATTTTCACATACTGTTTTTTATGTGAAGATATATTCTGAAGAAGTTACAAGATATTGAATGTCTGTCTCAGAATTCTATTTTGAACATGAAAAATTGAGGCCTTTTCAGTGAGAAGATCAGAGAATGACATATCTGCATGAAATGAGATTAATTAAATTCCCAAGAACAAGCTTCTTTTCACTTTCTATGTACACACGCAACTCAGCTATCATCTGAGTCAGCTGGGTTGGCTGCTTCCAGAAGCATCTATGTGAACAGCCATGATCTCCTTAAATACCTTCTTTCTTTATCTACTATAATATAGTGTATTTCTCAGTAATAAGACAAGGCTTTATGACAATCACTTTTCAGGATCAAAATGTAATTCAATGGACTAGGGACAGGCTCTCTCTCCTCTCTCTCTCTCTCTCTCTCTCTCTCTGTGTATAACTGCTGTTCTGAAGATGCTCATATCTGAAAAGCTGAATTGGTTCGACATGCAAAGTTTATTCTATTAGTATGTCTTGTAATAATATTTGTCTCTTCCACTAATCTTGACTTCTCCTCTGATTGAAAGTTATATATCTCTAACACATGTCATATACTAAACTATTCATACGTCTATAATTCACAGCCTCAATTTTCTAGCACAATTAATAGACTAGAATATGCTAAGGTACTCCAGGGACATCAATACTTCTGTCCATCTGATTTATCTGAAATGTAGTTATTATTACTCAGTAATATCAGGACAACAGAAAAATAAACCCTAGTAAACCTTATGTTTAAAACTTTTATTCACTGTAAATTATGGAAGTAAGACAAAAACATAAATTTATTTTAAAAACACAAATAAGAGCCACAACTGTTAAAAAGTAATTTCATTATATTACAGTATGAATTTGTCAGAGAGTATATAATTTAGGAAAACATTTTAATGAAATTTAATTTTAACAATGAACAGTATGTTTCAAATCTTTATATGTAATGAGTCGGGATAAAACTCAACTTACAGTGAACTTTAGATAGAATTTTCTAGAAAATATATATTGAAAATACATTCAAAGAAATTTCCATAAGAAATTGATCTTTAATAGAAAGTATTTTCTTTATGTCCTTTTTACATTAGCTAGCATAGATAAATACATAAGACTGGAAATAGTCACAAAATGGAATATTTGGTTTTCTTATTGATATGTACTAAATTTTCTTACTGATTTCACATTGAATTTAAAGGAGTTCATTCACAAAAAGCTCATGTTTTATTACAGTAGTTTCTGGTAAAATTTCACTTGAAATTGTATTTGAAATCATGGAATAAAATAAGTATTCAACATATAGCACTTGCTTGATTTACACAACTTGGTTTAGGAAAAGATAAAAAGAATAAATGTTTATTAAACAACTGAATCACTATAAAATCTCGAATATATCATCTAAATTCCATTAAGAAAAAAATAACTTGATCACATTAGCCCTGTTCTATAATCCTGTTTCATAAACCTAAAGGCTAGGTTAAAGAATATTCTAAAATACATATACATAGTTCCTCCACTTAGTGATTTGCTTAAATCAAATTCTGTTACCCCATGGTAATTTTAGCTATGGTGGACTGATTATACATGGTAGAATGGAAGTGATCTAAAATTAAGTGTCTGAGTTAGAGGTAAAATTTTGTGCCATGTTAATATCTAGGGTTCTGAATAATTTCATCATCAAAAAATAGAGCTTTTGAAAGCACGATGCTTTATGAAGGACTTAGAAGGGGAATCTTTACAAGCTAAATTATATAAATAACATTTTCTCACAGTCCTTGGGCTTGAATTCAGGGCCTGGATGCTGTCCCTGTGTTTTGTGTTCAAAGCTAGCACTCTACCATTTGAGCCACAGCTCCATTTCCAGCTCTTTGTTGATTTATTGAAGATAAGAGTCTCATGGACTTTCCTGATTGGCTGGCTTTAAACTGTGGTCCTCAAATCACCAGTGCCTGGCTTTCTATGACTTTTAAGCTATAGCATGCTTAATAAAATAAACGTTTTATTAGGAAATAATCTTCCAGACTAGTTTTGAGTTTTTGAAATAACAATAGCATAATAATCATAATAGCATACAGATTAGGAAGATATCTATGCTCAATTTACATTAAAAAAACATACTATCATATAAACACCAGACATATAATTATATAATGCTTATAACAGTAAAAACAAAAATAACAGCAGGGAATGTTTTGATTTCTCTGAATTAGCCAGGAAAGTCCTTTTGTGGATTTCTACATTTCATGTAAGATATAAATTCATATAACAGTATGTGCTAATTTTTCTTATCTATTTTTAACTATAGGACAGTTTGCATGTCAAAATCTACCTTTTGAAATCTTTTCAATTATAATGCACATATATTCAAATTCAGAATCACAAAGAAGAATCAATCACACATTTAAAAATATTGCTTACATGAAATAGCAATTTCAACAACATAGGAAATCAGAGAAATAGGAGTAACATTTCTTTAGCAAATTCCAACTAATTCAGCATAAAACAGCTAATCTTTGTAATTACATGTATATATTTGAGACACTATGTACAGAAACTATTAGAAGATAAAATCTGTATCATGTTGATAATCCATGTAAACACAATAAATAAAGATAAAACCAGATGGTATATCAAATACCTATATCTCAACATTTGGGAGACAATAGCACGACAATTAAGAATTTAAGGTCAGCCTAAAATAGAGTGATTCAATCTAAAAACAACAATATACAAAAAAATACATGAACAATTTTCTCAAACAAAGGCTACTACAGAAGCTTGTAATTAAAGTAAAGATCATAAAAGTAGGTGGACTTTGGCCTTACTTTGAATGAAAAAAAAGTCTCAAAACTTACCAGAACATAACTATCTTCAATGTACAAGTTCATAAATAAGAGGAAAATGATGAGAACTCCCAAGAATGAAACTGTAGAACGTTTTCGCAAGCATCTCATTTTATCCAATATTTGAAAAGTATGTTTTATTTGATGAAATTTAAACATTCTCCCCTGTAGAAAAGAGGCACTCATTAATTTTGGAGTTGGCATCGGTTTATCATGTGTATATGTGTAATATATGTAACATATTGCAATATAAGAAACATAAAAAAGGAATTTACATTCCATTAAAAGACCGAATTTGTAAACTATGGGTGCCTGGAAGGGGAAACAATATTTACTAAAAGCACAGGAAACTTATTCAACTAAGCAAAGAGCACCTTTATTCCTGAAAAAAGCCTATGAGTACTAGAGTCACTTAGAACACACACAACATACTGGACTAGAACATCTCCATGACATACTAAAATTAGAACAGTGAGCATCCTAACCAAGCAAAAAATATTGAAGGCTGTAAAAAAAATTATGAACGAAGCCTATCAGAATAACAACAGATTGCCAAAGAATAATTTCTAAAATAGTTCTTACTTTAGAATTCTCCTATTCCAATATTATTTCTAATATTTTTTTATTTTTCAAGTGTCCATAAATTCTTTCTTCTATTAATGCATCATGCTACTTGCAAACATCACTAAGAATCTGTCTGAAGTTTTAAGATTCAAACATTTTTCATTTCCTGAAGTCCTTCCTACACATAGTTGTTTAATTCTGAAGATGGACCCAGGTAAAGGAGTCTAAATTCAAACTACTTAGTACCCCTAAGTAAAACCTATCATGTTTTGTACAAAAATATGGTTTATTAACAGAATAAAACCTTTCAAAAAGAAGAAAAATCAAGAAATGATAGAATTAAAAGTGATTTATATTACCACCCCTATCATTTTGACCCATAGGTTGAAAATAGAGGAAAACAGGAATGATGTGATAAATGAAGATGCCAAAAAATGAAAATAGAACTTTGGAGATGAAAAATATATAACATCCAAAATTCAAATATACTTGCTGGTAATATTCACACATAAGGAACGACAGGAGATCTGACAATAGATCTACTGAAAGAATAGAAAGAAAGAAATGCAGTCATTTTATCCCACTACTCCCTAAATCATGACCCAAAATTAAGTGATTTAATAAATATTTAAGACACTGAGTGTCTAAGTAGCATCTTAAGCAACAATAGATAACAATGTAGTTATCAACAGGAAGTTCATTATAAATATAAAGATTGATGGATTAATAATAGAAGATAAAGGAAAGATAAACCATACAAACATTAATCAAAAGCAGCTTGGAGTATACATTAATGACATCTAAATTAATAATTGATCAATTTGTCAAAGGGAGCATAGCTATCCTAAATATAATGAATACAAATATAAATATATAAATATAAAATATAAATGAAGCAAAAATTGATAAAAATAAAAAGTTCAAAAATATGCTTAAAGATTTTAATATTCATCCATCATTAATGTGACAGTATAAGTAAATAGAACATCAGTAAATATAAAAGATATTTACAAGTCTATCAGAGAAATTAATCTTGTTTGTGTTTAAGCAATGACCCATCCAACAGCGCAGCACTTTTAGGTACATGCAGAACATTTACCAATACAGAATAGTTTGGGTCATAAGTCTCCTGAATTTAAAAATACTAAAATTATAAGTATATAACATAATGATAACAATAGTGCATTAGAAAGGTCCTAAAAGCTCTCAACCAGTTGGAAATTAAACATACTACTGATATACCATGAGTTCAAGTATGGAACAACAGTACTAAGGAAATAGTTCAAACTGAATGAAGTTGAAATCTACAAAACACACACTTTAAGTTTGATGCAAGCAGTGCATACTTAAGTAGAAGAAAACTTCAATGTTAGATGTTTATGTTTGAAATAAGAAATGCCTATCATAAATTATATGGGTTTTAACATCAAGAAGTTAGCAAAATAAGAACCTAATATGATGATATGTAGTCTAGTTCCAATAATCAGGAGTCAAAGCAAGAAAACTGTGAGTTTGAGGTCAGTCTGTGCTATATAGATCAAGATCCGAATGAGCTAAATGGAAAGAATCTATTTAAAAATATCATGGACCAGGGATAAAGGCCAATGGTAGTGCCTTTGCTTAGTACTCATGAGAATCTGGGTTTAATTCCAGACACTGCCAAAGATAAAAGAATAAAAATGAAAGAATAAGTGAAATATTGAAGACTAAAAGAACAGTAAAACAATGCAATGCTAGTTCTTAGAAGATCTCAGTAAAATTATGTCTCTAGTCAGATTAATGGAAATCAACAACAATAAGAGACATAGTTACTAAAGTCAAGAATAAAATTTTATCTGGGTGCTGGTGGCTGATGCCTGTAATTCTAGCTACTCAGGAGGCTGAGGTTTGAAAATTGAGGTTCAAAATTAGCATGGACAGGAAAGTCTGTGAGACATTTTACCTCCAATTAACCTTAAAAAAGCTGAAAGTATGGTAGTTTAGAGGAAAAAGTCCGAAAGACAGTGTGCAGACCTTGATTTCTAATTCTAGTAATGGCACACAAACACACACACACACACACACACACACACACACACACACACACACACACACACACACACATGCCTTATCACTCTGCAGCCATTGTCACTGGAGCCGAGCCATAGGCTTAATGTAAATTCTGACTCAATATTCCACATGTATTTCAAAAAAGCTCTCCCTTACCATTAATTTGAACTACTTTTTTATTGTGAAAATACCATACAGAGGGGTTACAATTACATGAGCAAGGTAATGAGTACATTTCTTAACAAGCATTATTGCCTCCTTCTTTGTTTCCCATCCCTTACCATCCTTTCCCATCTCCCCCCTTCCACACCCCCCCAAGCGCCAAAGCAAATTTCGTTTTTCAAAATAACGTCTTGTACATCTCATTGTTGCAGTGGGTCCACCTGTATCCCTATTTAAACAATATCTTTTTTCCAGTAGATGAATGGATCAAGAAAATATCATATACATACACAATGGAATTCTATGCCTCCATCAGAAAGAATGACATTGCCCCATTTGTTAGGAAATGGACAGACTTGGAAAAAATATATTAAGTGAAGTAAGCAAGGCCCAAAGAAACATAGGTCCCATGGGGCTGGGAAGGTGGCTCAGTGGTAGAGCACTTGCCTTGAGCTGAAGAGCTGAGGGATAGCGCCCAGGCCCAGAGTTCAGGCCCCATGATCACCCCCCCAAAAAACAAACATGGTTTCCCTTATTTGCAATGACTAGTATATGTCTGAGACAAACAGAATCCCCAAGATAAGGACTCAAATGCTTTTCTTTCTTGCTATTGTTTCTAATATATTTAAACTACTTTTTATATTTGTATTATCAAGATATAATAATAATACTCTAGGAATTTGGGGCTTATAATTTTGTTGAAGGGACAATAAGCTTCTTATTTGTTTTGTAATTGTCATAAATTTTCATTTCCAGATTATGTATGCGAAACTCATTTTCATATAATCTATTTACTTTAATCCTCTTTATATAAACACCTGAAGACTGAGTGCTAACAATAATCAAATAACCTTTTTTTCTTTTACATGAACATTCTAAGAGATGAATGAATTCTGCTTTACATCCTTTAATCAACTTGAAAGAAGTTGAGTTCTTGTCAGATAACGTGAGATGAATCCTTCATGTTCAATGATGCTGTGAGTAAAAATTTAACATTTCTTACTTTTTTATCATATATTATTACCCAGCTATTAATCTGTGCTACTTTTACATTATGACATTACATTATAGCTGTCCCCTAGAGTGCTGTTATTTTGTTCTTCACTGACAAAATTCTCATCCTCAACCAAAATTTGGTCAGGCTCCACCAAGCTCTAATCTTGATCTAGACTTCATCTATAGTTTCTAGTGAGTTTATTCAGATTCCAGCCACCCCTTTCTTCATATCTCTTTATGTTTCCCAGTTCCTAATTAACCTACTGCTCCAAGTATTTTATCAATTTCCATAGTCTTCCATACAGTCACATCCGGATCCTTAGCTATACATTTGATTTCTTTTGTTGTGTTCAGAGTTGAGCTCAAATTCTCTCTTCACTGTGAAATGCCCTCTTCATAAACAATTGAAACCAGTCATAATGCAACTCATGATAAGTAGCCCAAATGAGTTTTTCTCTAACAGCTTTATTGTCATGATTTGGATACAATCAGATTTGCCACTGGATCTCTACCAGACCCTCAAACACAAGCCTTTAAATACTTTACCTTCACTCCTGTTTGATTGATGATGAATACATTGATGATTTCAACTTCTGAGTTAGGGTTGAAGATGCCAGTCTGTTGAGGCATATAAAGGAGAGATTTTAATTGATAAGATTTTAAGTACACAGTCTATAAACTGTAATATAGCCCATCTGAATAGAAACTGAATTTGAAGTCTTAAGTCTCTATTTGTAAGAAGATGAGTTAAAGTCCTAAAAAGTTTCAAAAGTATCTTCTTTGCTAGAGGTCTGTTTTTCTGGCTCTTTCTGTCCCCAGTGTGAATTTACTGCTGCATTCCCAAGGATAGAAAACTCCTAGGTCCTTTACGGACGTCTCTCTTTTCTCTATTTGATCCTTTCTCCTAAATGATTTTTCAGTCAACTGAGATTTTCTAAAACTTCTCTCCACCAACTCGACATCTTTCTTCTTGTCAAATTATCCTTATTTGCAGATGATTTGATTCTATACTTAACAGACTCTAGAAACTCTATGAAAAAGCATCTAGATCAGATTAAACTTCTTAGGAAACTTAGCAGCATATAAAATAATACTTTCTGCCCCCAAATGCAGTATATAAAATAATACTCCCTGCCCCCAAATTCTTATATACTAATTCTAGGAAAGACATCAGGAAAGCTATTCCACTTGCAATAGCCTCAAAAACAACAAAACAGGGCTGGGAATGTGGCTTAGCGGTAGAATTCATGCATGAAGCCCTAGGTTCTATGCCTCAGTACCACATACACAGAAAAAGCTGGAAGTGGTCCTGTAACTCAAGTAGTAAAGTCTTGAGCAAAGGAAACTCAGGGACAGTGTCCAGTCCCTGAGTTTAAGCCCCAGGACTGGCCAAAAACAACAACAACAACAACAATAAAACATATTTATGTATTAATGTAAATAAGGAAGTGAAAGAAGCTTATAATAAAACCTCTAACACCTTAAAGAAAGTAATTGAAGAAGGTACCAGAAGATGGAAATTTTTCCTATGCTCATGGATTAGAGAATCAATATCATGGAAATAGCTATACTGCCAAAGGCAATCTACAAATTCCCAATGTCAATAAACTGGAAATCATTTTTCAGATTGCTAAACTTACTTCCCCCATCCTTATTTCACTATGTAAAGAATTCTTGAGCTAGCTAGTCTAAAATTCATCCTAACTTGTCTCTTTATGCAATAAAAAATTTGGATTTATAATTATTAATACTTGTTTTCTATTTTCACAAAAACTTACCCTTATTCTGACTATAAACATCAAGAAGCAAATACCTCCAATCTAACAACATTTCTCAACAGATTAGTCAGCAGGGTTTTTATAAAAAAAATCATCAAGAAATGAGAATATGTTGTTCAAAAGAAAAAAAAAGATTGTTTCTTCTTCTATGTTTGAGAGACTAACAAAGAATCTTTCTGTGTTGGACAATTTTATAGGTCAAGTTCTGTTTTCCTGAGGAATACCTAAGTAAATAGTGAAGTTGTATTTTGATATATCTGTGTGTCTGGTGAAGATTAGTATCCAAGTTGTTAGCTGGAGAATCGCTGGATGGTGAATGAGCACCATTCAGTTATTACAGGTGCAGATAGAACAAAAAAGCCTGAAAATGTCAATTCACAGTCTCTTGCTCTTGTAACTCTCATCTTTTCTTAACTTTTACCATCAAAGCTCCAGACTTTCTGGTCTATGGCCTCTGAAACTTGGAGGGGTTTCTCTTGTGGTTCAGCTGATCTCTGATTTCAGGCGGTTCTAACTTATATTCAGAAGCATCCTGTTACAAGATTGTTTGCCAAACTTTATTTTCTTAAAAATAAATTGTTTCCGGTTCCGGGAAGATGGCGGAGGAGAAGCTGGAATCTGAACAAGCTCTTGCATAGAAAACAGTTTCAGAGTTCCAGTGAACAGTCCCAAGCCAGAGAATCACACCAAGTGTGCCATCACAGGACAGAGAGTTAGCCAAGAGAGGGGAAGCCAAGCAGACACATCTGAGCGTCTGCCAGCAGCTGCTGCTGTGGCGGCAGGGTCGCAGCAGCGACCGCAGCCGCGGCCATACCTGAACGCTCACACAGAGAGTCCAGGACGAAGGAGCCAGACGCAGCGGGCGAGCGGATTCTACTCAACACCAGCAAGAACCGACAAGGAGCGGACAACTTCATCCTGCACTTTGCAGACCAGAGACGACCCAGGATCCAAGACTCGGCGTGAGTAGCCCCACTTCCTCACTCCTTCCCAGGGAGCAGAGGAGGGAAGGCCACCCCTCCCCCCCCCAGCACCGGTGATCTCCATCTTGGATACCGACAAAGCTCGGAGGAGCGGCTAGTTCCAGCTCAGGCCTTGGAATAAAACGAGTCATTTAGCAGGTCACAAGAACTTAATGGCGAAGTGACCTCACAGACTTAGTTCCATCCAGGGAAAAGTCACCCAGCTCAGGCGCCAGCCATTGGAGTGGCTTTCCTCACAGGGTAACCAGAGCCAGAGGCTGCCCCGCCCTCTAGCAGCCACCACAATCAATTGAAAAACAGAAACCCTGAGAATGGCTCCAGGCTGGGTGCTGTGAGTTTCTTTCACAAAATAGCCCCAGGGAAAAGCTACTGTTTGTTGAAAGGCCTCAACTCTACCCAGAACCTAGCCTCATCACTGCATCCCCCTCTTTTGTGATTCTCAAAGCAGATCACCCTCCCAGTAAACTAACCTGGGAGGGGGAATCTCAAAATCTTGGGTAAAGCAGAGCATTTTTCTGCCTGTTCCAACAAACTGACTTAAGAAACCAATCAAGCCACAGGACCTCAAGCTGACCAGAGACTCCAACCACACTCTGGTTACAGACAAAAGGGAGATACAGGACTCTTCCCACCCCTCCCCCCCCCCCAAAAAAAAAAAAATCAGACCTTTTTTTTTTTTTTTTTTTCTTCTTCTTCTTTTCTTTTTTTTCTTTTTTTTGTTTTGTTTTTTTTTTTCTTCGTTTTTTGTTACCTTATATATATAAAAAAATTTTTTTTGCTTTTCTAAAACTTTTATTAATCTTTAATTTTTGCCTCTTCTGAAAAAATAATTGTTTTCCATTAACTTTTTTTTTTTCTTTTCTCCTCTTATAATTTTTATTTTAGGAATACGTGAATGTGTGTTTTCCTTTCTTTTCTTGTATTCTTTCTCTTTTTCTTTCATTCTTAATTATCTTTTTGTTTTTTGTCTAGCTCTACTGAACTTCTGATCTTTTCTTCTCACTTTCCTATCCTTTCCATCTTTTCCTCTTTGTTCTTCTTTATGTGACGTAACTCTTGTCCTGCACATCCTCAGATAAACCCATAGTTAACCAGTAGACCCTACCCCCCATTGTGTACACACTTAACCCACAAACTTATTACTCAATTCAAAACCTCTGAGACTTAAATTCATTAATAGCAGTGCTACCTCTTTATGCCTATATAATATTTTAGGCATTTTTTTTAAAGTTTTCCACATCTCCTCTATGTCCCTCCCTTTCTCTCAACATATTCATATTCCTCTATAAATAGATGGTCTTTTAATCTCTAAAATAACATTAATTTTTACGTTTCTATTTTTTTTTCTGGTCTCTTTTCATTCCCCTTTCCCTTTCTTCTTTCTCTCTCTCTCTCTACTTGCATCCTACCCAACCTATTTCCTGCACTGTGATTAGGACATAGTTAACTCTCCCTGTGCCTCCCCACACCAATCTATTCCTATTTTTTACCCACATCTCTCCCTAACCCTAATAATTTCTGGTTTTCCAAATTCTTCTCTGCGGTTCGAAGTCCTTTAACATATAGTTGTTTGATGTCGAATAGATGTATCTGTTGAACTAGATTGTATCTGTAGACTATTGACTGTAGAAATGCAAACTTTGGTTGATGGTTGCCTTAAGATAGTGTTCTAGCACAAAACTGGTGCTATCTTCATCTCAAATGGGCAGAGTAAGCCGGAAAAACACAAGAAAAATGGCAAATTCGGGTATCTCAATTCCCAATCTTGATAATCAGGGGTTAGAACAGATAATGAATAATCCAGAGGAGAGTTCCCAAACAGCTCTACAAACACTGCTGGCAAACATGATAAATGAAAAGTTTGACAATGTACAAAGGACTCTGTATGAGCATGACAGGGAGAGAGAGTAGGCATCCCAGAAGTTTATACAGGAATATCATAAGCGTGAGGAAGCTACTCAAAAACTGATACAGGATTTGAGTGAACAACTTGAGAATACTCAAAGAGAAAGGGAGGAATGGCGTGAGCAGGCTGAGAACACTCAAAGAGATCTGCAGGAATCCCACGAACGGGAGGAAGCTAATCAAAGAGTAATACAGGAATTGAGAGACCAGGTAGAGAACACACAAAGATCACTAAAGGCATTCATGGAATCCATTAACAAAGAGCTGAAGGAAGTCAGGGAGACCACAAAGGGAATGCTGAATGGAACCCAACAGAAGGAATGGGAGCCCAAAGAAACCATAACCAATCAACTAAGTGATTTGAGGACAAACACTGAACACCAAATTAAGGAAGTAAAGAAATTCATACAAGACCTAAAACAGAGCTTCAACAAAGAACTTGAAGCCATCAAAGCTGACCAACTAGAAGGAAAAGAGATAAAAAACAAAGTAGAGAGTCTTGACAGCAGGTTAGACCATGCAGAAGATCGAATCTCAGGGATTGAAGACAGCCTAGATATTATAGAGAAAGAACATACAACCATCCAAGACAAGTCCAAGAAATATGATAGATCTATCCAACACCTGGAAGACACCATCAGAAGGCCTAATCTAAGGATAATGGGTGTAGAGGAGCACCTAGAAACAGAAGTTAATGGTCTAGGAAATTTGTTTAACAGGATCCTAGCAGAGAACTTCCCAAACATGCAAAAAGATAGGCCTGTCCAGATACAAGAAGCCTTTAGAACCCCAAATAGACCAGACCAGAATAGGACATCCCACCGCCACATTATAATCCACACAGGATCAACTCAGAACAAGGAAAAGATCCTTAAAGCTGTCAGAGAGAAAAGGGTAATCACTTATAAAGGGAAACCAATTAGAATCACCTCAGATTTCTCAGCAGAGACAATCAAAGCAAGAAGAGCCTGGAACGATGTATGCCATGCCCTAAAAACAAACAACTATCAACCAAGAATACTGTACCCAGCTAAACTCTCCTTCATAACCGAAGGCCAAATAAAAACCTTCCATAGCAAAGAAAAATTGAAACAATACATCTCCACCAAACCAGCCCTACAAAAGATTCTTAAAGATGTCCTACACATAGAAAACCAACAAGACCGCAATAAAGGCCAAGAAACTGCACCCAAACTGAGAATCCAAGAACCATAGGAAGAACCCAGTTTTCGCAGCCCCCAAAAAGGTAGATAACATGGCAGGAACTCCCAAATACCTCTCAGTCCTATCTCTTAATGTTAACGGACTGAACTCTCCAATTAAGCGACATAGACTGTCTAGTTGGATTAAAAAACAAGACCCTTCTATCTGCTGCCTGCAGGAGTCACATCTTGCCCGTAAAAACAAACACATTTTCAATGTTAAAGGCTGGAACAAAATCTACCAAGCAAACGGACCGCATAAACAGGCGGGAGTTGCAATCCTAATATCAGATAAAATAGACTTCAAATTAAAATTCGTGAAAAGAGATAAAGAAGGTCACTACATACTAATTAAAGGATCTCTCCTTCAGGAGGATATTACAATTCTAAATATCTATTCACCAAACAATGGAGCACCCAAATTTATCAAAGAAACACTACTTTCCCTCAAATCCCATATAGATCCAAAGACATTAATCGTTGGGGATTTTAACACACCACTCTCCCCACTAGATAGATCAACTGGGCAAAAACTCAACAGAGAAACCACAGATCTAAACAGCTGCATAGATCAACTAGACTTAACAGACATTTACCGAACATTTCACCCAGCAGCATCAGAATACACGTTTTTCTCAGCAGCACATGGAACGTTTTCTAAAATAGACCACATTTTAGGCCACAAAGCAAACTTGTCTAAATTCAGAAACATTGAAGTTATACCTTGCATTCTCTCTGACCACAAGGGAATAAAATTAGAACTCAACAGCAAAAGCCACCAAAGAAAGTCCGGTATCACATGGAGGCTGAACAACACACTGCTGAATCATGAGTGGGTCATGGAAGAGATTAGAAAGGAAATTCAAATGTTCATGCTATTCAACAAAAATGAACACACAAAATACCAGCTCCTCTGGGACACAGCAAAGGCAGTACTCAGAGGCAAGTTTATAGCTCTGAGCTCCTACATCAACAAATTGGAGAGATCTGAAACTAGCAATTTAATGACGCATCTAAACCTTCTTGAAAAAGAGCAGCAAGATAAACCCCAATCCAGTAGACGGAAAGAAATAATCAAAATTAAATCAGAATTAAATGAATTAGAATCCAAAAAAACTATAGAAAGAATCAACAAAACAAAGAGTTGGTTCTTCGAAAAACTTAACAAAATTGACAGACCCTTAGCAAATCTTATCAGAAAAAGAAGAGAACACACCCAAATTAATAAACTCAGAGATGAGAATGGAAACATCACCACGGAAACAACCAAGATTCAGAACAATATAAGGGAATACTTCTCAAAACTGTATGCTAATAAGTTTGAGAACTTGACAGAAATGGACCTCTTCCTAGCAAATATTGACATGCCAAAACTAAACCAAGATGAGTTAAACTATCTTAACAGGCCCATATCAAGCATTGAAATAGAAACAGCAGTAAGAGACCTCCCAGCTAAGAAAAGTCCAGGACCAGATGGTTTTACAGCGGAATTTTACAAGGCCTTCAAAGCAGAGCTCACACCAATTCTCCTCCAACTCTTCAATGAAATTGAAAGAGAAAGCTCACTACCGAACACATTCTATGAAGCCATCATAACCCTCATCCCAAAACCAGGCAGGGACTCATCAAAGAAAGAGAACTATAGACCCATTTCTTTGATGAACATTGATGCAAAACTTCTCAACAAAATTTTGGCCAACCGACTTCAACAATTCATCCAAAAAATCATACACCACGATCAAACAGGATTCATTTCAGGGATGCAAAGCTGGTTCAATATACGCAAATCAATTAATATTATTCATCACATCAACAGGAGCAAGAATAAGAACCACATGGTTATCTCAATAGACGCAGAAAAAGCATTCAACAAGATCCAACACCCCTTTATGATGAAGGTTTTGGAAAAATTAGGAATCCATGGAACATTCCTCAGTACAATAAAGGCTGTATATGACAAACCTACAGCCAGCATTATACTCAATGGTGAAAAACTAAAGCCATTTCCTCTTAACTCAGGAACAAGACAAGGATGCCCACTCTCTCCACTTTTCTTCAATCTAGTGTTAGAATGCCTAGCTACAGCAATAAGACAAGATGCAGACATAAAGGGGATCCAAATAGGGAAAGAAGAAATAAAACTCTCCCTCTTTGCAGATGACATGATCTTGTATTTAAAGAATCCCATAGACTCCACTCCCAAATTACTTAAGCTGATTCAAAACTTTGGCAAAGTAGCAGGTTATAAAATTAACCCCCAAAAATCCATGGCTTTTCTGTATGCCAACAATGAGAAAAGTGTGGCTGAAATTAGGAAAGCAACTCCATTTGTAATAGCCCCACAAAAAATAAAATACCTAGGAATTAACTTAACTAAAGAAGTGAAGGACCTCTATGATGAAAACTTTAAAATCTTGAAAAAGGAAATCAACACAGAACTTAAAAAATGGCAAAACCTCCCATGCTCCTGGATTGGAAAGATTAACATTGTGAAAATGGCAATACTTCCCAAGGCTATCTACAAATTCAACGCAATACCTATCAAAATTCCACCCTCATTCTTCAAGGAAATAGAAGAGGCAATCCAAAAATTCATATGGAACAATAAAAGACCCCGAACAGCAAAAACGCTCCTCAACGGAAAGAACACTGCTGGAGGAATATCAACACCAAATTTCAAACTCTACTATAAAGCCATAGTAATCAAAACAGCTTGGTATTGGCATAAGAACAGACCTCAGGACCAATGGAATAGAATTGAAAACCCAGAAATGAACCTACAGACCTATAGCCATCTAATCTTCGATAAGGGAGCTAAAACAATAGAATGGAAGACAGACAGCCTCTTCAGTAAATGGTGCTGGCAAAACTGGTTAACTACATGTAGAAAACTAAAGCTAGATCCTTATATATCACCCTGCACCAGAATCAACTCCAAATGGATCAAAGACCTTGAACTCAAAGCAGACACTCTGAAAACATTACAGGATGGAATAGGAGAAACCCTGGGTCTCCTCGGCTCAGGCCGAAATTTTCTGAATAGAGACCCGGAAACACAACAAATCAAAGAAAGGTTGGACAAATCGGATTGTATAAGGTTGCAGAGCTTCTGCAGGGCAAATGACATAGCTAGCAAGATCAATAGAAAGCCCACGGATTGGGAGAAGATCTTTCATAGCCATACAACGGACAAGGGTCTCATATCTAAAATATACTTGGAACTCAAAAAATTAAACCACCCAACAACAAATCCTCAAAGAAACAACTGCCCAATAAGTAAGTGGGCGAAAGACCTAAAGAGAAGCTTCTCTGAAGAAGAAAGAAGGATGGCCAATAGACACATGAAGAAATGTTCAACATCCCTAGCCATAAAAGAAATGCAAATCAAAACAACATTGAGATATCACCTCACTCCAGTTAGAACAGCAAAAATCAAGAACTCTAACAACAACAGATGCTGGAGGGGATGTGGACAGAAAGGAACCTTACTTCATTGTTGGTGGGAATGTAAACTTGTTCAACCACTTTGGAAAGCAGTATGGAGGTTCCTGGAAAGACTCCATATAGAGCTCCCCAATGACCCAGCAATCCCACTTTTGGGCATTTACCCAAATGACCACAAACAAGGCCACACTAAAGCTACCAGCACAACTATGTTTATTGCAGCATTATTTACCATAGCTAAGATATGGAACCAACCCAGATGCCCCTCAGTAGATGAATGGATCAAGAAGATGTGGTATATATACACAATGGAATTCTATGCCTCCATCAGAAAGAATGACATTGCCCCATTTGTTAGGAAATGGAAAGGCTTGGAAAAAATTATATTAAGTGAAGTAAGCCAGGCCCAAAGAAACATAGGTCCCATGGTTTCCCTTATTTGCAATATCTAGTATAGGTATGAGTCAAGCGGAAAAAGTCAGAGAATGTGATGTTAGGAAAACGAACCCTCAAATATGTATTTTAATGTTTTTGTTTCATTCATGCATGTGTTTCTAACGCATTTATAATATTATTTCTTTGTTGTTTTGTATGTCCCTCCCCCACAGTGTAACCCCCGCTTTCACTATATTTGATGTCAGTATAACATATGGAGGAGACGGGGACAAACAAGTCGTTTAAGGATTCAGGTGGACCTGTTGCAACAATGAGAAGTACAAAATGTCATGTCAAAACCAGCTTTACAATGTCGCTGGGGGGGAGGGAGGGGGGGTATGATTGGGTGGGTATGATTGGGTGTGGGGGAGGGGGGAGGCTGGGAAGGGAGGTGAAGGTTAAACAAAGGAGGAGGCTGCAATGCTTGGTAAGAAATGTATGCATTTTCCTGCCCATGTAATTGTAACCCCTCTGTACAGTATGTTTTCAAATAAAATAAAATAAAAAAATAAAAAATAAAAAATAAATTGTTTCACTGTTGCATTGCTTCTTGCATTACTGTTGGGACATCACATTCTACTTGATCTTGTCTTTTATGATTTAGAAAACATATATGGGTACATTGCATGGCTTAGAGGAATGTAAAATATATCTCTCTTGGATATTTCTTGACGTTTTCTGATGTTTTTCAAGTGTGCAGAAATTATTGGGTAAAGTTTAGCAGATTACACATTATTAGTTAAACTTAATTGTAGACCAAATTTTTAAACAGATTAATGGAACATGATGTAAGAATACTGTGTATTCCAGACAATGCAGAACTATAACCATCTAAAAAATTGGAGATTCAATTAGACGGAAAAAATTTATACATACACTATTTAGATAATAGGCATAAATCAAAGTGTATTATTTAAGACAGGTGACAGTAGCAAAAGAGATAAAATGATATTAGTAGCATAATTTAAAAAGTATTAGTAAAAGATAATCACTGAAACAAAGGAACAAAACATTCTAACCTAAGAGAAATATACCTGCAAAATTACCACATAAGAAAATATGTAAATACACATTAGTTAAAAATATATGTTCTAACTAAGAGATATGAGACAAACTCATCAGCAATATCAACAATGTTTTACAAATATATGATTTGGTCAACACACACACACACACATACACACACACCAACATACAAACCCTAACTCCTGGAGGCATAAATGAATCATATCTAAACCAAACTAAATCACAAAGGCTAGTGATAATAGAATAAATCATGAAAGATCATGATTTCATTACTGATTTAAAATACATATACTGATATGTATATAAAATACATTTGTGTATATAAAGATATGTATATAATATGAATAAAATACATGTGTGTGTATATGTATATTACAAACTAAAATTCTCTGGCTAGAATACAAGTAAAATTGGTAGCCTTGGCTCGCTAAAACTTAATTATTATTATCTATGAATATATGGCCAAACATATTCATATATGAAATAGCTCCTAGAATTTTACATGTCTAAATGCAATTTGTAAATTTTAATGAGTGGGTAATACATATATTTGCGATTATACACATATAACACATTGTATTTACTTACTTTGAAGCAAGAACTTTAGTGAGAGGATACTTTTATCTCTCACTTTTTTGATACTGGTCCTACCTGAATTCTGTTAAGTTTGTAAAGTACCACAAAAGAAAAATAGTAGGCTTTCTAATAAATGCCTTTCTTGGAAGTGGTGCTGTGGCTCAAGCAGTAGAGTGCTCTCCTTGAGCTAAAGAGCTGAGGGATAGTGCCCAAGCCCAGAGTTCAAGCCCCAGGACCAATAAAAACAAATAAAACAAAACAAAACAAACAAATTCCTTTCTCTGATCCTCTTGTAAATTTTTCGGCCTCATCCTCTGTCTAACCTTCTCTTTGTTTTCTTTTTTTTCAATAAGTTTTTTATTGTGAAAATACTGTACAGAGAGGTTACAGTTACATTAGCAAGGGAATGAGTATATTTCACTTTTTTGGGGGAGGGGTGTCCGGTTGTGGGGCCTGAACTCTGGGCCTGGGGGCTGTCCCTCAGCTCTTCAGCTCAAGGCTAGTGCTCTACCACAGAGCCACTTCCGGCTTTTTTCTTTTTGCTTATGTGGTGCTGAGGAATCAAACCCAGGGCCTCAGGCATACAAGGCAAGCGCTCTACCACTGAGCCACCTTCCCAGCCCCAGTATATTTCTTATCCAGCATTGTTGCCTCCTTTTTTTTTACTCCTGTCCCTCTCTTCCATCCTGTCCCTCACACCTCCTCAACTACACCCCTCCCACCAGATGCTCCTCAGGAGATGAATGGATCAAGAAAATGTGGTATATATACACAATGGAATTCTATGCCTCCATCAGAAAGAATGACATTGCCCCATTTGTTAGGAAATGGAAAGGCTTGGAAAAAATTATATTAAGTGAAGTAAGCCAGACCCAAAGAAACACAGTTCCCATGTTTTCCCTTATTTTCAATAACTCATATATGTCTGAGACAAGCAGAAAAGCTCAGATAGGATGATGTTAAGTGAGGAACCTCCACACTACTTTCTAAAGTGGCTGAAAAAGTTTACACTCCCACCAACAATGCAGTAAGGTTCCCTTCTGGCCACATCCCCTCCAGCATCTGTTGTTATGAGAGTTCTTGATTCTAGCCATTCCAACTAGGGTGAGGTGGTATCTCAATGTTGTTTTGATTTGCATTTCTTTTATGACTAGGAGGGTGAGCATTTCTTCATGTGTCTATTGGCCATCCTTCTTTCCTCTTCAGAGAAGTTTCTCTTTAAGTCTTTAGCCCACTTATTTATTGGGCAGTTGTTTCTTTGAGGATTTGTTGTTGGGGGATTTAATTTTTTTTGAATTCCAGGTATATTTTAGATATGAGAAACTTGTCTGTTGTATGGCTAGTGAAGATCTTCTCCCAATCTGTGGGCTTTCTATTGATCTTGCTAGCTATTTCTCTGCCATGCAGAAGCTCTACAATTTCTTGCAATCCCATTTGTCCAACCTTTCTTTGATTTGTTGTGTTTCTGGATCTCTATTAAGAAAATTTCTGAAGCTGGGCGCCTGTGGCTCATGCCTGTAATCCTAGCTACTCAGGAGGCTGAGATCTGAGGATTGTGGTTCAAAGCCAGTCCAGGCAGGAAAGATCATGAAACTCTTATCTCCAATAAACCACCAGAAAACCGGAAGTAGCGCTGTAGCACAAGTGGTAGAGCTCTAGCCTAGAGCTGAAGGACAGTTCTCAGGCCCAGAGTTCAAGCCCCACAACAGATTTAAAAAAAAAAAAAAGAAAAAAAGAAAAGAAAATTTCAGCCTGTGGCAAGGAGACCTAGGGTTTGGAGCTCCCCTATGACTCAGCAATCCCACTTTTGAGAATTTACCCTAATGATCACAAACAAGACCATACTAAAGCTACCAGCACAGCTATGTTTATTGCAGCATTATTTACCATACGTAAGACATGGAACCAACCCAGATGCCCCTCAGTAGATGAATGGATCAAGAAAATGTGGTATATATACACAATGAAATTCTATGCCTCCCTTAGAAAGAATGACATTGTCCCATTTGTTAGGAAATGGAAAGATTTGGAAAAAAATTATATTAAGTGAAGAAAGCCAGGCCCAAAAAACATAGGCATCATGGTTTCCCTTATTTGCA
This sequence comes from Dipodomys spectabilis, assembly GCF_019054845.1. Classification (NCBI taxonomy): domain Eukaryota; kingdom Metazoa; phylum Chordata; class Mammalia; order Rodentia; family Heteromyidae; genus Dipodomys; species Dipodomys spectabilis. Next base: position 1,523,664 of record NW_024870840.1, read on the forward strand.
ATAACTAATATATGTCTGAGACAAGCAGAAAAGGCTAAATAAGTTGACGTTAGGTGAAATGAACCCCAAGATAAGTATTCAAATATTTTTTTCTTTCATGTGATTGTTTCTAACCTATTTATAAGATGATTTCTTTGTTGCTTTGTATGTCCCTCCCCCATGGTATAACCCGTTTTCACTGTATTTGATGTTGGTATCATTTGTGGAAGGGAAAGGAAAAACAAATTGTTTAAATAGAGATACAGGTGGACCCATTGCAACAATGAGATGTACAAATGCTATGTTGAAAAATGAACCTTACAACTTTGGCAGGTGGGAGGAGAGGGTTGTGGAGATGGGAGGGCAGGGATGACAGAGGAAAAACAAAAGAGGAGGCAACAATGTTTGATAAGTAATGTATTTACTACCTTGCTCATGTAATTGTATCCCCTCTGTATGGTATTTTCTCAATTAAAAAAAATTAAAGAAAAAAAAGATGATGTTAATCAAAATAAACCCCAAGATAGGGACACAAGTGGTTTTTTTCTTTGTTTTCATTTTACATTTTTGGCATGCCAGGATTTATCCTTGGGACTGTTTGCAGAACCTAATTCCAAACGAGGAGTCACCTAGGACTTCTTCCAGACCTTGCTCCAGTTTTTCAATGGTCACTACCATTATCTCTTTGTAGATTTCCTCCTGAACACTCAGACACAAGGGATCTAAAACTGCAGGATGGTTTGCCCTTCCAGCCTTTTCTTCTTCTACACTCTTCTTTCTATTGGGTTCAGTTTACTGATCTCCCTTTTATCCTTCTAAATATCTGACCATTTCCATGGGACAAGCCTTCCAACCCTTCCTGTCTATTCCAACCTCTCACCTGCTCCAAGGTCTTCTTTCTGGTGTGACTTCCAGAAAGTTCACGTGGATGTTTCCCTTAACCTCAGCGATCAATATTGATGGTTCAGGCACCCTGTAGGCTCTTTATCCTATCCTTCCTAAGAATTCATACTCTACACCTGAAAAAAAAGAAAGCTGGTTTCGGAAACTCCACCCCTAAACCGAGGAGGAGGCAGGCGTGCAGCTGAGGCGGGTTCAGGATGTGCATATGTCTGGAGGCCTGTTGCACATGTTTGCCTGGCCATGTTCATGGGGAACGCATAATAATCAGTTGTGACACAAGGCTTGAATCAAGATGTCTGTCTCTACGCAGGCATCTTGGCTCAGCTACCAACATGGCAGCATTACAGTTTAGCGACCGTCCCAGACCTCTTTCAGGCGACACTGTGGAGGAAGGAGAGCCTTTCACACTGGAGCTGCTCTGACCGTCTGGATCTAAGACGTGGGCAATGAAAGCTACCCACGAACTAAACCAGGTGAATCCTTTTGTGAACTATTCTTTGCACCCAGAGGAGTAAGGAACCTAAAACTCTTCAAAACTCTTTTATTAGCAGCACACTTGTGGCCTCACTAATCCTAGCTACCTCGGGTGCTGAGATCTGAGGACTGAGGTTCAAGGACAGCCCTGGCAAGAAAGTCTATGAGACTTTTATATCCAGTTACCCACCAAGAAGTTGCTAGTGGAGCTGTGGCTCAAATGGTAGAATGCTAGCCTTGAGGAAAAACAAAAACAGAGACAGTGTCAGGTCCACTTCCAGCCCCAGAACAGGCACAAAAACCAACCAAACAACAACAAATTACACACACACACACCGCCCCCCCCCCCCATATATATATATACATACATACACATACATATATGTATCTGAGCTTTGTACTGTTTTTCAGGACACAGTGATACTCTGAGGAGAAAGTGATATTCTGAGGAGAATTTAGGAGCAATTGTTCAGGTAGGAGATTCAGAGGGTCTCCACTAAAAGATCTGAGACCCTAAGGAAAAGAGAACAGGGGACCGGGCAAAGCGGCGGTTGGTGGAGGACCAGGTAACAGAGTAAGGAAACGAGTGAATTCTCCAAATGTATGCGGCTTGACATTTGATTCTAGCTGTTAGCTTTAGACGCCAGTATTTTGCAAGGCTAACCACGGGTATCCTGCTTCTGTGTTTGCTACCTTGCTCGGCTGCAGCCTGAAAAAGCCAACCACAAATGTCTTGCTTCTGTTCTGTGAAAAATGAAAGTAGGCCACTTGCGTGTTGTGCTTTTTGCCTATAAAACCTGAGCTGGTTTTCAGCAGGGGTACTACTCTTTGTTCCTTGACAGAGTAATAAAATATCCTAGCTTGATGGACTGTGTGTCTGGATCTCATCCTTGGATTCAGGAAAATTTTCTGGATATAACATCCACAGGTGTTTTTTGGTTGTTTGTGTTTTTGTTTTGAAATGAAATCTACTGTTTCCTCATCCTATATGCCACTAATACTTCAGATGAAAAAATCAAAACCTGTTCTTTTACAACATGCAGAAAGTTGTTTTACATTTAATAAGAAGACAAAAAGGAGAAGCAAAACAGGTGGCCAATAAGAAAAAGAATTCTCTGTGAAAATAATCTTTGAAAATAATTGGTAATTATTTACATTACTATTATTATTACTGTTACATTAAAACTGAGTTTCTGGCTAGATTGCAAGACACTCTCTCCCTGTTTGGCAGCCTGGTTTCAGCTGTGTGTACTGTGGGCATGTCTACAGGCAGAATTCTGAGGAGGAGCTGAGGGAAAAACGCTGTGATTGCAAATTTACTTACTTGGCTGAATGGAACAACAGAAGCCTGGCACCTTCTGTCAAAGGAGACTGCAGTTTATTCAGGTCAAAGAATTTTAGGGGAGTCTCTGACTTGTAATCTAATCTCAGAATCCTATTATTATTATTATTTTATTATAAAGGCATACGATTCAGGGACCAATAAACCTTTTATTTTCTAGTGAGCCATTTACTTGTCTCCATCACCTAATACCTATAAACATATGTACAGACATATACTTTGCCATTTAAACACTACATATATACATATATATGTATGTATCATTTATTTCAAGCCATTGTTCTTGAAAGCAGATGCAGTATTTGTGTTACAAACTTTATTCTATTTATCCTTGGAAAGACCAGTGTGGAAATTTGTTTGGCTCAGCTCAAGAAAAATATTCATTTATTAAAGAGTGGATACCGATTTAAAATGACAAATGAATTATTACACTATAGGGCTGTTTCCTTAGAATCCATTCACTGTGCATCTGACCAAAAAATCCTCATGTTTCTAGAATATTAGTTGACTACTTGACACAAATTGCCAAATGTTAATGAGCCTAGCACTCTCTTGGAAGCTATTCCAATTAAAATCCCACTTCTCTAAAGCAAAACTCTTCTATGGTCTTACAAAGTTTTTAATGCAAAGAAAACCAAATTCCTACCCATATAAATAAATATGGCTGCATTGATCTAGCCAAAGGCACAGAGTTGTAAGTTATTCTTTATTCAGTAGTCTGCATTAAAATGGAGAGAATGCAAAAGCAAATTACACCTTCTAAATAACACAGGCTTCTATCCAAAATTAACCTTACATCAAAGAAACATGAAAAGAGAATTGTCAGCCATCGTTCATTTGTCCAACATGTGCCACTATGTGTGTCTGACTTGCTTGACTTGCTTTTTAAAATGCTTTCCCAATTTGTTTTCCTACTTTGCTTTGTGGAAGGCTAAATATGCCCTCAAGGCCGTACTTTCAATACTTTCTGATGAATAGACAGGATGTTGATGACATGGCAAAAGCTTCAGTAAGGTTTTACAAAACATGATTATCATTATATTTTATACAAAAGTGCTGTATTGATAGGAGTCAATGGAATTGTTGATTTTTTCTATGTTACTTTTTTTTTTTACAATCACAAGTTGTGTTGTCTATTTCTAGCAATAAATGATAGTGAAAAATGAAAGCTAGTCTAATCCATAGGGTTTCCAGCAATGCCTAGCAAGATTTATTTTCTGGCTCATTTTCAGCTTCAGCACAGATAGAAAATGTTAGTCTGAGCAGTTAGGCATTTCTATGCCACTGACAATAAAATAGTAAAAACAAAACAAAACCAAACAAAACAAAAAACATAGCTGAGAGCTGGAAGCACAGGATTGTGGTTCTATGCCAGGTGGAGCAGAAAATCTACCAGATCGCATTTTAGTGGAAGAAATGGAATGGCATTTGCCTGTCCTCCCAGGGGGCTCAAAGCCTAACAAGGGTCCATCAAGGCCAGAGTGTGCCTGGGTAGGAAATGAGACCTATCTCAAAGCTACTCAGCAGACTGAGATAGGAGGATCGCTTTTCAAAGCCAGCCTGGCAAAAAAGTCCCCATGAGACTCTTCTCTCCTATTAACCACTCAAACACTGGAAGTGGCACTGTTGCTCAAGTGGTGGAGGGCTAACCTTGAGCACAAAGAGGCTTAGGCCCTGAGTTCAAGCCCCACAACCGACCAAAAAAAAGTGCATAAGATCCTGAGTTCAATCTCCAGTCCTACTAAAAAGAAAAAAAATACAATGAAATATGAAGTTAGAATCGGGAAGGAACACTTGACCTTTTTCAGCATTAAAGCGAAAGAAATATTATGCCTTCTTTACCAAATCTCCTTTTAGTATAGCATTTTCTTTTAAATTTCTATTGTTGATCTTTGTGTAGAGAAAAGGTTTGGCTAGACTGGATAGTAGCAAATCCTAAAGATAATTTAGCAGAAATGATAAGGAACACTAATCACAGTGGTTGTGGTTTTAAGTTGTGACTGCGGGAAAAAGGAAGACTACAGATCAAAATAAGTGATTCAAAGACATGATAAAGGACTTTTGTCGTTGTTGCTGCTGTTAAACTGCACACAAAATTTACAAGGTAGATAGGCATATACTTTCACTAGTCTCTTTCTGTTGCTGTAGAGAAATATCTAAGGTAGTAGTAAAGGTGTATTTAGCTCAGTAATTATAGCAACCCTTTTTATTTGGCCTTTAGTGAGGTCTGCCCACTGTATGATATCATAATGGACAGAGTGCATTTATCTGTGCTCCTTTAGAGGGAAATTACACCTTAGTCATGTTTATATGCCAACTTAGTGGACAAAATAATTTTGTTGGATGGATAAAAGATGTGAAATATTTTTATTAAGTATATAAAAGTCACTATTTCCTTTATTCAAGTTATCAAAAGTCTTAAAAAATATCTCACACATGATTTTTTATTTTTCAATTCCTCTACCTAGGATTAGGATTAAGCTATATTAACAATGAGCTATATTAAATGGCAGCTTTTGGCAGCCTTGTGTCACTTAGCTCATTCTTCAGATAATAATAGAATCAAGACTTCATTTTTCCTCCTAGTTGCCATACGTAGGTTATGAAGTGGTTTTTCAATAAAAAATTCATTTTTAAAAAGATATATTAACTTAGATTTATTACAAGTTCCTTAAATGTAATTTTTATATCAGCTTTTCGGTCTCTCCTCTTTCATGTCCCTGTGGATAGAATTACTTTATTGATTAGGGAGTTATGGTCTGAGTACATATTGAAAACCTATAATGAAAAACTCATTTTAGGAAGAAATTAATATTTTCAACAGTGAAAAACAATTTCTCTATGTTCATCTTGTAATATATTTTGCATTATTTCCCACAGGGTATCCAAACATCACTGATTCGTGAAATTATGTAGATAATCAATTAAAATGGAAGAATTACATAAAATTCCTCTCTCCAAGGATAACCTCTAGTGGTTCTGTATTAAAATACTTACATTTCTCTATCCAATATCTAAAGATACCACTGAAGAATTAAAGTAGAATGCAAATGTATCAGTGTTGAAAATCCACACAGGGTTTCCATACACTGTTTCATGAAGTTTATAATTCATTAGTTAATGTGGCTCTCAATAGAAGCTACAAAAATCACGATTCAAAATTTTATGGAAACTTACTATGAAAGTATTGTTGTAAGACACCTTTATGATACTTAATAGTCAACCCCTGAGTCTTAACCACCTCCTACCACTTTTTGCCTTACTATTTTTGAATTAGGACCACACTTTTTCCCCAAGCCAGTGTGTCCTATGATCTTCCATCTGTGATTCCTGGTGTCACTGGTGATGAGTGGCACACATCCCTGTACTCAGCCATTGTGCTTTGCCTGTAGCTTAGATAATAAGCAAAGGCCACCACACTCAGCCCTACTTAGAGGTGAGGTCTTAGAAAAAATGTTTTTGGTGCTCAGGCTGGAATCAAACCATGATTATCTGATTTCTGCACTTCAAGCAGCTAGGGTTATTGGTTTGAGTCAACAGACAGCTGGTTGTGGGATATTTTTACCTCTCACAACTGCTTGTTTGGGGGTATTTTTTTTAAATTTTGGTCCTAGGTAATGAACAGAGGGCCTGGGTATTATACCTGAACTTTTTGTGTCCAAGGCTAGTGCTTTAACACTTGAGACACAGCTTTATTTCCAGCTGTTTTAGTAATTAATTGGGGATAAGACTCTCACGGACTTTCTTCCCAGGCTGGCTTTGAACCATGGTCCTTAGATCTCAGCTTTCTGAGTAGCAAGGAATCCAGATATGAATCACTAGCTGGTGGCTCTTTATTAATCTTTTACTGTTCCTATGACTCAAATAAGTCATCACATATAAATGTTTATGTACATGCTTGTGTATTAAGAAAAAGTAGATGATAACGAAAGTTTAATAAGATTTTCCAGACTTTTACAGATAGACTCAAACCAAAAATGTATCTATCCCAGAATAATGTGATTGTAGGCATTATGCTATATTTTTTCTCTTCAAATAGAGAGTATATTCATTACTTTTATATATGTAGAATATATGTATATATGTATAAATATACACAAAGATGGAAGTCAGAACATTGATATCTACACACACACACACACACACACATATGTATACATATTGATATATACACATATACACACATCACAAAGTCTGCAAAATTGTCTACTATGACCCCTGAATAACTGAGTTAGGGAAGAAGGCTGTTTATAGTACCATAAAAATATTCTGCAGCTGTGATATTCATGTTACCTGTTACATAAGAATTTAAAAATATTGTTAAAAATGGAAATGTCCAAGTGTGAATTCATATCATAACAAATCTGTTAGGCATATTTTATTATTTTATCATTCACAATATTTCAGACTGTTACGACTGTCACTATGATTTTTTTACTATCATTTCCCATGAATGTGAATAATTCTAAAATTCACTTCACCTTTTAAAGACATATTTTAAGTAACAGTGATAGATTAAAATGGGCTTTCTAGTTTTCTTAGAAAAAAATCATGAAGTGCCTCTTATTCACCAACATAAAATATTATAGATATTAATGACTTGCAAGCAATGTAATATTGGGTTTTATGTATTGTCTATAAACCTGTGGGTTTTTTTTTCATTCTTTATAACAAGGCAGTGTCAAACTCATTCTGTTAATACTTCATGTTTCAAATTCATCTGTTACACTAATTTACATATTTCTAAGATGTTCTATGTCACTTGAAATCTTGCAATATTCTACAGTTTCATCTGCTGATATCACAGTAAATATGTAGTGAATTTCTTGTCATATTTTTGTCCTGCTACTTACCAGAGCCCACATCCATCACCATCCTGAATGTCTGCCCACATATTCTAAACTTGGTGGGGGACTGGTGGCTCATTCTTGTAAGCCCAGATTCTCAGAATGCTGATATTAGAGCATCAGTCAATCAAGAAATTTGAGCAAGAGTGAAGCTCTGATTTTTTTTTTTGCTAGTCCTTGGGCTTGAATTCATTGTGTTGGCACTGTCCTTGAGCTTCTTTTGCTAAAGGCTAACACTCTACCACTTGAGCCACAGCACCACTTGCAGCTTTTTCTGTTTATGTGGTACTGAGGAATCAAATCTAGAGCTTCATGCATGCTAAGCTACAACTAAGCCACATTCTCAGCCCTGAGGCTCTGAATTTAATCTCCCAGTAGCTATTAGTTTTCCTCTGTCATAATTATAATAACTTTTAAACTTGTTTTTTCACTCAAACTTATGTCCCAAGTACATCTACAATGATTTTCTGCAGTATTTATCACTGTGTTGATCATGTGACTGACATTTGTAAAAGGACTTAAAAGTTGACTGAGTTATACTTTTTAATGTACAGAAATGTAAATATTTATTAGATTTAGATGATTTCTATTATCATAAACTCCACATAGATAAATACATAAATACCACATATATTTTAGTATAAATTAACAGAACAAATGCAAGTGAAGACAACATTGATGCTGGGTGCCATTGGCTCACACCTGTAATCCTAGCTATTCAGGAAGCTGAGATCTGAGGATGGCGGTTCAAAGCCACCCTGGGCAAGAAAAACCATGAGACTCTTATCTCCAATAAACCACCAGAAAACTGGAAGTGGTGCTGTGGCTCAAGTGGTAGAGTGAGCTTTGAGCTGAAGAGCTGAGGGACAGTGTCTAGGCCCAGAGTTCAAGCTCCACGCCTCCCCTCCCCCCAAAAAAGACAACACTGAGATTGCATCTACCTTAGAATGGCAGAATGGGGAATCATGATGAAAATGAACCAAAAATGCCTGCAAGACTGTGGGGAAAGTACATTCTTTTGGAGCTCAAGGTCTCTCATTTGCTAGGCTTGTGCTCTTCTACTTGAGTTATGCCTCCAGCACTCTTTTTGCAGGTTATTTTAGATATAGACTCTAATAAACTTTTCTTATAGAAAACTGTATCGACCTACATCTTAGTTTTCAGACTAAGTAGACTTATACTTAAAGTGTAAGCCACTTATCTGGTGGAAAAAGTGCACTCTTAAACACTGTTGGTGAGAGTGTAAATTAGTTAATTCACTATGTAAATCAGTAAGGAGATTTCTTAAAGAATAAAAATAGGAGTACCATGTAATCCTCCTGTACCATATGTCCAGAGGGATGTAAATATCATAGAATAGAGCTACTTTATAATCATATTGTTAACACTTCACAGTAGCCAAGAAATAACAACCTAGTTGTTCATCAATAGATAAAAAGATAAAGAAAATATGTATGTACATATTTAACAGATTATTTTAGATATATTGGTTATAAAGACCAATGAACTTTTTTGCAGGAAAATGGATGGAGGTCATAAGTTAATTGAAAAAGTAAGTTGGAGATTATATAGTAAGTGAAATATGCCAGAATTGGCAAGAAAAGTATCATGGTTTTCTTCATATGCAAAATATAAATGTAAGAACATGACATAAATGTGAACAGGAGATTGCAGAGAAAACCAGTATTAAGGAGTAAGAGTATAAGATGAGAGTCATGGAAAGGTGAATATAATTGAAGTACTTTATATTCGTGCATAAAAATAGAATAATTAAACCCATTAAAATTGGAAGAAAAGGTAGGGAAAAATAGAAAGAATAATATGAAGATAAAGTTAGTGAAATGCATACTTTCAAAAATGAAAATATCACATTAAAAGCCCATTATATAATTAATATATGCTAATAAAATAGAGAAGGCTGAGATCTAAGGATTGCACTTCAAAGAAAATCTGGGCTTACATTCAATTAATGAGACTCTTATATTCAATTAATCACCAGAAAACTGGAAGTGGTGCTGTGGCTCAAGTGGTAGAGCACTTGCCTTGATCTGAAGAGCTTAGGGACAGTCTCAAGCCCAGAGTTCAAGCCCCACAAGTAACAATAAACAAAATGAACAAGTAAAAAAAGAGTCATAATTATCATAGCCATTTTATACGTCAAGATTATTGAGATTAAATGATTTTATTCAAGGTATATAAATGCTAATAGTGCTAGAATTCAAACCAGAAAGCTTATTATGAACCCAGAATTCTTAGAGGAACAAAAAAGCAAAAACAAATACAAAACTGTACCTTCTTTTTGGACTTGATGAAACTATTAACCTATCAATTCTTAAGTAGACATTGAGAAATTTCTCAAAGCTAATTTTGACAAACAATTAAAATGGAGCTACCAATTTACAGTTATCTTTTGGAAAAATTGCATAAATAATAAAATTGTAAAAGGCAGATATTGACAATTATATCTATTTTTATTTGAAGTTATATTTTATTTGAATAGCTATGAATCTATAATACATTTATAAACACAATTGAATCAACTAAACAAAAAATCATTTTGGCAAGGCACTGGTCCTTGGCTGAAGGCGGAAACTGCTTATGTTCTCTAGCAAGCAGTTGAATGAGCCCAACCTGTGTCCCAGGCAGAAGTCCAAGCTGTCTAAACCACATGTCCCTGACTGAAGTCAGGAACTGAGTGCACACCTCAGTGGAGGGTGGAGGGTGTTTTCCTACCAGAATCTAACAAGAATTAGCCCTATGTGGGTCAGACAAGCAGCTGGAGGTCAGATTCTCCCCTAACCGAACTTAGACCAGGTAAAGACTCCCTTAGCCAACCCACAGCAAAGAGCAAGCTTCATCAATTGATCCAGGAAGTAATCCAGAACCAAGCAAAGATAGCCACTTATTGACCAAAATAGTCAGAGTTTGGGATTGGTCTCCAATAATCCCTGAATACCCATGCAAAAATCACAGCAAAAAGTAAAGATTGATCAATAGCCAAGATAGCAAAGTATCCCCAAAGGCCAGCAGTGTATCCCCATAACCCCCACCTCCCCACCGCCCGGGGAAGAAATCCAGTGAAAGTGAAGAAGAAATGGAAAACAAACACTATATCCAAAGAGAATAGAGGCAATGACTCAAGAATTAAAGTGAGAAATGGATCAGAAATTTAAATAACAAAGAAGTAAACTATTGATATCTACAGAGATACAGGCTTTCAACAAAAGATGCAGGACACACCTCGATAAAAGATGAGATTAATACTCTGACAACCGACATGGAAATCATAAATGGTTCAATTTCCTCCATCCAAAGAACAATAGAAAGGATAGTAAATAGAGTGAATGAAATGGAAAATAGAATATTAGGTATTGAAGACAAAATGGAGCATCTGGAAAAAAAAGAAGTTACAGAAGTGGTAAAAAAGAAAAGCTTTCAAAATATGCCAAAAGGAAGTCCAAGAACAAGGAGACAGTGCCAAGAAATTCAGCCATCATATAATTGGGGTGGGCAAAAGTGAAGGAATACCAGAATAAAGGAATGAAACACTTCTTCAACAAGATTATCACCGAAAAATTCCCCAATCTGAAAAGAGAAATTCTTACCTACATAACAGAAGTATACAGAACACCAAGCAGGATCCCAGAAAGGAACACTTCTAGGCACTTCTATTCAGATAGATCTGAATAATAAAGAAAAAATCCTGCATGCAGCAAAAACAAAGAAGGAGCTGTACTGTAATGGGGAAAAATAAGAATCTCTGCAGATCTCTACACACAGACACTAAATACAAGCAAAGCCTGGGAAAGTGCCATCTGAGCTCTGAGAACCAATAAGTGCCAACCCAGCAAAGATAACATTCACATTCAATGGAGAGAAAAACTAAATGAATTCATAAACAATAAGCCTGCACTAAAAAGAATATTAAGAGGGGGAATGCAATCTGAAGAAAACAATCAAGATCAGGATTCTACATCAGACAGATACCACTATAAGTCCAACTTAGTAAGCACAAGAGGAAAGGAAAGAAGAAAAACTTAGGAAAGCAGGAAAGATAGGAAACACAATGCATCTCTCTATAATGATATAATATTAATGGGCTCAATTCACCGAAAGAAAAAAGAACTGAACATTGGATTGGAAGATAAGATCCATCCATTTGTTCCCTTCAAGAGACCCAGCTCACAGCCAAAGATTAAAAACAAACACTGAGTGAAGGGATGGAGGATGATCTACCATGCAAATGTTCCCAACAAAAAAAAGCAGGAGTTGTAATCCTGATATGTGACAAAATAAACTTTTCTATTAAAGTCAATACAAAGAGATAGAGAAGGACACTACATATTAATATGGGGAACAATCCAAGAAGAGGATATAACCATTAGCAATTTATATTCTCCAAACATTGGTGCACCCAAATATGTTAAGCAAATACTCTTAGACTTACAGAATAAAATAGATCCAAATACAATAATACTAGGAGACGTTAATACTCCACTCTCACCAAAGGACAGTCTGGCAGAGGACTGGCAAAGAAGCCTCTGAATTAAATGATGCCATATCTCAAGTGGAATCAACTGACATCTACCGAGTTTTCCACCTAACAACAACCTAGGACACATTCTTCTCAGCAGCCCATGGAACTTTCTCCAAAACAGGTCATATCATAGTTCATACAAGGAATTTAAACAAATACAAGATGATCGACATAATCCCCTGGATTCCGTCTTACCACAGTGGAACCAAATTAGTTCTCAATAACAAAGCATACTGTAGAAATTACTCAAGCATATGGAAATTAAGCATCATACTTATGAGCAACACCTGGGTCACAGAAGAAATTAAAGGAGAAATTTAAAAATTCCTATAATTCAATGAAAATGATATACATCAAAAAGAAACCTGTGGGACACGGCTAAAGCAGTCCTGAGGGGCAAATTTATTGCTCTCAGTGAACACATCAAGGAAATAGAGACAGACCATGTAAATATTCTCATGATGCAACTAAAACTCTTAGAAAAGCAAGAAAAATTCTGAAACTAAAGTTACTAGATAGAGTGAGATAACCAAAATAAGATCTGGATTTAATGAGATAAAGATTAGGAAAACTGTGAAATTAATGAAACAAAAAGCTGTTTTTTCAGAAAAATCAATAAAATTGACAGAATTCTGGCAAGATTAACTAAAAAAAGAAGAGAGGAAGCCCAAATCAATAAGATCATGGGAAAAATTACAACAAATACCCAAGACATCCAAACTACTATAAAGAACTATTTCCAGAATCTATACTCACTAAGAAAGGTAAACCTAGAAGAAATTGGATGAATTTTTAGAGAAATACAAGTTGCCCAAACTGAATCAAAAAGAAGTAAATCAACTAAATAAGCAAAAACTTACAATGAGATATAGGAAGCAATCAAGTCTTCCAACAATGGAAAGCCCAGATGGATTCACTACAGAATTCTCTAAGACCTTTGAAGAGGAACTAATACCCATGCTACTCAAGAAATAGAAACAGAGGGAGCAATCCCAAACTCACTCTATGAAGCCAATATCCCACTCATCCCCAAACCAGGCTAAGACTCAACCAAAAAATAGAACTACAGACTACCAATCTCTTTGATTAACACAGATGCAATGCTCCTCAATAAAATTTTATCCAATAGAATCCAGAAACATATAAAAAGAATTATACATTATGATTAAGTAGGCTTCATCCCAGATATGCAGGAAATCAATAAATGTAATCCATCACATCAACAGATCCAAGGACAAGAACTACATGATTATCCCTATTGATGCGGAAAAGGCTTTTGATAAAATACAACATTCATTCATGTTAAAAGCTGTGGAGAAAATAGGACTAGAAGGAACATTCCTTAAAACAAACGACAGACCAATAGCCAATATTATACTTAATGGGGAACTAATTCTCCTAAAAACAGGAACAAGACAATGATGCTCATTCTCCACTCCTCTTCAATATGGTTCTGGAATCCATAGCCAGAGCAATAAGGCAAGAAAAAGACATTAAAGGGATCTGATAGGGAAGGAAGAAGTTAAACTATCCCTTTTTGCAGATATGATATTATACCTCAGTGTTCCAAAAACTCCACCTCCAAACTCTTAGAACTTATAAACCACCTCGGCAAAGTGTCAGGACACAAAATTAACCTAAACAATCAGCTGTCTTTCTGTACACACCAACAATGTACAAGGAGACAGGGAGATCAAGGAAACAACCACATTCACAATAGCCTAAAAAAATCTAGGAATTAACCTAACCAAAGATGTAAAGGAACTATTTAATGAAAACTATAAAAGCCTAAAGAAAGAAATCGTAGAGGACACCAGGAAATGGAAAGACCTTCCATGTTCTTGGATAGGCAGAATTAATATAGTGAAAATGGCCATATTGCCAAATTCAGTGCAATTCCCATTAAAATCCCAATGATGTACTTTACTGAAATAGATCCAAAAATTCATATGTAACAACAAAAGACCTAGAATAGCCTAAGCAATTCTAGGCAAAAGAAACAAAACAGGAGGGATCATGATACCAGATTCCAAACTCTACTCTAGAGCCATTTTAACAAAGGCAGCTTGGTATTGGCACAAAAACAGACCCGATCTAGAAATAAAACTATATACTTAAGTCAGCTGATATTTGACAAAGGAGTCAAAGACATACATTGAAAGAAGCACAGCCTCTTCAACTATCGGTGCTGGGAAAACTGGGGTGGCCACATGCAGAAAAATAATAGTGGACCCTAGCCTGTCACCATGCACTAACATCAACTCAAAATGGATTAAAGAATTTAACATCAAACCTGATACTCTGAAACTACTGTAGGACAGAGTAGGAGAGACACTTGAACTTATAGGCACAAGAAGGAACTTCCTGAACAGAGTCCCAGGGTCACAACAAATTGGAGAGAGACTTGATAAATGGGACTGCCTCAAAATAAAAAAGTTTCTGCATAGCTAAAACTATCTCAACCAAGCTAGAAAGACAACCAACCAACGGGAAAAATATTTACTGGCAATATATCAGACAAGGGTCTAATATCCATTATCTAAAGGGAACTGAAGAAATTAATCCCTCCCAGACCTAACAAACCAATTACTAAATGGGCAAGGGATCTAAGGAAAGACTTCTCAGAAGAAGAGATAACAATGGTAAAGAAAAACAAGAGGAAATGACCATCATCCCTGGCTGTACAGGAAATGCAAATAAAAACAACCCTGAGATACCACCTTACCCCAGTCAGAATGGCCCGCATACTAAATTCAGCCAACAACGAATGCTGGAGGGGATGCAGAAAAAGAGGAACCCCACTGCATTTTGAGAGCACTTTACAGTGAAGGTCACCCATGATTTTTGAGCTTCTGATAGAAATGATTACCATTTAAGTCAGGCTCCAGTGGCTGACACCTGTAATCCTAACTACTCAGGAGGTTGAGATCTGAGGATTGTGGTTCAAAGGCAGCCCGGGCAGGAAAGTCTGTGAGACTCTTATCTCCAATAAACCACCAGAAAACCAGAAGTGGTGCTGTGGCTCAAGTGGTAGAGCGCTAGCCTTGAGCTGAAGAGCTGAGGGACACCGCCTAGGCCTAGAGTTCAAGCCCCTTAACCGACCAAAAAAAAAAAAAAGAAAGAAAAGAAAGAAAGAAAGAAAAAGAAACAAAGGACCTCCACTCATCTTGTCATATCATTACATGACCCCATGTTGTTGATCCCATGTATTATATAGATATAAATATAGATATGTATACACACATCTGAGGGAAGCTAGGAGGAGGACACAGAATCAGAAGGAAGCAGGGGAAAATATAAGAGGAGCCCATCAACTACACTGGACATTGAAGAAAATGAACTAAACAACTCAAGGGCAATGGGAGGGAGGAAATGAGAAGGATAGAGGGAACAGTTCACACTAAGAAAGAGAAAAGAAATATAAAATATACATACCACCTGATGTGGAAGAAATAGTTGTATTGCCAAATTCACAAACTTTATAGACCTCAATAATGACAATTTCCCTCATGAAGGTTAGAAAGTGTTTGTGACTTTAAGTATCACTATCTCACAATACTGTGACCTTTGTGAAATGTATGTAATCACTTAACCAGAATAAAATTATAACAAAGGAACTATTGAATGACGTGTGTCCACCTCTGTCATATAAGGCAGACTATTTCCACTGTCCTGAAAATCCTTCATGCTCCATATATTCATTCTTTTCTCCCTCCCTCAGCCTCTGACAATACATGGTCTTTTTTTAATGTCTCCAAAGTTTGCCTTTTCCAGAATATTAGCACTGGAATACTATAGCATGTAGCCTTTTCAAGTTGGATTATTGTACTTAATGATGTAAAAGGTTAAGGTTTTTCCACGTCTTTTTTTATCTTTCATATCTTACTTCTGTTTAGACCTGCGTCATATTCAATTTTGTGGATAGACCAAAGTTTATCCATCAACCTGTAGAAGGACATCTTTATTGCTTTCAAGGTTTGGCACTTAAGGATAAAGCTACTTAACTAACCCAGATGTCCCTCAGTAAATGAATGGATCAAGAAAATGTGATACATGTTTGTGTGTGTGTGTGTGTGTGTGTGTGTGTGTGTGTGTGTGTGTGTGTGTGTATAATGGAATTCTATGCTTCTACAGAAAGAATGACACCACCTCATTTGTTAGGAAATAGAAAGACTTGGAAAAAATTATATTAAGTGAAGTAAGCCAGGCTCAAAGAAACATAGGTCCTATGGTTTCACTTATTTGCAACAACTAGTATATGTCTAAGACAAGCACAAAGGTCAAAAGCTATGTACACATGACCGTATAAGATGATGCTAAGTAAAATGAACCCCAAGATGTGGATACAAGAGGTTTTTTACTTTGTTGCTGTTGTTTTTTAATGTACTATGTGGTTTTGTTTTTTGTATGTTCTTCCCCCTATGGTATAACCCCTCTTTTCGCTGTATTTGATTCTAGTGCCCTTCATCTTGTATATACATTTTTCTAATTTGGGGAGGGGAAGGGAAATAACAAAATGCTGAAACAAGGATACGTGTTGACCCATTGTAACAAGACATGACGTTGAAAATGAACTTTACAACTTGTGGGGGGGAGTGAAGAGTTAGGGAGGTGGGGAGGGAAGGAATAGTAGGGGAAAAACAAAGGAGGGAGTAACAATACTCGATAGGAAATGTATTCATTACCTTACTCATGTAACTGTAACCCCTCTCATCTTTACAATCAAAAAAAAAAAAGAAAAGAAAAAGAAAAAGTACCATGGCTCAAGTGGTAGAGCACTAGCTTTGAGCTGAAGAGCTGAAGAGCTGAGGGGCAGCATCCAGGCCCAGAAGTCAAGCCCCATGACTGACAAAAAATCATTTTGGCAGCAATTTTTCAAAGGATATTTAAAATATTGTGGAAACCAGCTCCACAAGGCAAAATTTAGTATATAGTATATATAATTTGTTCTATATGAATATATTGTCTTTTAAATGAATAAAGCATGCTGCTATATGCATAATTATTTTTACATCACTGCTACCAGCTTTCCAGTTTTGTAATTTGATTTTCAAATATTCATTGATATATATCCATACACATATATGTATATATATGTATATTCAAATATATAATTGGCACATGATAAATTCATTAGTTTTCAAATCAGTCAAATTTTAGGTTTAAAAGTGAATCTGTTTTTGTATGAGCATTTGCCTGACTATTTTATCATATTCTCTTTTTTTTGTTCTTCATTAGTTCTTTTGGAAGAGTTTCTGGTCTCTTCCCTGGCTAAACCATGAGAAGGTAGATTTGAATTTAATATCATCTCCCTGGAAGCATAAAGTCTCTTATTTGAGAGTCTTTTAATTTCTAATTAAATATCAATTCTTTCTGTGCTGAATAATTATGTTTACCAGAGCCATAATTAGACAGGATGGACAATTAATATTTCTCTTACCCTAGGGAGATTGTAAGACTAACAAGTTAGCTAAACAACTCAAGATTTGCAACTCATATCTGTCTGAGAGGTGATATAGTCATATAACAGGAAGAATGGAAAGCCAAGGAGCAAGAAATAATACACACCCTCTCAAAACAAGATCATCTTTGCCCTTGTCTTTGCAACTGGATAGTGTCCATTTAGAATGTTCATTCATGTTGCTAATAATAGCATGTATTATCTTTGTAAAATTCAGATTTATCAAAATTCTATTCATGTTACATTTTATAGTAAGTTTTTGGGAAATTGGGTTGGCACAGGTTTTGTTTCAGGAATTAGGATTCACTTATAAATTCATTTCAGGAATTTAGAATTCACTTTCTTAAAGATGCTATTTACTTTGTCATTGCCTTTGTTTCCATTTATCTCTCTCTCTCTCTCTCTCTGTCTGTGTTTAGTCTCCATTCTGGACTGTTAAATTAACTTGTACTTACGTTTCAAGAATCAAGGCTAACTATCATCTCATTTATGTATTTGCTTTATAGAAACAGACAGACCTAGAGATCCATCTTGAATTTTCTAGTTACTTGCTGTGTCATTTTAAGGACAGACTTAAGCCTCAGCTTCCTAATTTTTAAGTTAGCTTACTAACACCTGGCTTGGATTGTTGTTTCTTTGATCATATGAAAGAATATCTAGAGCTTATAGTCATAAAATTGGCTTCCAGCTACAGTAAGTCTTTTCCTGACTTAAGAATATATTTCAGAAACACAAAACTTCTAAACCTAGCCAAATGCTAGCCAAGTAGATGGTGGATAAGTAATTGTTAAAGTGATCGGTAAAATTCAAGTAAGTAGACTATCATTTCTAACATAGGTATAATTTGTGTGGAATACTTTTTGTTTCTTTTGTAACAATTAATACTGTGGATAGAATCCAGGACCATGAGCTTTGCAAGGTAAATGTTCTAGCATTTGAACTCTATATTAGACCTCTTTCTAGAATTTTGTTTTTGAAATACCTTACACTGGCTATGCTAGGGTTGACCTCAAACTCTTGGGCTTTCTGCTTTTACCTCCCTGGCTGGTTTTGATTGCAAGCCATGGTGTCTGCCTAATTATTTCTGATTCTTTTTAATCCCTAGTCATAAAGACAAATTACTCTGTGCTTGTATAAGTTTTCCATTTCTTTTCTTTCTTCTTTTCAACTTAGGGTCAAACAATTAAGAATAATTACTCAATAGATTGGAAGTTTCTTAACCTTGTTAGAGTTTGCCGTAGTGGAAGGAAAATATGTATGTCCATAGTTGGTCCAGAAAGATAGGATTGAAGTGTAGTTTGAGATTTAGATAAGAAAGTTAATGGACAACTGATTCAATGTGGGGACTGTATATGCTGTCAAATAATGGATAGCTTTTATTCATTTTTGTATGCTTTGCAAGCATCCTATTTCACTACTTACAGATTGCTTTTGAACTACTTAGACTAAGATATGGCCTGCTAAAAACTAGTGAAATCTTGCAATAATGTGAGAACATGTACTGTTTCTCAGCTCTTGGCAATCATGATTTCACGCCTCAAAAGCTATCAGGAGGCAGGATACCCAAAAGAAAAGCAGAGGGAAAGAGCTCATTAAATATTTCCTTAAAGATTTTAAATGATTATTTTCTCCAGATTGATTTTCTACAATGGGGACAGTCACTTGTATAATTTAATGTGGTTGTTCAAGATACTAGTGATGACACTTTCTGCACAGCTAATGAGGACCTTATAGGACAGATGTGTCACAGTTAGTTTCTTGCCCAGAATTGTCACTTTATTTCTTGATAAATGTTTGTAGCCCTCGTTAACATTAAAAGAACTGTGAATGTGCAGTGAGCATAGAATAGAAAATGTATCAACTTTACTTTTAATTGCACATGGTTGTATTTGGGTAGGCATTATAGAACTAACCATTTAGTGATAATCAACAGATTTTGCAATTACAGGAAACAAAAGAGTTGGACAAAGTTGACCTTTTCTTTTTCTTTTTGATGCAGATCCTGAGGCTTGAACTCAGGGCCTGGACACTGCCCTTGGGATTTTTATTTGCTCAAAGCTATATAGCTCTTTGCCACTTACGTGACAGTACCACTATCAGCTTTTTGGTGCTTACTTGGAGATAAGAGTCACATTGACTTTCTTGCCCAACTTGGCTTTGAATCAGTATCCTCACATCTCCTAAGTAGCTAGGACTGCAGGCATGAGCTACTACCATACAGTTTTGGTTTTCCTTTTTAAGAAGATGCATTGGAAATCAAGTTGGAATGTATCAAATTCATTTTTCCTGTGTTGGAAATACCTTGCCTAGCAATGACTCATAAAGGAACATGGAGAGAAAATAGATGTCTGTAGTCAGGTGCCATTTCAGAGAAATACCAGGATCCTCAAGATTTCAGTTATTCCTTCAATTCATATGATTATCAACTAACATTATAATAATTTCTTCACATGTACATTTACCTCAAAATCTCATTGTGGCAAAAATAAAAATTGGTCGTAAACCCTTTGTACAATGCTTGTGTCTGTAGAATGGTATTGAACTTTAATATGTTTATGGCATAGGGATGATGTTAGGGGATTCTAGAAATGTTCACTTGACAACTCAAACATGAGATGTGCTTGTAACATATGTTAGTATTAGAGAGAGTAAATACCATTCCAGCTTTTACTACAGGAAGCAAATCTTATTACATGGAATGGTTCACTGGTATCAAAAAGAAACAATAAAATCCAGTGAAAAAGTTCGTTGTACCAGCAGTTCATAATCAATTTAGGTTATGGGCTGGCAGTATAGCTTAGTGTTTGAGTACTTACCCAGAATTCACAGGGCACTGAATCCCAGTCCTTAACTAATTAATGAAAAATAGTAAAAAAAAAAAAATCAAGATTAAAAAGGTAAGAATAAAAATTGATATTTGTGATAAATATTTGTATATTTCTTCCAAATAGAAATATTAGTTGTACTGTAATAAAGGGAAATCTCTATCACTGGCTCAGTGATTAAATATTACATACAGTCTACTATTACCTAAACCAGGGACTAGTAGCTTATGCCTATAATTCTAGCTAGGTAGAGGGCAAAATCTGAGGATCTCTGTTGAAAGCAAGCGTAGGCAGAAAAGTCCATGAACCTTTAATTCTGATTAGCCAGCAAAATGTTAAACTAAAGTCATGGCCAAAGTGCTATATTACATGAGTAATAACATAACTCAAATTCAAAATGATACTCCTAGAATATTCAAGCTAGAAAAAAGTAAAGATGGAAAATTTAACCATTCTTGATGTTAAAGAAAAAAAAACAATACTGTAGAGTCCAACTGGCTTATTCAAGTTTCTATTGGCAGAATAAACAATGTAAGGCTGCTTGACTTTCAGTGTAACAAATACACTCCTAAAATTGTGTTAGAGTACACTATCTGCATGTTGCGTATAGCCTTTGAATTTGGTCACCAACCAAAGCATAAATAATTTGTAATCAAATGTGGAAAAATTATAGCCTCTAAGTCACAGTTAAGACTGATTTTCTGATACTGAGGTCACCTTAGAAATTCTTGTGTTGTAAATCACTATGTTTATCCTATCAAGGACCAAATATAATCAGTTCAACACCATGTATGAAAAGTATAAGATACAGTGTTGTGACTAAACTATTTCCCATTAGATACATTAATAACAGAAGGAATAAAAGATTCATATCTATTTCATTCTCTAGGTCTAAGTAGCACATGAAACAATGCACAAATTAATAGTGTGCACATTTATGTAAATAGTTGTATCCATCATCCCTCTGGAATTTTCCTTTGGTTTTGGTGATGGTTTATAGAATCATTTACTTGAATTAAATTTTCTAAAATTATTTCTATACAAATTCATGATATCATATTCTTAAATATTTTGAAATGCAAGAAGTGAAAGATGAAGGAATGGATAGAAGATGGAAAGAATAAGAGAGAGGAAGAAAAATAGTTTATGAAAAATAGATAAATATATTAAAAACAATAACAAGGCTGTGCACTAGTTGGGAAAAGCCCTAAAATAGGAATTTTTATTTACAACATTAGCAATGTTCAAATGATGTAGGTTTCAAAAAGATATCTACCAGAAGGAAAATCCTAAAACCAGAGAGAAAATATTATCATAATATATAGCTTTCTTAAAATCACTTAATATTTAAATATCTGACTTCTATTTATTTTGACAATCTGAGAATGATGGTCTATTTTCTGAGTTGGTCTAAATTAAAATCCAATGTATTCAAAATAGGCATTTTGAATTTGTTTGGTGAAATTGAATGCTTTATGTTACATCCTTTATGTGCTTACAATTATATGACTATAAAGTAAGATTTTATTAGCCTAGCCCATACATATTTTTGACAATAAAACATCTATATTTCTCATTGTCATTCATATTAAGTTACCAAACTTCTTATGAATTTCAAAATCCTGTGCTTTTCATGTAGTGTGAAATTTTCTCTCAGGTTTTGTCATATCTGAAGCTCTGGGCTTTAAATAAACATTTACTGGGTAGGCTCAAAACTAATACATTGTATATGTAACAGCACCATTACTTCCAAATATGTCCTTACAGATTACTATCACACATATAATAGTTAAGCCAATTAAAATAAGACAAAAATGATATTTTGTGTTGTCATTGCATTGGGAATAGGTATAACCTTTTGGCTTGCCTTACAAAGAAGTGGAATCTGTCTTCTCAGGTAAATTTAGTCTGACCTTTTAGTACATTTGGGCCCAAAGAATGCAGTAGAAATGTGGGGTGTCTGGAACTCAGCCTATCATATTGTAGTTCTTGTTCTTGGATCATGCCCTCACTATCCTGGGATCAGACGCTGGATTGTATTCATATGGTTCATATGGTTATAAATAGTTCAGGATGTTGGGCTATCATGTAGGAACAAGGACATCCACTCAAAGGGAACTCTGCAAGTTAGTTTACTTCCAGAGAAGGGTATGGCATAAGCCCAAAATCCAGCAAGCAAGCACAAAGTTGGCAGACTGCTCCCTTTCTAGCCCTCACCCAGCAGGCCCTGCCCCTAAGCTCAAATTGGCTGCATTCAGATTCACAATATGCAAAACGGTGTGGCTTACCTAACAGGATACAAGTAAAATTCAAAGAGCTTCTAACTAGATGTCTTAATTAAAGTGCTCAGGAAACGGTTGTATGTAACTAAAATATAATTTAAAAGGGTCAAGCCACCTGGCAAAAGCAGGAACCCTTCAGAAAAACAATTCTCCCAAAACTAACAGAAAGGAAGCAAACTACTTGATAGAAAAGATGCCTTTCTCACAATATGAAAGCCTGAGGCATATTTATCAAGGGCATCCTAAAGTTACCAGGCTCTACACAACCCAATAGTCAAGTGACTTCAGTCAAACCCAGTGTAGGATGTAGGTAGAGTAAAGCCATTAAATCATTGGATTTCACACTATGCTTTGGGATTTCAAGGATTACTAAACAACTTTTTAAGATGTACTGCAATATAAAAATATTTTTATAATGATAACAGAACATTGTCTTTTATTTCTCATTCTAAAAGAATTTTGGTTGTTTTTTAAAGGTAGTGTAATGGTTGGTTGGTATCAATACAAAGTAAATATAGATGCAAATATGAGGGGAAACAGCCTTCTGTTAACTCAAGAATTTTAAGAGTTCAGAATAAAATTCAAAATAATATGAACTTCTAAAAAATATGTTTTGAAAATTCGACACTTTTTTATAAAATACACTGTTTACATTCTGTTGTTAATGTTAAAAGCAATGACAAATGTGCAACCATTTCTATCTTATGTTCTAAACTGTATTAAATACTATATGAGTAAAACTCAGATACCTAGAGCTCTTTAGATTTTACAATTTTTTTTTTAAAGAAAGTGTAAGGCAAAAAAAAGTGACAACGGCTGAACTTTGGATTTTTGCAGCATCTCTCCATTCTGAGAATAGAAATTATTTCTAAAGAAACATCACTCTGCTTTGTCCCTTGTGACAGAACTTCTCCAGCACACTGTGAAGTTCAAAAGCATTGCAACTGTTTTATAACTACAAAATGAAGCTTATTTCCTTTCCAGTACAGGGGAAGAAATATTGACTAATACTCATGTATTTAGTTGGTAGGTAAACTTGCCTATTTCATACAAAGCCATAAGTTATGCAGAACATAGAATTTGAGAAGTCTAAGAAAAGACTGTGTATTGCCCTATTCAGTTTTAGCCTTGTTTTCCAACTATATTATGGGTAATTTCATTAAAGAGCTTGAATGGTATTTTGTGAATTATCTACTTAGTTAATTATCTACTTACTTAGTATGTATTACTGATAATGATATGAATCTCAAAAGCACAAAATTAACTAATGTGTGTTTGGGAAATCTAAAAGATCAGAAATGGACAAAAATGAAAGTTTTGTATTTTTTTCAAAGACAGAGACATGCTAAGACTGTATTAATTTTCTCTGTTGACAAGGCATAATGATTTGTTAAGATTAATGTGATAAAGACTAAGCTTGAGGAAGGAGAAGCAAGTCATAAAAGTATATTGGAATTATGGAAGGAAAGACCAAAGCCCAAAAGACATAGGAAATTAGTTTGAAATGGATTTAGCAGAGGTTACTTATGAAATTTAAGTCCTAAAAAAATTACTATTCATACTATCTGTAGAAGAATAGCATGGTATGACTGTTATAAACCTAGCACTTGATTCTCTGATTTTAGTCAGTGTATTGGTTCTATGTAGCCAAGGCATAATAAAATTGCATAGATTTTTTTTTTTTTTTTGGTCCACCATGGGTCTTGAACTCCTGGCCTGGGCGCTGTCCCTGAGCTCTTCAGCTCAAGGCTAGTGCTCTACTACTTGAGCCACACTGCCACTTCTGGTTTTCTGGTGATTAATTTTAGATAAAAGCCTCAGGAGTAGGCCTTGGGCTAAAGTAAGCTTATTTCATTTACACAACTGTCAAATTGATACAGCATCAACATGTGAAAAATAGTTTGTAACATATTTCCTCATATTTTCTTCTTATAATTTCCATTTCCTTAGTTTCCCTTTCTTTAATGATTTTACCCATGCATTTAACCCTTGGTCTATTCAAGATCTCTTGTCAAGATATAAAGAAATGTCCTGTTATTCGTAAGTCTGGAGATGTACAAGAATCCTGGGATATTTATTAATCCTAGGAATTCACTTTACAATCTTTAAGAAATAGCTTTATAATGAATGTAATAAAAGCTTATCTGAGGATATGTTAACGTTAAAAAAAAAAAAAGAGCCTTAGGAATGCCTGGGCTGGCTTTGAACTGCGATCCTCAGATCCCAGCCTCTTGAGTATCTAATATTACAGTCATGAGCCATTGGCACCTGGCTGCATGCATGTATCTTTAAATATAAATTTTATAAGAATCTTTGACCAGGCATGGCAAATAAAATTAGTGAAGTAGGAACCTTGGAAGTTACAAAGTCAGTATATCAAGATTCAGTATAGAATTTCTACCAAGCCTTGGAATATCTGAAGTTCTGATTTAATTCTCCACAAGAAAAAGAGTGATGGAGAAATTTCATGGAAGACAGTCTTTAACTGCTTCTCATGGGAAATAAAACCTCATGGGGAATACAATCTGAGAGAAAAATACTATCGAAATCCAATAGTTCACAGAAGCCAACCTAGGTATAAAAGTCTTCAAGATTCTATCTCCAAAACAATCAGCAAAAACTTGGCTGGAGGTATGATTCAGTTGTAAAGTGCCAGCTAAAGGGTCAGGGTCTTGAGTTCAAATCTCAATACCAGCTAAAGATAAAGGAAATTCTAAGGGATGAACTTCTACTAAGTAGATAA
This sequence comes from Dipodomys spectabilis, assembly GCF_019054845.1. Taxonomy (NCBI): domain Eukaryota; kingdom Metazoa; phylum Chordata; class Mammalia; order Rodentia; family Heteromyidae; genus Dipodomys; species Dipodomys spectabilis. Next base: position 1,549,057 of record NW_024870840.1, read on the forward strand.
GATGAAAAAGCTGGGAAGAAGTGTTTACATGAGATTAAATGTAGTATAGCAGACAAAATACAATGACTAGAAATTTGTGGAATAATAAGAAGATATAATATTAGCACCAGTCTGAGGCTTCTAAAAGGAAAACTGTCTAATGTACTCATATTTTAGGAATGAGTTAAGATGTTGATATTTATGTGTGTATCTGTGTGCTCATGCAGACAATCTCTGGAAGATGCCTTAATTAAATTGGTAATTATGTTTTTATTTTGTGCAACGATTTGATTTTATCCTATAGTGAATAAATTTTCAACTTGTAATTGAAATATCAAGTGACATGCTTTTTTTCTTGGGAATTATAAAAAAGTCCTCTAGAATTTATTGTGAATACAAAAAACTGAGGAGACAGTTCCCTCAATTTGGGTAACAGGCAACTACTTCAAGACAATTTATATATATATATATATATATAGTATATGTACCTTTGATAATGTATGGAAAGTTTATATCTTCTCAAAAGATCATTATGAATAGCAGTGAATCTCACCTTGAGAAAGAAGTTGTCATAATCTGTCCTGTACAGAAATTCTTGACACTCTGGAAAAAGGAAACCTAGTATTATTAACAAAACCCATTGGTTCAATATCCTAAAAGTAAAGAGATTTCTTAGACATTTTTAAGATACTGCATTTTCCTCATATTTGTTAATTTTGTAAACTGAAAGAAAAACATAGAATAGAGAATTGATTTTTATTTTCATATATCTAAGCATGATACATTTCTTTGTACACTTACATTATGTTCTGACAAATTTTAAATTAAATATTTGAATGATACATTTTAGAATATTATATACAGGCATAGATATAAAATTATCTCTTAAGATTTTCACTGATTTTTCTATACAAGCCAGTAAATTGAATATATTTTATATTGTTTCACTTAAGAACAGAGCTTTTTATTTCCAAAATGTAACTTCCATACTAATGAGCCTCACTTGTCTTAAAATGTATAGTCCAGTTCCTTTATGCATTTATCCATGTTATTGATTTTCTGTCATATATAAAGTGTTAAAACATTCAAGAGATTGCTTCTGCTACAACTGTATTAGTTCGTTGCTAGAACATAGTGTGAATGTCTGTCAAACTATGTTAACAAGGGTTTTCAGAAGAAACCCATGAAGCTATAATGTAGTCAGTGTATGAAACATGCAGTTTTACTACACAAAGGTACTTGGAGGAACAAGCATGTTACTTTGTACTATCATATAAAAATAGTATTTTCATTTAAAAAATGATTCAGTGCTATTAGATATCTGAAAAGGACCAGTCAGACTGTTCACAGGAGTTTGACTCTATGTAAACATAGTTTTCTCAATCTATTTCTTCACGGTAAGACATCTGAGCTACTTCGTGTTGTGGTTAGCTGAACAATACTGCCATAACCATGTTTATGAAAGTGTCTTCATATTATCCTGATTTGTAAACTTTTGAATAAATACCTACGTGGTTTCTATGTTTAGGTCTATTGTTTTTCCTAAAAACTGCTTTCCAGAGTAGTTGAAAAAGTTCACATCCCTATAATTGGTGTATTGGTATTTCTTTTCCCTCACATCCATGCCAGCATCTGTTGTTGACTGTATTCTTGAGGACCATTCTAACTGGAGTAAGATGTTTTGATTTGCCTTTCCTGTGGCCAGAGATAATGAGCATTTCTCCATATGTCTATGGGTCATTTTGACTTCTTCTCCCGAGAAGTCTCTATTTAGATTTTTTTGCCCATTATTAATTATGTTGTTGATTCTTTTTGACTTACTGTGCTGAGCTCTTTATACATTCTAGACCATTGGCATAAAACTGGCAAATATTTTTCTCCCACTCTATAAGCTGTCTTTCTAGCTTATTAATGATGTTCTTTACCATGCAGAAACTTCTTAGTTGGATACAATTCCATTTTTCAATTCTCTCTTTGATTTGTTGAGCCTTTGCAACTTTACTCAGAAAGTTTTTGTCTGTGCCAAGAAGTTCTAACATAACCCTAGTCTTTCATGTAGTGGTTTCACTGCAAGGTTATGTGCTAGTGATCACAAAAATATTAACCAAAGCATGGTATTTGTAAGGGAGAATTCTTAGAAAAATGACCTCACAGTCCAACAAAATGAAATCCAGAAATGTGGTATTTGAAAAGAGCAGGAGAGGAAGATGTGCAGGATATAGACAAATGAGAAGAGAAAGTGTGGGGAGAATGCAGTCATTATATGAAATGCATATCCTAGGAAACTAGGAACATTGAGAGGAAAGACTGTGTTGGGAGAGATGAGGTAATACAGTGAAAGAGGTGATACTGATTGAACTACATTTTACTGTTTTTGTTGAATGGCATCTTATGAAGAAAAACACAATTGAAATTGGCTGTATTGAATTAAATTTTCCTTCATCGACTTCATTGAGTCTGTTGTTATGGCTCTTGTGTATAATTTCATTGAGTTCTTCAGTTGCAAGATTTCCATTCCATTCTTTTATATCACCCTCTGCTGTATTTCTTATGCACATCCTAAGTTATTTTCCTAAACTCACTGGAATAATTGCCCATATCTTTCGATATTTTGGTGATCTTACTTTAAGATGAATTTTGAAAGGAATTAAGATTTCAATCATTTCACATGTTTGGATTACCGAGGGTTATATCCCCTGTGTACATTATATTTCTTTGACTTCACATTTTTTGTTGTGTGTGTGTGGATGTGTGTGGCTTACGCATGACTACCTGTGCAATTATTTCAGCAATCATTTTTGTTAGTGTTTATAGTTTTACTGTAGGAGAGAAATTTTTACTGTGCATAGGGTATAGGGTGTACATTTGGCCTAGTATGATTGTGTGGTAGTCCTTTGGCTATCTGGTCTATGTTCCAGTGAGCAGGGCTGCCAATGATACACACAGGCTGCACAATATGCTCTCTAATAGACAGAGTGTACATGCACTACCAGCCATGCATCTTCTATACAAGTCCATATATTGGTATGGAAGACAATGCACTGAGTAGTCTCCAAAGCTAGCATTTCATACTATCTGCTTAGCATAAAGTCTGTGAAACTGGGGTCCAGGTGTTTCAATCACCCATATGAATATTATGGAACAATGGAAGAGTCTGAAGTCTTGAGAACGGAAAAACACTGTGGCTACTAGCCCCTCATGGTGGGTTAGTCTCTAACAGTGTATCCAGTTCCAATATTTCATTGAAACATATCAGTTTAAGTCATAAAGATGGACAGGGAAAGCAGATTCTTACTTTCTGGCAGTACAGACACAGGGATCCATGCAATTTTCCAAATTACTTTGGATCGTCTTAATACATCAGGAGCCTCTGTGAAATTTTCTGCAGTGTCAATGGGAACTTTTGGAGGTGTCTCTACATTATCTACCTCCAAAAGGAAAAAATATGATGTGATTTTAAGCAGATATAGATAGAATAGAGAATATGTAAAAGATGAAGAACCTCAAACTCCTTTGTGTAGTACTTTTTTGTAATCTTTGTACTCCACAGATGTCTTGTAATTTCTCTATTTCCACAGTACTTCTTCTTCAGTTACTCCAGTGAGCTTAGAATTGTTATTTTGGTTCCTTTCTGTGAGGAGGATAAATAATAAACTCTAGTCTCCTTGATAACATTTTCCAGAAACAGTAAATACACTGGCAAAACTAACTTAAAGAATGTTTAAAGCAACTGGAGATATATTTTTATCTAGATTTGCCTATTGGGCAAAATCCTGAGTTAGATCTCCAACACTACGAAATGCAAATTAAATTATTTGTTATTTTCAATTAATTTACAATATTTATATGAACTATAGACATTTATCTACAGAACATATTTTGATAACTTCATAGTAAAATTTAGTCATGGTGTCATAATTAAAGACATAAATTTATATTATCTTTAGGTTTTAGAAATATATATTTTGTTTTTGTTGTAAAATCTTTAAAAAGTGTTACTTTAAAAGGTAATGAAAAATGGCCAAACTTTCTACAGCTATTGGAACCTAAAAAGTATTGTGAATTTGTGATAGCAATGAAAGGCTTGCAAAAAACAAAGCCTAGATAATAAGAGAAATGACCTTCTTTAATATGCAGATACTTAAATGCACTTTACATAGGTTCTGTAAATTAGAGGTTACACATATTGCTTGAGTCTTAAGAATGTCAACTATTGATGTATTTTATATTAAATTAACCAATAAGCAGTGCACTTTTGCTGCATTCTTCCCAGTCAGTTTCCTCCATGAACACATGAACAGCTTCAAGAATGAAATCAACCACAGAATTTCACTTAGCAAAATTTATGTCTGATAAGGAACCCAAAACATGAGAGAAAGTGAAAGACAGAAAAATTACCTCTCACAAAAATCTATGCTCATCTGAATCTTAAATCATGTATTCTTTTCCCTCCCTATCAGTCTTGATGTTAACCTTACAGAATAAAAATGGGTTAAACTGACTGTACTTCTCTGGTCAGGGATATATCCAATTCCCAGAGCTTTCATCATTAATATTTTATGACTCTCACTGATCTGTCCCATCAAGAAGAAAAATTTATCTTTCATTTGTGCAAGCAGTACCTGCCCCATAATAGATTTCAGCTCTCTAAGCTGGGTAGTGAAACACAAGTTGCAGCCAAAGCACAGGGAAGTAAAATGCTCACTTTAATTCTTTTTACTGGAGACTGCCTGCCTTTTACTGGAGTTGCGAAGTCAGCCAAGCAAAGTAAGAAATCTTTGGGGAACGATGAAGTGTCAGTTCCTTGCCAACTTACTTCAGCCATCACATGTGAATGCCTACATTGTTTAACTGACTTTCAAGATGATTAGCTGGAGTGAATTTTTTTCTTAGACATTTATATGGAGCTTTAGTAACTAGAACATCACCTTATTACCTTTGGCAACTGGAACTATTGAGTCGATCTTGGGAATTCTTTTCATTGTAGATGGGATGACTAAAAAACTAATGATCTCTAAACACTTCAAATGGAAAAAGCAAGACATTTTCCCATTGGGTGAACACAGAATGTCTCACCTTACCTGAACTAAGGATTCCATGTATATAAGCTCCAGTTTAGAGTTTAGTATTCCCTGGACAGTATTAATCCACAGAAAAGCAAACAGGAAAGAGCACTCTAAAACCTCTTTTACAGCCAGAAGCAGGGAAAAATTCCATGAGATTGATCTTGGAAATGATTTCTTGTATCAGACCCTCAAAACAGAAACAGACAAATGGGATTGCATCAAACTAAAAGGCAGAATCACAAAAATGAAAAAAAAAAACCTCTGTTATGCTGAAAAATCTTTGGAGTAAAAGTAATTAAACAAATATTCTACATGTACAAGTAGGCTAAAATATTATTGAGTTTTACAAATTATAAAACAGTTTGTAAACAACAAAACACAGTAAGGAAAAGTGTAAAAACACCATCATTTTTCAAATAATTCATTCAAATAATTTATCTAATACAGAATAAATATCCCAAATATATTTGAAATTTAACAGCAAGGAAACAGCCTGGATTAAGAATTGGCAAAAGACCTAAATAGATATTCCCCTAAGAAAAAATCACATAGAAATGGACAATAGGCATATAAGAACATGATTAAAATCACTAAATACTAGGAAAATGTAAATTGAAACTACAACTAGAAATTACCTCATACCTTTTATAACTGCTAATATAAAATGATGAAAAATAGAAAAAGAGACTACATGGAGAAAAGGGAAACTCTTTGGTATAAATGTGAATTATTACTGTCATTATGGAAAATTATAGGTTTTTCAAATATTAAATATAGAATTACCACTATTAAACATAAACCAATCTCACTACTGGATAACTAGCCAAAGTAAATGAAATCGGAAGTATGTTGAACAGATATCTGCATTCCATGCTCACTCCACTATTGCTCACAATAGCCCCTCAGTTGTCAAGGAGAAAAAGACAATATAATTTCACAAACACACAGTAATAGTTGGACTTGGAAAAGAAGAAAAATGTCATTTCTAACAACACAGATAAATCTGAAGTGCATTATGCTAATTTAAATAAACCAGAAAAAGAAAGAAACATACAATGATCTCACTTATATGAGGTTTCTAAAAACATCCAACTAATAGAAGTATATAGTCAAATATAGGTTATAGAATCTGAAGTGGGGTGAAAAGATTGGGAGAATGTTCAATGATTTGGGGAATGTTCAGGAAAATATATAAAGTATCAAATAGAAGGAATAACTGATTTTCACTGACAGGTCTATTGGATAATACAGTGATCATAATTAATAACAGCTTTTGAATGCTTGACTATTGTTGAGAGTAAAAAAACATGCAAATTTATGCACATGTTTTACAACTTGTCAATAAGTATATAGTTAAAATATATTTTAATATACTGTATATAATATGTAAAGATTATATATGATATATATATAACTAATACATGTAATTTTTATTTGCCAATTTAAAACACTAAACATATGAAGGAGTATAAATGAAACCGTCATAGCAACAATAGCATGCAAGAAAGGTAGATTTGCATTGGTTTTCTAGTTACTGGGTCTAACTATTCCACTAGTCACTTGTTCTCTTGGGAAGGTGTGTGTGGTTCTCTGACATGGATGAAAGATTATTTTTTGTAGAATGTTAGTGAGTGCACAATCAAAAAGAAATCTTGGTTTCAAAGAAGTACTTTCTTTCAAATAAGAATTTGGGATTGAAAGCTACAAGAAACAAATATTTCTTTTCTTTAGCACCCCTATCTAAAATTTTAGTTATATTATAATGAACTATATTCAACACCTTTCTGTGAAAGATTCTGTTAATTTTGGAGCATAACTATACATCCAGAGTCTCATACACTATTGACAATAAAAGTTCAGTAAGATTATGTTAAAACTTGCCTATTTTTCCTCTTTTATTAACTACCTACCAATATGGCCTGAAAATAAACTTCAATAGTATTGACATAAACTTCAATGATATTTGGATAAATGTGATACTTTATATAAATTATAGCTCATGTTTTGACATTTACATTATGTTAGAAATTGGCTGATACCTTTAAGCTTACATTTTAGTACTCAGTTAACCATCTTTTAGGGGCCTAAAATATAGCTATAAAAATAATTCAAAGGTAATGTATTAAGAAACATGATAGATTAGTTTCAAGACATATAGGTAAATGTCAAGCATAAATACATAAAATGATACTCTCAATAAAGAGAAACGTATGAATAAATGCTTTGGGATCAATAGTATATACAGCACATCATTTTGGTGATGTTGAGGATAATGTAGCTCAGAATGGTTGATAAAATGTTATACCTCAGTGAGACCATTTAAATCTTGCTCCCTCAAATATTTATCTCTTTAATGTGTGTCACAGAAATGTGTATGATTCTCCTGAAAAGATCAACATCCAATTCTCATGCTAATGTAGCATTCCTAGAAGTATAAGAGAATATTTTATTTGTCATATTTTAGCTGAAAGCTGTTGCTTTAGACTTTTTAAACCTGTGTAGACTTAAAATGAGTGGGCACAAGGAGAATGCTAGTGTGTTTTCTTTTGGTGTTTATCTGTGATATATCTTTTGATATGTTTCCTTTCTTCTCTAAAGAACAGGCCTTTTTCTATACTCTGGATTCTTAGTTCGTTTTGCCACAACTTCAGCCTTCTCATCCAACTTACACAGTCCTCCTCAAAGTCCTTCGCATCAGTACTCTTTAGATATGTAAATTAATTGCTAGCTGCTATACCCATGAAGAGTTTAGGTCAACTACGAGTTTAAGTAGGATAAGTTTGCTATGTAAATTTCTTTTAGACATATTTCTGGATAATTTGAATTGGTTCAGAACTCAATAAAGTCTTTATTTTTACAATAACTCCTTACATCTTTTATGTTGTAATCTGTTACTTTTTATTTCAATTCTGAAAGCAATATTGTTTTAACTTCAAAAGCTTTCAGTATATAAAACAGTGCATTTACAAATAAAATAAAATAAAGTAAAAGTTGCATGCAAATATAATATGCTAAGATTTTGAAACATTTACTTATTTCCTGAAATTTAAACTCAAAATAGTTTTCCAGAAGCTACTGTAAATTTATATCATATGACTTAAAAATATGCAAATCCTGTAGTCTTTAGGTCTCAAAACTCTAAAATTTACAGATATCAGATTGTTTTATAAAATTATATAAACTCATTAACTTTTACTTCTTAAATATTTTATTGTCAAGATACTGTAGAGAGGGATTACAGTTACATGAGTAAGGTAATGAGTACACTTCCTATGGAGCATTGTTACCCCCTCCTTTGTTTTTCCCCTATCATCCAACTCCTCCTTCCCCCATGTTTGTATGTTTCCAACATAGTGTCTTGTATGTCTCATTGTTACAATGGGTCAATCTGTATCCTCCTTTCAGCATTTTGTTGTTTCTCTTTCCCTCCTCAAATTACAAAAAATATTTATACAAGATGCAGGGCACAGGAATCAACTACAGTGACAATAGGAGTTTTACCTTGGGGGAAGAACATACAAAAGAAACAAAAAAAATCACATAGATCTGCTGAGGGGCATCTGGGTTGGTTCTATATCTTAGCTATGGTAAATAATGCTGCAATAGACATAGTTGTGCTGGTAGCTTTAGTATGGTCTTGTTTGTGATCGTTTGGGTAAATGCCCCAAAGTGGAAATGCTGGGTCATAGGGGGGCTCTATGTGGAGTCTTTTGAGGAACCTCCACACTGCTTTCAAAGTGGGTGAACAAGTTTACACTCCAGCAACAATGCAGTAAGGTTCCCTTCTGTCCACATCCCCTCCAGCATCTGTTGTTATTAGAGTTCTTGATTATAGCCCTTCTAACTGGGGTGAGGTGGAATCTCAATATTGTTTTGATTTGAATTTATTTTAAGGCTAGAGAGGTTGAGTAGATAAATAGATCAAGAAAATGTGGTCTTTATATAAAATGGAATTCTATGCCTCCATCAGAAAGAATGACATCGCCCCATTTGTTAGGAAATGGAAAGACTTGGAAAAAATTATATTAAGTGAAGTAAGCCAGACCCAACAAAACATAGGTCTCATGATTTCCCTTATTTGCAATAACTAGTACATGAGTAGGACAAGTATAAAAAGTCAAAAGCTATGTACCTATGACCATATAAGATGATGTTAAGCGAAATTTACCCCAAGATAGAGACACAATCGTTTTTTCTTTCTTTCTATTGTTTCTAACATATTTATCATGTACCATGTGATTTTTTGTTTCTTTGTATATTCCTCCCCCACGGTATAACCTCTGTTTTCACTATATTTGATGTCGGTGCTCTGAATCTTGTATTTACACTTATCTAATTCAGGGAATGGAAGGGAAAAAAACAAAATGCTTAAATAGGGATACAGGTTGAGCCATTGTAACAATGAGATCTACGAGACAGTATGTTGAAAATGAACTTTACAACTATGGCAGGGAGGGAATGGTAGTTGTGGGGATGGGAGGGAAGGGATGGTAGAGGAAAAACAAAAGAGGAGGCAACAATGCTTGATAGGAAATGTACTCATTACCTTGCTCATGTAACAGTAACCTCTCTGTACAGTATTTTTACAATAAAGAAAATTGAAAAATCACATAGTACATTAAAAACAACAGCGACAAAGAAAAAAAGCTTCTTGTGACCCTATCTTGGGGTTCATTTCAGGGATGCAAAGCTGGTTCAATATACATAAATCAATTAATAGAATTCATTACATCAAAAAAAACAAGGATAAGACCTACACGGTTATCTCAATAGATGCACAAAAAGCATTTGACAAGATCCAACACCCCTTTATGATAAAAGCTTTGGAGAAACTAAGAATCCATGGAACATTCATCAATATAATTAAGGCTGTGTATGACAAACCTACAACTAGCATTATACTTAATGGTGAAAAGCCAAAGCCATTTCCTCTAAGTTAAGGAAAGAGACAATGATGTTTTCTCTCTTCACTCCTTTTCAATTTAGTATTAGAATGCTTAGCTAGAGCAATAAGACAAGATGAAAACATAAAGGGAATCCAAATAGGAAAAGATGAAGTAAAACTTTTACTGTTTTGATGACAATTTTTATGAAGTTTGTATGGCTATTACCCATCATAATTTTCATAATTTTATATTTTATAAAAAAATCAGTTAACTGGTCTTAGCTACTTTTCATTAACATTTACCTTCACTTTCGTAATTCTCCTTTTGCTCCAGAAATTCCATATTCTGTTAACAGAAGATTGGATGTTTGGTTCATTGCTTTCTTATTGATTCTTTTTTTTCTTAGTTTTGAAATCAACCTCTAATAGTTTCAACTTAGATAAAGTTCTGTGGAATTTTCTCTTGAATTTAATTTGAATGAAGAAAGCTTGAGATTTGGTCAACATATTCTCTTGATGACTCATTTTTATCTGTTGGTTTTAAAACCACTAAATTAATGTTAAAATTACTTTATGATATCTTCCTGTCTTTTCATTCATGATTGAAAACAGGAAAAGTGAATATATAAGCTCCATGAAAAAAAAAACATATAGCCTCAATCAGAAAGACAATGTGAATCTCAGGTTCTTTTGTTAAAATCACTCTTTTGTTAAAATATAGCATCTAGCTATCACTTTGGGAAAGATTAAAAGCAGAGGAAGTCATTGCATTTTCTCACCATAACTTTTGAATGTTTTTGCTTCCACCCAAAGCATTTAACTTCCAAGTAAAGTGCCTGTTTTTACAGAACTCTCCATTTTGTTCTTTTTGCTCTCTATCCAATAAGGTGAATTAAAGGATTATTTTGCTGCCAGAATAATGTCCTAAATGGCAAAGCTGATCAGATCACTCTCAAATCGGATCTCTTATTAATTTCCATTGTCTGTTTGATTAAATAAATTTCATATGTATTA